>NW_012141858.1:3434007-3450546 GCF_000956105.1 Propithecus coquereli
AAAAAAAAAAAAAAAAAACCTATCTTACAAATGTTCTTATTTGTTTTCAGCATACAAGATACAACATTCCCTTTGCTGCCTCTCTTAGGAAAATGTCTAAAATGTCAGAGAAGATGATGGTTCCAGGTATCCATCTGGCCATATCCACCTGTGGCAAAAGAAAGATTTGGGCCCGTTTTCTGAATTAATTCAGAAACAAAACAAAACAAACAGAACAAGACAAACTTAATCTCCAGCCTGAATTATTAATAATTGAATATTGGGTCAAATGTAGTTTGGGGTCCCTACTTTACAGTGAAATTGCTTCATTTTCTATTTGTCATGGCCAGGGTTGAGCTGGCTGTACATGTGGAGGTGATGAAGGGAGAGTTTGGAGAGAGGTGAATGTTTGCTGGGGTCCTGACTTTCAAGCTTTGCCAATGGATGGGGATCTTCTTTCTGGGTGTTGTTAGATTTGCAATAAGAGAACAATCCTGGTGTTCTTCAGTTGGTTCTTAATGGCCACATCTGTGGAGAAGATTGCCCTAAACATTAGGGTTCATAGAATCAAGAAAAACAAAAAGCATGTAAAAGGGGATTGAGGATCTACCTGAGACAGTTCAGTAAGACAGAATGAGGAAATCCTTGGTTGTTCTGTTAACTGCACAGCACATCAGCAAATATTTCTTGATTATGTAGATAACTGTGACAAGGGAAGGGCAGGGGGAATTGGGTTCCAATTTGCTCTTGCTTAGGAGTTTTCATAGTTGTAGCTGTTATTTCTAATTAACTGATTAAGTTGGAAGCTTAATGCTGTGTTAGAAGAAAAGCTTTCTTATCCAGGTACAGTGGCAAGTGCCCCAAGTCTCAGCTACTTTAGAGGCCGAGGAAGGAGGATCGCTTGAGCCCAGGAGTTCAAGTCCAGCCTGGGCAACACAGCGAGACCCCATCTCTATTAAAAGAAAGAAAGAAAGAAAGAAAAGCTTCCTGATTGAAAGAGATTAGAATCCTGGAAAATAAGGGGATTCTGACAAACAAATATCTGAAGGGGACAAAGAGAAGGCCTTGTTTTGGAAGTTCATGGTGAATCCAATCCCACGTCATGCCTGTTATCCAACAGTGCTGCCTGGGTTCCCGGACTTCTCTGATGACACCTCATGATAGCCCAGTGAAACAATCCAAAGAAGAGCCCATTTACAGATGAAAATATGAAATGCAGAAGGAGGGGAACTTGTTCAAGTTTATAAAGCTGTTTGGAAGGAGTTCACGTACTGGTTTTTCAGTACTTCTCCCATCACACCACATGGGACCACCTGAGCTCAGCAGATGCTCAGAGTGTAGATTTTATGACAATCAGGTCACAAAATATCAAAAATGATATAGGATTGAATCAATTTCTCTGAAGAAGGAGGAAGCTACAGAAGAAAACACTGAAAAAGAAGGGGTGTATGTTTAAATGAGCCTTTTCTTTACACGAATGGTAAATTTTGCATTTCTCCATTCCTTTTTAAATATGTTTTCCATAACTTGGCTGAACCAGGCTGAAAGAGGATGCCTGGCATGGCGGAGGTGTTGCGCTCAGAAGTAGATGGGACGATGAGAGAAGGAGAGAGAATAACCTTTTTTGTTTTGCCAGGGGCCAGTCATCCCTAAATTCTTGGATGACAGAGAAAAAGTTAGTGAGCCTTTATCTTACTGAAGGGGGGACCCCAGTGTCGGGGCAGAGTTATCCGCAGTGCAGGCAGAAAATGCAGCAAATCTGACTTGGCCTCACCACACTCTCTGGTTTGTGGATGACATTTCATGCAGAGAAAAAAAAAAAGCCGAGCCTGTTCTTGGAATGGGCAAGCCCAAAAGGCTAAGCCACCAGGCCATGTGACCATTCATCTAGGTGGTTGAAGATTCCCGAGCTCGGGAGAAAACGGGCCAGGCAGGCAATGAAATCAGGCACATGAGAAGAAATCATTTTGTTTTTGCAAACTTAGTCTGCGTTGAGTAAAAACTCATTTTAGAATGAATAGAGAATTTCTTCATCTCCTCAGCCAATTGCTGGCTTGAATTTATAGCTGAATTCAACTACATGGGTTCACTGAATGTGTCATAATTTAGTTTTCAGTGCAAGGAGAAAATGAGAGGCCATCTCAAAATTTGAAGAAATGTTGAGAAAATTAAATAATTCTCTGGATAAAGATACATAAGGGAAGGATGGAAGCAGAGATAAATGAACACTCTCCTAGCCTTCCATAAAATGTATTATTCTATTTGTATATAATTTATCACCTTGGATAGAGGAATGGAAACTGATTATATTCAAAAGTAGCTAAGTAGCAACTTATTTGAACTTGAGCAACACAGAATCAGAGAGAAGAGAATAGAAGGATTGAAGTTGAAACCCCAAGAAAAGAGCATTACGAGGCTGGTGACTGAGAGAAGATTAGGGTTCTGCCTTTTAGAAGTGTGATACTAGGGCTTGATCCCACAGTCTGTACCTAGTGCTTGGGGAATATCGGTGCTTTCCCAGGTGCTAACACTACCAACCAGCATAGAGAACCATCACCGCGTGGCATTTCCTCTAGTGTTATTTCCTTTTAGTCCTTTGAGAAAAGCCAGCTAAAGTAAATGTCATTGCTGTCATGCAGCTCAAGAGGCCTGGGGAGATTCGAGTTCTTGTGAAAATGTGCTAATTATTAATATAACATAACAGTAGGAGTTGGGGAGGGGAAAGGGGGGTCCTGCCAGGTTTCTTCTGTCATGAAAAATGAAGAGGACCCTGGCTGGGGCTCAAAGTTGGAGCATCGCCCTCCTCTATGAATGCATAAAAGATGCAGGTAGACTCGAGTGGGGAGGACCCAGACAGCCTCCAAGGCTGGAGAGATTTAGCCTGAACCTGTGATTTGGGCATGGCTCCTTTGGGGCACCCTCCAGAATTCTAGGCAAACTGCCAGTGGATTCAGGGCTTATACACAGCACAGGGCAGTGGGAAGAGTGTGGGCTCTCGAATTGGGGAAGCCTGGGTTTCAATCTGAACTTGGCTACTTCTTGGCTATGTGATTTTAGGTAAATTACTTCTCCAAAGCCTTTATTTTCCTTATCTTTTTTTTTTTTTTTTTAAGCGATAGGGTCTCACTCTGTTGTCTGGGCTGGAGTGCAGTGGCGAGATCATAGCTCACTGCAACCTCAACTCCTGGGCTCAAGTGATCTCCCTTCTCAGCTTCCTGAGTAACTGGGACTTACATGTATAGGCCACCATGCCCGGCTAACTTTTTAATTTTTTTTTGTAGTGACAAGGTCTCACTATGTTGCTCAGGCTGGTTCTCAAACTCCTGGCCTCAAGCGATCCTCTTGCCTTGGCCTCTCGAAGTGCTGGGAGTACAGGTGTGAGCTACCACATCTGGTCTTCCTCATCCTTAAAATGGAAATAATAATATATCGATCTCATAGGATTCCTATGAGGATTTGTGAGATCATCTGTGAACTCTACACGCTGCTGCCTGGAACACTGTGAGTGCAAAAAATGGTAGCTATTAGGGTTATTTTATTTCTTAAGCCATCTGTAGTCAAGCTTCATCCTCTGATGAAGGGTGAGAGCAGCACTTGTAAGGCATCGCCTTCCAGACAGAGCTGGGAGCCGACAAAAAGCAGCCCCCCTGAGAGCTCCTTGCAGGGAGCCAGCCAACATCCGATCCCCATTATGCCAGTCCTGGACCCCATTATCTGCCCAGCTCCAGTGTCCTTCCTCATTCCAAACAACCTGATAGACACAGTAACTGGTCCCATGTTGTGACACAGTTGGGGTATTTGCTTAAGAGTTTGAGTTAAACAGATTCGAGCCATCTTATTCTTTGGTTCCACAGCATTTGGTTATGCAAGTTTCATATCCTCTCATCTTCCGTTTTCTCCAGTGTCCAAGAACAAAGAGCGGAAGCAGAAAGAAATGGCAGCGGCTGTGAGGGGTGCCATCACCCCCCACACCCCTTCCACCGAAGTGAGGCCAGAAGTGTGTCAGGCTGGATTTGTTGACATCTTCGATTATTCTGTAGGAGGCTTGGCCAATGCCTCATATTTTGAAAACCCAGTCAAGAAGTAAGCAACAGAGCTGGCAAGAGAGAATATTATAACCCAAAAGGTGGGACAGATTAGCGTCACCAGAGAAGAAGCACAACTAGAGAGAAGGGAAGGAAAGAAAGGATGAGAGAATAAGGGGGAAAGAGAAAAATGAAAACCTGAAAGTAGAAAAGGAAATTGAAGAGAGACAAAGCTTTTTGGTGCTGATAAAGCTTAAGAATCAGGAAATGATGATCATAATAACAGTTAGAGAAAGTGGGAGTGAGATGGTTAGAAAGCCTCAAACAAAGAATCATTAAGTGGGAACAGGCCTTTGTGATCCATCTCCTGTCCTCATAGTTAAAGAGAAGAAAGAGAAAGTGTCCGGGCCTTTGTGCCTAGAGGGGATTGGACTGTGAACTATAAGGCCCTTTCCACAGGTAAATGTGTAAGTCATATATATTTTTAAGGTTCCTTATTTGGTTAAGAGCTGTCACCGTGGCCTGTGTAACTTCCATGAAAGCCATGTTGTGATGGATGACATGAATGTGTTTGCTTTTCTCAGTTCTCAAAAGTCAGCATCATAATGCCCTTCAAAGTTCTAAGTAGTTTATGCAGTGTGATCATTTTTTTTTTTAAAACTGACCAGGTCCCAGGTACATCCTGGGACTAATGCTGAACATTTGGGAAAGTAAGAATCTCGGCTAGAACCAGGTTCTCGAACTCGGTGGCAGTCCTCTGGGCGATTCCTCAGCTTGCTGGTTGTTCAGCTCTACAATATCTGTTTCCTTGGTGTCCAGGTTTTCCATTAAATACAGCACATCAGGAGAGACTTGAGAGCCGGCCATGAAGTTGATTCCACTGGTCTCTGAGGATGTTTCTGTGTCAACTAAAAGAGGTGGCTGAGAGCTCACAGGGTCTGGACTTAGGTTTCCCAGGGAGGTGTGGCTGGACCCCAGGAAGTCTGGGAGGCTCCACCTTTTTAGAAACATGTCTGTATCACCAGAGTCTTCTTCATACTTGAATATGTTTCTCTCAGTGTCGGCTGGAATGGTCGGGGGACTGGGGCCACTAGGAGGTTTCCCCTTCTCTGAGGCGGACAGAACTGACCCTACCGGGCCCTCCTGCTGCCCAGGCCCACTTGGCTGAACCCCAGTAAACTCAAAGCTCAGGATGGAGGTAGTAGAGTCATGGTGGTCGGTGTCTGATGTGGGCACTGGTGCTTTGGCCGCTGTCATCAATACCTCGGGGACCTGTGGCATTTTGGTGGGGGAGGTCCTCACACTGGGCTGTGGGGTCAGGCTCGGTAAAGTGCTTGTCTGGCTGGTCTCCCGGATTGTGGACAGTTCTCCCACACTGGAATGCGGCATGGGCGAGGCCTTGCGGGGGTTTCTTGAGGGCACATCCAGCAGATCCTTGGCAGGGCTGAGGTTGCCTCGGGGGAAGAACATGGAGCTGTCACTGGTCTGCCTCCTGTAGCTTCTCCTCCTGGGGGTGGAGGGGTGTTCGTGGGCGCTCAGGAACCGCTTGACTCGTCCAATCATGGAATGCCGATGGCCGTGCTTCTCATAATCCCACAGCCACTGCTCGTCAGGAAAGTCGTACTCAGACAGCCTGAAACACACAATGTCAACAGATGGGCAGAGTAGCTTCAGGGGCCTACCTTTGGGGGCAGAATCTCAAAGTTAAGAGATGAATTTGGTATTTTCACATTACAGATTACATTTCACATGGGGGTAGAGGGACTTGAACTTGAGATAGTCTAGCAGAGATTCTCATACTTTTTGGTCTTAGGATCCTTTTAAATTCTTAAAAATTATTCAGTACCCCAAAGAGTTTTGTTTATGTAGGTTATATCTCTTGTTCTTTACTGGATTTGAAATCATAACTGAGGAATGTCAAAAACAAGAGTGTACAAGCACACATTCCATTAACTGTTAAGTGATGACATCATCACACATCTGTAGCCTCTGGAAAATCCCACTGTACATTCATGAAAGAATGAGAATGAAAAAGGCAAATAACATTTTAGTATGTCAGAAGGAAATCAAAGTCTCAGAGCCACACCCCTCCCCCCCAACTCCTTTTACAAAAGAGAAGGTAAAAAACTCAGGCATCTGTGAAGAGCTGGCCCCACAGATCATTCATTAAGGAAATTTCTTGCTAACCTCCCCTAAGCAAGGACATACAAATTATACCTATGCCCAGCACCTAAAACTAAAGCCTGTTTGATTCCGCACTAATAATGAATTACAAGTTTATCCTACAGGTAACAGAACTGGAGACAAGACAGAATCAGGCATTTTTCCACCTACCCAGGGACATCTACATAATCGATGCTTCCTTTACTCCCTTACTTTATGTAAAATGTAGATTTCTTGGATCTCACAAGAATGTAACCACTACCTCACCAGCACCTCATCTCACCCCCTCACTTTGCCCTTCTCCTTTTCCTTCTCTCTGTATGCCTTTAAAATGCTGACGTTCCCAACAACTTCCTCTTGGGAAAAACAGCCACAGCTTGTCCCGTGATTTGTGTTTTTCCCAAGAGCATCCTCAAAATCTTGGCTTAATAAACCTCCATTGATTGAGATTTTTGCCTCCGTCATTTATTTGGGTCAACAATTGTTATTATGGAAATAGTTTTGACCTTGAGGACTCCCTAAAAGAGCTTTAGGGATCCCAGATGTCCCTAGACCATACTTTGAAAATCACTGATCTAGAGACGTGAACATTAAAAAAATACACATATAGTATGTGTTCTTTCTTCCTTATTACAGTTGAACTAAGGTCAAGTTTCCCCCAGGACCCATAAAATCCCCAAAACAATGGATCATAAGTAAATTCAAGAGAGTGCAAATAATAGCTAACATTTATTGACTAGTACTAAGGGCCAGCTAAGCACCTCGCATGCATTAATTCATTTAATTATCTCAATCATTGTGTGAATTGGTATTGTCATTATTATTCACACTTTACAGATGAGGAAACAGCCCCAGAGAGATTCATCAAGCCTAAGTAGCTAGTGAGGGCCAAACTAGGAAGTCTGACTCCGAAGCTTTGTTCTTAATCACTTTGTTATAAAGTCTGCTACATGGATGGCAAAGGAAGAGCTAGAGCCCTCGGGGTATAGTCCTTGCCCAGAGGTAATTTGTAAACATTGTTGGTGAATGCTTTGCATTTCTGTCTGTTCAATTAAGGTTAAGGAAGGAGAAATGTGAACCTGTGGAAAGAATATATTCATCTAGGTGGGGTGAACTCACATAGTGGTTGGGCTCCCCTTGTGATTATGTTTGATAGATTTGTTATGGCTAAGAATTTCCTGTTGAATTTTTAGCATTTAAAAACTAAAGCCAATAATCCTACCATTTTAAATCTGCTTCAAGGCTGAAATAAAATGGATAATTGAGATAAAAAAAAAAAATCCTGTTTGTTAGTGAGGTCTACTCCCACCTCAGGTTACACAGTTATTTGCCTCACGTTTCTGTGGACTTACAGTCTTAATGGGGTTCAAAGAGCTACTTAAAGCCTTGCCCTTCAAATGCAAATGCTCACACTGGTTCTGGCAGCAACAGTAATTGGGCCATCCCAGTCCAGTGTTAGTATTGCCATTTCTGGTGACAAGATGCTTTAACTATGCCAGGTGCATTTTATGTGAAATGGTGGAAAAAGCTGGGACAGTATAATGTTGGTGGGCCTCGAAAGGGTAATGTGAGTAGCTAGAGAAAATGTTGTTTCTTGTGTTTATGAATAAAAGGTGGATGATCAAGATGATTAACTGGCTAAATGTCCTGGGATGGCGTTCGATTACAACCTCGTGCTGTTATTCTAAAGCCCTAGCGTGCCCTTGGCTACCAGATAGCCTTCTGACCCCTCTCCACTGGGCAAGGCTCGGATTGTGTTACAGAGACTTGGGAAATGCAGACTCACGCTTCAGTGGCCTTGGTGACCTGCTCGTTGGGTCTCCAGTCACTCCTCACAGGAATCCATCTGGTCAGAGAAGTCACCAGAGGAGCGACGAGCACAGTCGTTCGCTAAGACTGCCACACTGGATGTGCTCTGGGGATCGAGGGTGTGCTGGCAACCTCTCCTTATAGGATAGCCATCTGCCCTCCATTTGGGATCTTGACTATTTATTTGGGATTTGTTTTCCTCAACTACTTCTAAAGCACACAACCTTGTAAGAATGACAGGATCTTTTAGGGGAAAAACTTGGTATTTTCATTACTTCAAACTTTGCCACTCAAAAGGAAAGAACTTTCAAAGCATACACTGGTGTGGGATATGTACATTCAACTGCAGCAAGAGGTATAAGCCCCTGGGTCACAGATTGGAGAAAAATGGACAAGTTGCAATGAGAAAACTGCAAAAAGGCTAGTGGCTCGCTAACACTCTAGTGATTCACTGACTGGCATTGGGTAAGTCTGCCAAGGAGACCCTACCTACTGCACCTTCCTGCCTCACAGGACTGCTGTGGATCCAGGAGATTTATCTGCTTATTCACTTGACCACATTAATTGAGCATTCTCCATGAACAATTTGTTGCATTAGGTACCTTATAACATATCATTTAAAAGGAGGGAGGAGGCATGCATATAAATGTCTACATTGGGGGCAAGTAAGTTTTTGAGCTGGCCTTTGATAGAGAATTTGGATTGGATAGACAGAGAAGGGGCAGAGCATTCCAGGTGGAAAAAGTGACTTGAGCAAATAAGGCAGCAGGAAGGTAGCGGTGTTTGTGAGGAATGGGAGATACTTGAGTTTGTGTGAAACACACAGAAGAGTGTCGGGCAGAGGCTGGGAAGATAGTCTTGGACTGTGTTATGAGGAGTCATAGATCAGGCTGAGGGATTTGGACTTCATCACAGAGTGTCTTTGAGAACAGAGGGCATCACTACAGTTGTGCGGTGTTGGCAGTACTGTCCAGGTTGGAAAGGCTACACGAATACCAACACTGATGAATGCTTTGGAAAAGAAACGTGGCTTGAAAACTTTCCGCACCTTTAGTCTGAAACTGAGTCTTTGGAAGAACACTTGATGCTTTGTATCTGGGGGCGGGGGGGAAGCTTTTATGTATCTCACACTGAAGTGATGAACGATGCCCTCCAGGTCTTTATGCTCTAAGAGACCAGTAGGCAAACTCCATGGCATGATGGGCCTAACGACCTTTCTTCTAAATGCTTCCATGGAAGGTCTCATTGCTAACACATGTGCTCATCTCTGTCTTTTTCTGATAGACATTGTTCACAATATGACAGCAGAAACTGTCCTTTAAGAACAAAATGGTTCAAAGCTTAGAGCTCACAGAATAGAAAACTCTAGAAGAGTCTTTATTTCCCAATTGGGAGGTTTGGGTGTACCTTTTTGTCCTTTTATGCGTTCTCCTCCTTCCTACTTGATTTTTAAAGTGTACCCTTGGTATAGGCTTAATACAATCCAGAGGCCCAAATATAATACCACTTAAATAATTATAGCAGAAACATTATATGATAGAATGTAAGCACCAGCATTATATTCCTATATATTAGAGACAGTCAGCTGAAAAAGCTAGGTTTTATGTTCTGGAACTCATTTGGACTGAATAGGCTGGTAATTAGAGATAGGAGGACATTCATGGAAAGTGCCATGCAGCCATCAGTTTCCAGGGATGGAATTTGAGAATTGTCTTTGTGGTAGGAAAAATGATTTATTTTGAGAGCTGGCAGAGCCAGGATTGCTGCTGTCTAGGCTGACACTAACTAGCTGTATGACCTTGGGAGACTCATTTAACCTCTCGTGACTTAGCATCATACTTGGTAAGCTGGTGATGATAATCCTTCACCTGACTTCCAGGTTGTTTGTGAGTTAAAAAGGGGTAACATATGTAGAACATCTTTGAAGAACAGAAATATAGAAAGGACTCTGTCAATGACTGGCAAATTTTCAGAGGTGGTTTCCAAGTCATTATCGACTTCTTATACAGGGCTGGAAGATATGGTAGCATCTGCCTGAAGGTCATTTCCTTTTTTCCTTAAAGATCATCCTTTGAAAAATGTCACTACACCTAAGAGCTGCCACCTAACAATCAAAACCTTTGAAGGGATGACTTAGCCATTTAATGGTGAGACAAGGGCACTGGGTGAGTGCAGAGTAAACGTAAGGACTGGAGGAAGCTGGGCTATTCGAGGGGAAGAAGATATGGTGGATCAAATGGCAGGTGTTGTGGAGAAGGCACTGTCCTGACCTTGCCTCTCAATGTTGTTTTTCATGCCATTTGCTAACCATTGCCAAACCCTGCAGGATACATTTACTGAACAATAGAAACCATCAATACAGAAATACAGAAAACATGAGCACAAGAAAGGTGATGTCATGTATTGGGCTATTTTTGAAAGGGAGAAGGATAGAAGAAGGAGAGTGAGAAAAGGTTACGTCGAGCTAGTTAGGCTAGGTAGTTACAGCTGAGTCTAGAGGGAGGCGCAGCATGCATTATTTCTACAGGTCAGACAGATGTCTGGATTGGAATTATTTTAATCTCAGGTGTTAAAAAAAAACCCTAATTTCAAAATGTCTATTGAGCACCCGCACAACCATCAGGCTCATGATCATCCTTGCCAGTGACAAATATTGAGGGCATGAGCAGTTGTGATTTAATTAAGGACTCTTTAAAAAATGCTTAGACTGGTCAAGGGGGCAGAAGAACACTTTTTGCCCTCTGTTGTGGTAACAAAAGAGAGGCAGGCAGAGGACGGCTGAAGATGTCAGCAGACTTCTATACTTCTTGGGGTGTGTCTAAAATGGAAAGACCAAAATAGCCCCGATGACTTGAAGGATTTAATGCATATTTTTCAAAGCAAGCTTTTTGCAAAGCAACCCCCTTCTCATGAGGGTGATTAGGTAAACACAGAGCTTCAAAAAGATTGAAGGGTAAAACTGGATGAGGCTTGCCTTTCTTTCTCTGTTATACTTTTAAAGTGGTATTTTGACAATTTAAATTCAAATAATAAGAGGCCATTTTAACAGAACTGAAATGAGGAATTTAGGAAAATATTTAATATGATAAGTTCACTTCTCACATCTGATTTATTGTTTTCAAATTGCTAGTGTACTTAAAGTCGGGCAACTACCTCAGAGGGAGCTGATAATTTGCCTGAGAATCTATCAGGGCAGAGACCCATGTAGAGGAGCATTTATTCATGGGCAAAGTAAAATGTACTCTTCAAACCCATTAGTGGTAAGTGCTGTTATTTTTGACCTTCTGCAATGCAGAATCACCATCAAAACTGTAGCTAAGGATTTATAAAATGGGCTAGGTAACCCTCATGCTGAGCTGGGAGGTATGGGGCAGAGGGGTATGAGGAAATTCCGATGGACAGAATGTTGTATTCACCCAGGCTCCCCTCTAGTCCTTTCTGGGGGACAGTTTCAAACTAGCAGAGCATCCTGGGAGGTACTTTTGGCCCAGAAAGCTTCACTTAGAGGTGACAGCCCTCCCACTGCCTCTCTGTTATGTATCTGATAGTCTGGACCAAGGATTATGGCAAATCTGGTTGAAGACATGGCCTACTGCCCCTTTAAAAATGCATATCTAGCTTCTTGCTACCACCCTGGTTATGTTCTTTCGGCCCTTACTGGCTGACAAAAAAAGACATTGTGGCAAAAAGTGGGGGTTCATTTAAATTCTCACCCCTTTAATACTGTTATATTCTATAGGAGTTTTGTTAGAAGAGGAAATTAAGCCATATATACCTCTGGAACTATTTAAAGGTGAAAATTGAGCACCAATGGTGACCCCACGTCAGCATATGAAAGAATCCTTAAGTTCTAAAATTATGCACATTCTTAATGCACATTCATCTCCTTGGGAGGTTTCATTTTTCCTTCCTTTTAGGTACATTAAGTGAAAAAAAAATCAATGTTCCAAGAATACATTTTTGTTGAAGTTAGTGATTCAGAATTTGAGATATTTTGGTAGTTTATAGCATAAGCATGTAATAGTATATATCAGACTATGTATTTTCTTATAAAGCTAAAATATTTAAATATAGTTGGCTAAGAAAGGACTTCTAAATAACATCGATCTAGAAGTACATTTAACCACACTTTAATAAGGTCTTTGCTTGCTGAAATATGTATTTGGTATATTTAAATTTATATCACTAAAAATACTTCTGATTTACTATACAATCCTAATTGCTTTGTGCACTTTAAGTATATACATGTATATGTATAATTACGAAAAAAGTAATTGTACTACTGCTATATATTCTTAGAACTTTTGAAATAAAGATAGATAAATGAAAGTCATTATATCTGACAAAGTGGTTGTAAGTACTACACAAAGTCATGGGAATTAAACAACCTGCTGCTGAATGATCCTTGGGTCAATGATATGGAAAGCAAAAGATTTCTTGAACTGAATGACAAAGGAGACACAAGCTTTCAAAATCTATGGGATACAGAAAAAGCAGTCCTAAGGGGAAAATTCATAGCCTTAAATGCCTACATCAAAAATACAAAAAGATTACAAATTAGCAACCTAATGTCACATCTCAAGGAACTAGAAAAAGAAGAACAAACCAAACCCAAAGCCAGCAGGAAAAAAGAAATAACAGAGCTCAGAGCAGAATTAAATGAAATGGAAAAAAACAAACAAAAAAATACAAAGGATCAGCGAAACAAAAAGTTGGTTCTTTGAAAAGATAAACAAAATCAAGAGGCCACCAGTCAGATTAACCAGAAATAGAAGAGAAATGACTCAAATAACCTCAATCAGAAATGAAAGAGGAAATATTACAACTGATACTACGGAAATACAAAATATCATCCATGAATAATATGAAAACTTCTACACAAGAAATCTAGAAAACTTAGAGAAAATGGACAAATTCCTGGAAACACACAACCTCCCAAGCTTGAATCAGCAAGGAAGAAATAGAAATCCTGAACAGAGCAATAGTAAGCAGCAAGATTAAAGTAGAAATAAAAAATCTCCCAACAATAACAAAAAAAGTCCTGAACCAGACAGATTCACAGCTGAATTCTACCAGACCTACAAAGAAAAACTGGTACCTACCTTACAGAAACTATTCCATAACATCGAGAAGAAGGGAATCCTCCCTACCTCATTCTATGAGGCCGGTATCACCCTGATACCAAAGGAAAGGACACAACAAAAAAAGAAAACTACAGACCAATATTCCTTATGAACACAGATGCAAAAATCTTCAACAAAATACTAGCAAACTGAATTCAGCAGCACATCAAAAAGATAATCCACCATGATCAAGTGAGTTTCATCCCAGGGATGCAAGGATGTTTTAATATATGTAAATCAATAAACGTGATTCACCACATAAACAGAAACAAAAACAAGGACCATATGACCATCTTGATAGATGCAGAAAAAGCATTCAATAAAATCCAGCACACTTTCATGATTAAAAACCCTCAACAAACTAGGCATAGAAGGAACATACCTCAAAATTATAAAAGCCATCTATGACAGCCTCATAGCCAATATCATACTGAATGGGAAAAAGTTGAAAGAATTCCCCCTAAGAATTTGAACAGCCAAGGGTGCCCACTGTCACCACTTCCATTCAACATAGTATTGGAAGTCCTAGCCAGAGCAATCAGGCAAGAGAAAGAAATAAAGGGCATCCAAATTAGGAAAGAGGAGGTCAAACTCTCTGTTTGCTGATGACATAATCTTTTATCCAGAAAACCCTAAAGACTCCACAAAAAGACTCTTGGAACTGATAAATAAATTCAGCAAAGTCTCAGATTATAAAATCAATGTACATAAATCAGTAGCATTTCTATATGCTAATAACAGTCAAGCTGAGCATCAAATAAATGAATCAATACCATTTTTTTTTCTTTTCTGGCTGAGTAATATTCCATTGTAAACATATACCAAATTTTGATAATCCACTCATGGATTGATGGGCACTTGGGTTGTTTCCACATTCTTGCAATAGTGAATTGTGCTGCCATAAACATTCGGGTGCAGATGTCTTTATCACACATCTGATAAAGGGCTGATAACCAGAATCTATCTAGAACTCAAAAAAATCAACAAGAAAAAATCAAACAACCCCATCAACAAATGGGCAAGGGAAATGAACAGAAACTTTTCAAAAGAAGACAGAATAATGGCCAGCAAACACATAAAAAAATGCTCAACATCTCTAATCATTAGAGAAATGCAAATCAAAACCACAATGAGGTATCACCTAACCCCGGTGAGATTGGCCTCTATCAAAAAAACACAAAACAACAAATGTTGGTGAGGATGTGGAGAGACAGGAACACTTTTACACTGCTGGTGGGACTGCAAATCAGTGCAATCTCTGTGGAAAAGAATTTGGAGATACCTCAGAGAGCTAAAAATAGAAATACCATTCGATCCAGCAATAGCACTATTAGGCATCTACCCAAAAGAGCTCAATACCATTTATAATAGCTACAAATAAAATAAAATACCTAGGAATATACTTAAATAAGGAGGTGAAAAATCTCTACAAGGAGAACTATAAAACACTGATGAAAGAAGTCACAGATGACACAAACAAATGGAAAAACATCCCTTGATCATGGATTGGTAGAATCAACATCATTAAAATGTCCATACTGCCCAAAGTGATTTACAGATTCAATGTAATCCCCACCAAAATACCAACGTCATATTTCACACATCTAGAAAAAATAATCCTAAACTTCATTTGGAACCAAAAAAGAACCTGATTAGCCAAAACAATCACAAATCTGGAGGCATCACATTACCAGACTTCAAATTATACTACAAGGTTATAGTAACCAAAGCAGCATGATACTGGTATAAAAGTAGAGACATAGACCAATGGAACAGAATAGAGAACTCAGAAGTAAAACCATCTACCTACAACCAACTGATCTTTGACAAAGCAGACAATACACATTGGGGAAAGAAAGCCCTATTCAATAAATGGGGTTGGGAAAATTGGATAGCCACATACAGAAGAATGAAACAGGACCCCTATCTCTTGTCACATACAAAAATTAATTCAAGATGGATAAAAGACTTAAATGTAAGACATGAAACCATAAAAATTCTAGAAGAAAATGTAGGAAAAACTCTTCTAGATATCAGTCTAGGCAAAGAATTTATTACTAAGACCCCAGTGGCAAATACAGCAACAACAAAAATAAATAAATGGGATTTAATTAAATTAAAAAAACTTCTGCACAGGAAAGGAAATAATCAATAGAGCAAATAGATAACCTATAGAATGGTAGAAAATATTTGCAAACTATACATCTGACAAAGGCCTAATATTCAGATTCTACAAAAAACTCAAACAAATCAGCAAGAAAAAAACAAACAACCCCATGAAAAAGTGGGCAAAGTACATGAACAGAAGTTTTTTGAAAGATGATAGACAAATGGCCAACAAACACATGAAAAAATGCTCAACGTAACTAATCATCAGGGAAATGCAAATTAAAATTGCAATGAGATACCACTTTACTCCTGTCAGAATGGCCATTAATAAATATTCAACAAACAACAGATGCTGGTGTTGATGCAGAGAGAAAGGAATGCATATACACTGTTGGTGGGACTGCAAATTAGTACAACCTCTGTGGAAAACAGTATAGAGATTCCACAAAGAAATAAATGTAGACCTACCGTTCAATTTAGCAATTCCACTGCTGGGTATCTATCCAAAGGAAATGAAGTCATTTTGTAAAAAAGACACCTGCACTTGAATGTTTATTGTAGCATAATTCACAATTGCAAAGATGTGGAATCAACCTAAGTGCCCATCGATTTATGAATGGATAAAGAAAATGTGGTATATATATTATATAACATGGAGTACTACTCAGCCACAAAAAGAAATGAAATAATGCTGTTTGCAGCAGCTTGGATGGAACTGGAGACCATTATCCTAAGTAAAGTATCTCAGGAATGGAAAACCAAACACCATGTGTTCTCACTAATAAGTGGGAACTAAACAGTGGGTACACATGGGCACGAAGCAGTATAGAGGACAGGAGAAACCAAGAAAGGGAGATGATGGATGGGAGTGTGTGGGATAAAAACTTACCTATTGGGTACAATGAACACTATTCTGGTGACAGGCACACAGAAGCCCTGACTTAAGCATTATACAAGGTATTCATGTAACAAAAACACTTGTACCTCTTTAATTAATATTTTGAAATTAAAAACATGTGGTTGTAGTTTTGTAGTACCAAATATTTAATAAATATTAAATAAATTCCCTACTCCTAACCAGAGCAACTACAAAAATGTGAATGTTTCCCTCTTTACTAAATGGATCCTTAATTGACTTCATAGATCCCTTCCTTAAGATCACTATAAACGGGAGGAAGATTTTTTTTTTTTTTTTGAGACAGAGTCTCACTCTGTTGCCCTGGCTAGAGTGAGTGCCGTGGCGTCAGCCTAGCTCATAGCAACCTCAAACTCCTGGGCTCAAGCAATCCTACCGCCTCAGCCTCCCGAGTAGCTGGGACTACAGGCATGCG
>NW_012141858.1:3450751-3465475 GCF_000956105.1 Propithecus coquereli
TGTATCTTTATAGGGTACATGTGATTTTTGATACAGGCATACATTGTGAATTAATCAAATCAGAGTAATTGGGATATCCATCACCTCAGGCATTTAACATTAAATGTGTGAAAGTTTTGACATATTATTTGAATCATGGCAGAAAATCCCAATAAAACAAAGCTCAAATGGGTTACAGTCAGCAGTTTGTAGTTGACAGGCTGGGAGCATGCTTTTAGATTCACAGGACAGTCAGAGCAAGCCCTTCTGACACACTTGAGTGATCTGTTTCACAAGCAGCTACAGCCTCTCTTCTCCAGAATTTTGAATCCTTTAGCTGTAATGGATGGATAGTTTGTTAGAGTTTTTCTAATGCCCTTAAGGGATTATTGCTTTACTGTTTCGATTTTCAAGACAGGATTAAAGGGAGTTAATTGAAGATTTCAGGTCTTCAATTTCCAGGTGTTCCATTCGTCAGAGTGTTAAACATTCGTGTTAATGGGTAATCCCAAGTAATTAAAAAATAGTAAGGATTCTGAAGTTACTCACGATGATATAATGTGAAGGCAAGCATTCTACCCTATCTCAAGACAGCTGTGGGAGGTGAGGCCTGGACCTTTTTTTTTTTAAATTATTTTCAGCAATGCTGACTTGAGTTTTAACATTTAAAGTTTGTTTTGGTAAAGTTATTTTTTATCAAGCATGAGTTTGTTATTGCCCCAAAAAGACCCATTTTCATTTGAGGGCTTGGGTGTGTTTTCATGTTGTGCATCTCATGAACAATGTTCTTTGGGCTGCTTGTGAATGTTTTCTTGATCGTGGTTAATAGTGTCTCCACGGTTAAACTAGAAAGACACGGTTAAGCTGAAAAGATGCCTTCATCAAAACAGCAGATCAGAAAGGTTTCTGTGTTATGACAAAATAATAAATTAAATGGATTCAACTGAAGCAATCCCAGGTGAGACAATGGTAAAAGAATTCACACAGGGAAGACCTTTTCATTGCCCAGTTAACTCATGGGATGGCTCCTTAAGTGGAGATTACTGGCCATACAATGATTATCACTATTTATTAAATGCTCAAGACTTGCAAACCTATGAAAGCATTTCTATTTTGGGTACTTCATTCAAGTTTTCAACTGGACTTTTTTCATTCAAAGTGTTGATTCTGAAGTTGAGTTTGAACATGTGCCATGCAGAGGTTGGGAGATGGAACTTCAGCATGGGTTTGGTGTTAGAATCTAGAAAATCGTTTTAAAACAGTAATTCTGTGGTCTCAGAGCAGAGAAAGATGAGCCTTGTTAAGGCTTTCTTTGGATTAAGACTCGATGACTGGGTGAGGTGAGAACATAGGCACCATCTCCCCTCACAACTCCCAACTTCAACTCCTTCCTGCTAGCTCAGGAGCTGAGGGCCCCACCTTCCCCCTGGGCCAGCCCGGTGTCTTTTTTTAGGACTTCGCTCTGTCACCCTCCTTGCTCCTGTGTCTTCCCTCTCCTCCAGTGGGCTCCTTTTGCTCAGCCTGTCCTTTTTTAGAACACGGAGAGATATGAATTTGTTTCTTTATTACATCTTGCTTCATCTTATTTATACAAAATATTTGAGGCTTTACAAAAATACACGCAATGCAATAACACATAAAATCGGGCCAATATAGTAGAGCTAGAATAAGGAACAACCATAAGATGATACCCAAAGGCACACAATCTAGAAATACATGCCAAAAAATCCCATCCCACGGACTTACTAAGGTGGGCTACGAATTTAGGCTTTCAGCTTCCTAGTAGCCCAGATGAAAAGGACACCATCATTGATTCTAAAATTATAAAGTTGTAAGATAAATAGTATGAGATTTGCCCAGGAGAGGCTAAGCTTTCTTTTTTCCCACTGATGTCTGAGGCAAATTTTTTCCATGGGACGACCCCTGATAAAAGGGATGCTAAATGACACAGTGCACAGTAGGACAGTAAATACTGCAGGGAGTCTTAATGGCTCTGTCCGAACCACCCCAGGGCACAGCAGCAAAGTGAAGTCCAGTACAGACCGGTAAAGTTATTCTAAGGAATGGCGGCAGGGTGGAGTAGGGCAGAGTAGGGCAGCTTCCCCTTCCCCTTTAACACACTCAGGTCACTCCCATCCTAAAACATTGTAAAACAAAGCAAATGAGAAATATGCCATCAGCCTCACCCAAAACAAAATGCAAAGCCTTCCCCTGACCCTATCTCTTAGTGGGTACTACTCTGGTCTGTTTCCTCCCCTCAGTTCAGACTTCTCAAAAAAGTAGTCCATGGAGAGTTAATGATTTAGGGAATTACTATGGGGTTTTGGTTTTGTTTTATTTTTGTTTTGTTGAGGCCAATTTTTAGGTCTATTTGCTTCACAATGATCTGGGGTGGGGAGGGTAAGGGTGGGTGGATAATTGCAGGAGGGTGAAGGGTACATGGAGCTTTATTAGAGCTTATTCTCTACTTTTGTGTCTGTTTTCTAGAATATAATTATTTTTTACAAATCGTTTACACGAGCAGTCTTGATCTCCTCACCTCCCAATCACTCCTAACCTCCTGCAATTTAACTTCTGCCCCACACTCTCACTCACGTCTTCCAATGACCTTAACATGCAAACCCCTATGGCATTTTTCAGGCTTTATTTTGAAGCGTTGCACCCTTGGCCTCTAGGACAGGGAATTCTCTGGGTTTTTCTGCCCCTCTGCCCGCCCTTTCAGTGATAGTGTTCTACCTGTTGCAACTTCCCTGCCCCCTGGGCGCTGCTCTGGGAGCGCCCATCCACTCCTACAGTTCTGTGTGCTGGTAGCAGTCAGAGGCATCCTCTGGCCTAGACCTTGTCCGTGCACTCACTGCCTGCTGGCCGTGTCTGCGTGGAGTGTCCACAGAAGCCTCACAGTCGACACGGGCCTCATGTTTCCTGCAGAGCAGCTCTCACCCTCATCCTCTCCATCAGCCTTGGTTTATCATCCAGGCATTCTTAACTCCTTTCTTGAATCTAATCTGGCCCTTCTGTCATTTCCACTGTCCATGTCCCTTGTGATGCCACTGAGTTCAGGCCTGTATCCTCTCCTGTTTAAATGACAGCAATAGCCCACTACCTCTGGCTCTAGTCTTATCCTCAGGACTCCATCTTTCAGCCAGCTGCCAGGCTAACCTACTGAAAACAAATATGTGCCCCTGTCATTTAATAGCTCTGGAGAAAGGCCGAAGCCCTTTACCCAGCCTGTAAAACCCTCCATAATCTGCCTCCTAGATTCATTTCTTGGCTCTTCTGCTTTGCATATCAAATTGTTACTCTGCACATACTATTTGTCATTTCTTTCCGTCTTTGGTCATGTTGGCCTAGAAGGTACCCTCTGCTAATGCTCCCGCTCCTGTCTGTACACTAGCTCCTAACTCTTTTTTTTTGTGAGACAGGATCTCACTGTCGCTCAGGCTGGAGTGCAGCGTCGTGATCATGGCTCGCTGCAACCTCAGACTTCTGGGCTCAAGCAATACTCTAGGCTCAGCCTCCTAGTAGCTGGGACTACAGGTGTGTGCCACCAGGCCAGGCTAAATTTTCTATTTTTTGTGGAGATGGGACCTCTTATGTTGCTCAGGCTACTCTCAAACTCCTGGCCTCAAGTGATCCTCCTGCCTCGGCCCCCAAAGTGCTGGGATTACAGGCCTGAGCCACTGCACCGGTCTCCTAACTCACTCTTAAAGACGTACATTAGGTTCCCCAACTCTAAGAAGCCTTCTCTGATCCAGCAGGCTGGGTGACGTGTGTTCCCATAAGACTTTGAGCATTTCTCTATTACAGCATTTACCACATTATATCATTATATTGTAACTTGTTTCCTCATTATGTCTGTGAGCTTAAAAGGTGTTTTTTTTTCCCTTTTATTTTATTTTTTTTTGACTACCTCTAGCATCTGGCATAGGATCTACCACACAGTAAATAAAGTTTACCTGAATAAATAAATGAGTGCATTTCATATGTGAAAGTACACAGGAAAATATATTTTAAATTTGTACTTGAGATAAGAAAAGGGAGAAAAACTGACTTTATTTAAGTGACGTATATTTAGGAAATATGCAGAAAACAGGGCCGTGTTTTGAACGTGTTCCTTAACACAGAGAACAAAGGGATTGTCTCCAAGGAGTTTCTGTTTTAAGTGGAAATGAGTAGTGTGCTGAACGTGTGGAATGTGGGGCAGAGTGATTTCTAGGTCGCCCTTGCACAGGACTTTGCTCAGTCTCTGAAGGGCACTGACTTGATTTCAGAATTTCTGGATTATGGGAATTGTGACTGCACACCTGAAATGTTGATAAGAAAAAATAAGGGAAATTTGATTTCTGATTTAAATACCTAAAACAGAATAAGAAAATAAAGAATTTACTCATCTAGGAAAGGATGTTAAATGCTCATCAAGCGGCAAGCACTTTTATGAAGTGCTTGTGTCTACAGTATCTCGACACCTGGTCTTCACCCTAATGCAAAGAACTCGCTGGCTCAGTCGTCACCAACAAAACCACCCGTGCTGCAATAAGACTTTCCCTCTTGCCTTTCCCTCAGCCTCAGCTGGCTCACTTGATGGTGACCTTGTATTTGGTGAGGGAACAATTCATTGCTTGGGGAATTATTTTCTATGATTTTAGAAGTCGTCTATTGTTTTTGCCAGCCCAGCAAAACCATTTGCCCTTCTCCCGGTATCAGTGCCCTGATTTTTCTTGAGATATCACATATTCCAAACGGTCGGATGGGACTGACTATACCCCTTGGTTTAAAGGTGGACACCGGACCCAGCCTTAACTAATCAAAATATCGTGTCTCCCTGTCGACAGTGATTAGTTCAGGAATGGATATGTTAGCCAAGCCCAGCCGATCACAGCACATTTAGTACTTTAGTTTTAAGAGTTGGAAAAAAGATGTGCTTTTTCCACAGGTTTGCTAAGAAGATAGATTGTAAGCCTGGGGCTGCTGGCTGTCATTTTCCTCTTGCCATCTGGAGGGGAGAACCTGCCTCACGTCGGAGCCAGTGGAGAGAAAAGCAGAACTGAGAGGGACAGGGCCAGAGTAAGTCCCGGAAACATTCTCAGAGCCTCTGGACCAGCCACGCCCAAAGCTAGGCTTGTCTCTAGGTGGGACCCAATAAAACCCTTTTTGCTTAAGATGGTTTGAGTGTGGTTTTCTGTCACAGGCAACATTTGTTCTAACAACACAATCCTAGGAAGAATCGACACTAATGAATTGAAAGGGGCACTCCTGTGAATACTTGGCTTCCAGCAGTCTGTGTTCCTGCAGGACATTTTCCTGGGCTGTGGCTCACTTTCATGGTTCTCATTCATGCAGAAAACCAAGAACAAGTGAGCTTTTGCCTAACTGTTTCTTTGACTAGGTGGTTCTAGCAGAGTCCAGTTAGACATCTCACAGAAACCTCTCCCAATAGACTCTGGCCTTCATCTGTGCCTCTCCCCATCCTGCTGGTAAATAGGCCATTTAAGCTGGAGGACTTCTCTCTGACGACTGATAATTTTTTTGCTACAGCTTTAAATATTGTATTTCCTGGTTTTCTCTCAGTTGTTTTATTTTATGTCCCAAATCTCCTTAGTTTAATGTGAAAAAAGGCTTAGATTTGTTTAATCTTTCTGTCCCTCAGTTTGACATCCACAAATAAGAGAATTGGTTAGCTGATAACAATATGCTCTATAATTATATCTGGAGTGTTTTATGTTTACAATCACATTTAACCTTCCCAATAACATTTTTGGGGAAGGAATTTTCTCCAAGATCTTATCAATCCTAAATTGTATGTTTTCATATTTAGAAATTGGAGAAACAGGTGTTTTAACATTTTCTAAAGAACATGGACATTTACTTAGGAACCCTCCAATTATGATGATTAGGACAAATATGTAGATTAGGATAAAAATCTTCAGACCTGCAAAAAATCATTTAACCACTGTGCAAAACAACTCAATGTACATTAGAGATGCAGCCCACGCAGCACTTGCAGTCTAAATAAAATCATCACAGTGATTTCCTGACTCTATCAAGGGTATAGGTCTCTCTTCTTTTACAAGTTAGGACTTCAAATAATTTAATCAATGGTGGGACTGGGAGGAAGGATAAAGCATATTGAATTATCTGAAAACAAACTCACAGAAAAACACTTCTTATTAGTTTTCAAAAGTGAGAAGGTTGCCAAATGTCCGTAAAGCTCTGCCCCTGTGGAGAGCATTACAAAGGCTGAGAAGGGCACACAATGGGAGGTCACTATTCACGGAGACTAAGAATAGGCTGGGGTAGGTCTGAGTTTCCTGGCCTGGAAGGAGCCCTGGACAGGAGGGTCCAGTCTTAGAAGGCTATCTAGAAGCAGAAGCAAGTCTAGTCTGGAGGAGGTGACTTTCTCTAAGGTGTCCTTTGAGGGCAACAAAGAAAATCTCCTGGCTCCTAACTCTTCCTCATTATCTGCCACAACTCCTGAAATTCCACCTTCAGTCATCTTTTTCTTTGGGTCTTGAAAGGTTTTCAGCCTCAGAGGCCGCTTTGAAAGAGCAGTGCCACAAACCACCATTTATGAGGATTAGGAGACATTCAGCTAAGGGCAAAGCTTCATAGGAGTAGGATTGAAGCCAGGTGTCCCGAAAGCAGAGAAAGGGGAGGGCAGACCACCTTGGGGAGGAGGGGGAAGAAGGTCACAGGCAGCAAGCACAGGACATGAACCCGCTTCACAAATCTGCTTAGAGTTGGCCTCAGGGAACAATGAGCCACAGTTTTGCCTAAAGTTATGAGAAAAATTCCACAAAAATTTCCCCTTTTTCTATAGTTTTCTGGGGGAATGGGCAAGTGGTTCTCACTTTCTAAATTTGTCCATGCTCTCCTCTTTAATTTACTTGGAAACTGTGGCACCTGCCTTCAGCAAATATACTTACACTCCCCCACCCAATTTACACATTTCTTCAAAATCATGTACATTATCAGATTTAATAAAATTATTCTAGAACTGTGTCTGATTAACTTCCGGCCGCAACCCATTTATTTAAGCCTCCTAGTATATAGGGACAGATTGTTACGGTAAAGCCACTCAACAGAGACTGACTTATTAAGCGCATTAGAAAAAAAGCCAAAAAAGTAAATAGATCAAAACAGTGATCTACTTATCCCCTAAATATTGGAGATTTTTAAAAAACACACTTACCCCATTTGGACTGTTGACCCCAGAAACGAAGGTATGCAGTAGTCGGCAGCTGCCAGTGTGTATGGCGGTCGGGCGGCAGAATCGTCCCAATAAATGTCCTTCTTCATCTTGGGTAGGCTCATGTGCATTTCATCCACAGCTAAAAGAGAGACCTAAAATCGCCGTTATATTGTTAGAATAATTCAGATACAAATTATGTAAAAAAGAGAAGTTCCAGTGGGTGGACGGGAGTTGGAGTGGGCTAGGACACGGTCTAAGTGAGTGAATGTACAAACATCTATACTTCACGTTTGCCACAACCATGGCAGCCACAGAGTTGTGCCCATTGTTTACGGCTCAAGAGCACTTGGCAATGAGAGTAAGTGGGGCTTCAATCGCCCATACTCTGTTCAACAAGCCACGTGCCCGAGTGGAGCTGCGTCTCACCTGGATACCGTGCTCAGGGCTACAGTACTGTCTTAGTGGCTGCCCTGACAGCACCCACTTAACCCCAGATAGTATAGGAAGGTGAAGAGTGTCAGTATTTCAACTTGTTAACCCCATAACTCATATGTCCTGGTTTCTTGTTTGTTTGTTTGGAAAAGCATATTAGCAAATCTATACTGGTTGAAGCTATAGTGATCTCTCCTCTTGGCTTTGACAAAGTGATGCATGAATAAATTATTAATCCTCTGGGAATCCCATTTTGACAAAGAGTGAGTGACCAAGACATTACACTTCCTCCCCACACAGACTGACAATGAGATGTACTGTGAAGTGTCTGTATTTATTTAAGAGCCGAGTCAGGGCTTAAAGAAATGAACAAGGTAAAGGCCTTTACTCCATCTGGGGTTCTCAGGGACGAGAATGGTCTGCGGAGGGTCTTGCCTCAAAGGAAAATTCCCTTATGCTGGTTCTTCATGAGAAGCTCTCCGGAACAGTGGTTCAGGGCAAGGGCCCTGGGGCTCACTTGGTGCGTTTCAGGCAGATTTGAGACACAGGATTTGAGGACAGGATGGCATGGCCCAGCTCCCAGTGTCCAGCTGCCAGACATCTGGCTGCTGGGATCTATGTGAGACAACTTTGGGAACTCACATCAGATTGTGTCACTATGAACCTCTCTGGGTGGCAATAGAAAACAAATTAAAGAATAAATTAAATTATTGCTCTGTACTGAGATGGAAGAGGCTGGGTAAAGCTAATAGAGAAACTCGCAAACAAAATTGGCTTGAAATTCTACTTAAAAGGAAGTAAATTTCACTGGAACTGAGATCCAGGACACCTGAGGCTCCAAAAGGACTTGAGACAACCTGCTGAATAGCCAAACCTCTTTCACTTGTGGCTAAAGCTCAGAAGTCCAGGGGCTGGTATCCAGGATCTGCTTAGATTTGAAACATCATTAGGGATTTATTATTAATGTTTTTAAAGGGAAGAAAAGTTCTGCTAACCTGCAAATTTCTGTCGATGCACCAGTTAGTTTCAAAATCATCATCATCCTCTCCAAAAGGGTTGATGAGTTGCTCAGCCACCTGCAGGTGAGAACATAGAAGAAATCCATCATGATACCTGTGAGGACTGAGAACAGAGACTAAAATGATTTCCTGTTTCGCTCTCTACTTCATTTTGCCACTTCCATAATATGAAGCCTAGAGGGGAGAGGATTGTTCTACTGACACAGATACTTATTAGCAAGGAAGACTTGATTCTCAAACTATGAATGATGCACCTTCATGGGCATGCTTGCCAAATGGATCTGTCTATCCAACTGGTGACAATGCAGGCCCTTTCCAGGAGACGCCAAACACTGGTAAGGAGCCAAATAAAACCCATGGATATGGAGCAACAACTATGTGCAAGGTACTGCGAGGGATACATAGCCTGTGCTTTCAAAGAATCTACAGGGCCCAGATGATAAGACAAAATGTAAACAAGGAGAAGGTTAAATAGCAAAGAAAGACTTAAATCACAGTTTAAAGAAAATAACATAAAGAGCTGCCACAATTATTGGACATAACTGCTAAGTGCATGAGTCAGAGAGCCAGTAAGTTATGAAGCTGGAAATTAGGGCTTACTTAGTTTTACTCTAAAGGATTTACCCTTATCCAGTAAGTTAGTTTTCCTGCTAGGAAGAATTTAGGTAGCTTATTATCACACATCTTCTAATATTTGGTCAAAATGAAATATTCTTACCATGTTCCTGAATGGAATGGCCTTCTTGATGAGAGGTATATATGTCAAATATGACTCACCCGTCATTCTCCTTTCTGAATAATTGCCTTTGATTTCTATTATCTGGATGTCTGTGCATATTCATGTGTGTGTGCAGGTGTGTGGGGTGGGGAGAGAGAGAGATATGGAGATTTTGCATATATTGCATACAGTGAGTCTAGATGGGGAAAAACTTACCAGTATATAAAATAAAGGCACCATGTGGTTAGTCTCCAGAGTCTAGACAGTCTAGATTCTGAGACCATTCAGTAGAAAATCTACCTACTTATTTTTTAGGATTTAAGACAAATTACTTAAAGCAGTAGTTCTCAGCCTTGGCTACACATTAAAATTACTTGGGGAGCTCTTAAAAATAAACAGCTGATGATTGGGTCTGTCCCCCAGGGATTCTGATTTGACCAGTCTGAGGTTGAGCTCAGGCATCAGTATTGGGTAAAACTCCCAGGAGATTTTAATGTGCGGCCTGGGTTAAGAACCTCCGATTTATAGAACTGTATCTCCCTTATTCTAAGGGACAGCCCTAGGCAAGGCTGTGCGCTGATGCAGTAAACCTCACAGTGATATCCATATCAAATTCCTTTATTATGAGTTCCAAGGGGCTATGTACCATTTCTTGCCTGGGGTTTCACTTAAATTAATCAGGCCACTTGCTGGGTCCTGAAAATATTTTTGTTATATCCAGATTTTTACTTTTATGGGATGAGTTCTGCATATATTATTATAGTTCACATTAAATTAACAAAATGGCACGTATGTTTCTGAATTGACAATCTCAGAAGATATCCTTTACTCCATTGGAGGCTCCATTTCCAGCAAGTAACTGAGTAATACGTTGTTTATAAAGTTAAGTTGGCTTTTCTGTACTTTGAAAAGATTTGTAAATATCTGGATTGTCAAGCTAGAGCAGCTATTTAGATATCAGGCACAACCCATTGGTGTTTAGGTTTGCCTATCTCTTAACAGAGCTAAGATTGTGTCTTTTCATATTTTGCCTTTTAAAAATACTTTATAGAGGAAAGGGATGTTAACATTTTAGAAAGCATATCAGAAGGAAGGAACCACTATCTACTCTTTACAGGTTGGTAGAGGACCTTACGTGGACACAACGCAAAAAATAAAAAGCTCAGCACTAAGAAGGGGAAAGGACAAAAAGGACCCAAATCATTGAGCATTTGGGCCAATTGTAGTTATTTTATATTTACAAAGGTAAAGTCTACTTTTTCTTCTAATGGAAAATGACAGCCATTAGTCTCTCTTGCTCTTTCTCGCTCTTAAATGGGCAAAAATAATTAAGAATCACTGCTACCTGGTTAAAAATGTTTTTACCATTTGTAAGGGACATGCCTTTACTCTTTGGAGTATAATTTGAAATGCCAATTCATTTACTTTTCCTGGTTAAGGTTCAAACCAATGAAAGGAAAGGCTTCTACAGGGAAAATTCTGCTGCAACCTGAAGACCTCAATGGTACACGACAACATGTGGCTGTTTGGAAGGCCAAACATTTGAAAATTCTACTTAATTAACATCATCTTCATACTATCATCAGATTTCAATTAACTTAATGAAATCATTGTCTTTGATCTTTTTCTATCACATATGTCCCTTTTAGAAGTTTACAAAAGAGATGGAAGAATCAGGCCTCTGATATTCACTCACATACATCTGGGAAAGTTTGAGAAGAGTGAGGGAGACTGGTGGTGGTGGGGAGCACATAACATTCTACAATGATAATTAGACAAGCTGTTCTCACTGCTTGGACCTGTTTTTAATTTCCTTGCAAACCAAATGTCATCATTAATCCTAGTGTTTCTGGTTTTGATTCTGATGAATTCTTTCCTGAGTTTCTGTTCTGTTTTGGAAAATGGGAAGCATTTATTATTATGGGATAGCTAGTAGGATTTCAGGGAATTGCAAGTAACTATTTACAGAGTTCAGCAGAACCAAGATACCACTACAATAGGAATGCTTAAGTCTGATAGACAAGGCTTCTTGTTTATTCTCTTTTACTCTGCCTAGTTGCTTATTGTGGTATAAAATATCAATGCAGGCACAGTTATTACCTTAGTTACATTATTGTAATCCTAATGGGAGCATACAGAGACTTAAAAAAAAATCAATAGCCATAAAAGAGTGCTCTTCTCATCTCTTTGCACAGATGAGCTTTTTCAGATCGCTGCAATACAAGTGCAGACTACAGCCCTGCCACTTTAATCCCTGGTGGAAAAGGAATCACATCGCTGAGCAATGCACATGTTAAATCTACCTTTGACTCACTCACGAATCATTTGCTAAAGACTCAGTAAAGGATCAGTGTGCAGAGTTTGGAACATGACAGATTACAGAGTGGGTCTCAAGCACTGAGACTGTTGGCTACCTTGAGCCATCCTGCATAGAAGAAGAATTGTAGGAGAGTGAAGATTGGAATGTAAAGATCCAAGTCATGCCCCGCATAGCCTTTGGTGGGATCCAAAAACTGGCGTCCAATCAGGCACGTGAAGAAGAAGGTGTAGACAGCAAGAGTGACAACCTGGAATAGAGAGAGACTGGAGTGAGGACAGTGCTGGCCGCCCACAGTGAGCTAGAGTGCCAACGTGGGCACGTGGAAATAATGAATCACGTGCAAAGTATTTGGTACCTGGGTGTAAACCAGTGGAATCCCAACCCAATCATAACCGAATAAGAGGCTGCACCAAGAGCGGTATCGATTCATTTCCTAAATCAGAAACAAATCGAAAATGACTTACTAAAATGATGGGTGTGGTAATAAACATTTACTGAGATTCAGAATGTGGCATGACTTTTATGAATATGTTTGTAAAATGATGGGACTGACTTTGTAAGGGTAGTAAATTGGTTTCCAAGGCTACTCTAAAAGGAAAGCTCTAAAAATGACAAGCAATGAACATCATTGAAAATTGCGCAAAAAGGATGAGGACATTTGGACATATTTTTCTAATATTAAAATAAGGCAGGACTTAGTAGAAACATATCCTATGTGTATATTGGCCCAAAGTGGTGATGAGAAGGCAATAGTTAATATTTTAAATAGTAATTTTTAGCTATTTTGGTAAATAATGTGGAAAGCAAATTCTTTTTGTTTCTCTCTTTTAAAAACACGCTTACTATAGATCTTAGAAAAGAGATATAAATACATTCCATAGCTCTCCCCCAAAAAATGAGAACTGTAGAACACTCAGATTGACAGAAAATCTCTCTCTGAAGCAGGAGGGATGGGATCCTTTGATTTTTTTTCCCCCTCTATTGCACATAAGTTATCATCTAAGCCTGGGAAGAAAAGTTCATATTAATTTGGGAGCTTTTTAAAAATCATTCACTCCTTTTAGACTAATCCAGGCAGGAGACCGTCATGGCACAAATATATCCAGCTCTACGTAAATTTGTTTTGTCAGATGAATTCAGTGTTATTTTGTTGAGAAAGAACACTGTTTTGTTTACTATAGCATCTGAAAATGTAGCTTACCCTCAGAATATTCCAATTTGGGGGAAATGGCTGGGGAGGTTTGTTTCTTCTCTGGATTTTATTCTAGGATCCTGGAGCCAGGGATGGAAAATATGCCACGTGGGCACCAAATCTTTCAGAGCCCTTGGCGGCCCTTGGCTAATCAATCAAGGAATGCTTTCTTACAGAGACGTAAGAAAGCTGTAAGCTTACACACAACCACTACCAAGCTATCTAAGTACAACCTGTATACTCTCTGCATCCTGCATGTTGAGGGTTCTGATACTGGACCAATCTTTCCAGTTCCTTTGGAACCAGGATTAAACAAAGCAGACTCTTTCTGGTCTGCCTTGTTATCTGCAGATCCCTCTTGGTCCCTAATTAGCATCTGTTACTGATGGTTTATGATGTACTTACAGTCATCAATGATTGCAGATCAACACTGTCTCTGATTCTACCTTCATTCCGAGCTTTAGTGGCAAGATTTCCAAACCAGATGAATGGAACCCAATATTTCAGATGAGGAGATTTCAGGTGGTTGAATAATTTCCTTTCATTTGCTGTCATAAAACCTTTACACAAAATAAAAATGGCTAGAATGTACAGACTTAGTTTAGCATTAACATGTTACCATATTTCAGTGTCTATTATGTAAGCATGTAATGGAGGAATATTAAAGGAATATGAAATAAAGGTTCTTGTGTCAAGTAGTTTATACTTGTATGAGAGATAAGAAATGTGGGCATATGAGTGTGCAAGCACACACACACACATGCAAGGATACACGCAAGTTATATACCAAATATATGAGGCAATGCACAGTTATGTGCCAAAATCCATGTTGACAATCCCTGACAGAGAAGGCGAGGAGGAAGTAAGGAGACATTAAATGTGGACCAGAACATTTGGGGAAATTTCTTCTTTAAATTTTGGTTTATTCATCTAAAATTAGGTACAATAACACTTAGAATTATTGGATTAAAAGGATAAAATATAACGTACACAAGCACTTAGCATAGTGCTGAACACATGATTCACGTGACTTTTCCTCCTGTCCTCTCCTTTCAAAGTCTTACTTAATCATTCCTTCTTCTGTGAAGCCTTCTTTGATGACTTCCTTCTCTTTCCCCTGGGATTTCTCCCCTTTAAAGCTCCCACGTGGTACTCACTCTTGGCTTACCTTACAGTAATACTCTACTTAAATGTTTTCCTTGCTATGACACTTTCGAAAAGCATAGAGCATATTAATCTTCAAAGTCCCCGCAGCACTTTGCACACGCTTTTAAAATGCTTCTTTAATTGTTTTGGCATGCGTAGAAAACGGGATTTGTTTGAGCTTGCAATGACCTTTCTGAGTCTCAGTTTTCTCATCTTTAAAAGAGAGTGGATACTATCTACTTCACAGGGATGTTACAGACTTACCTGGGATGATGAACATATGTCAAGATGCTATAATAATGCTTAACACACCCTTAGCACTCAATAAGTGCTAAGGCATCACGAATTACATGAAACTTCAGCTGTCTTCTGCCTCCTCCCCCTCCCTGAACACCAAGGAGAGAAGAGATTTGAATAATAGAAGAGGAATAAGGTAGCAGGTTTATTTAATAAGCAAACATTTATTGAATGTCTACTATATACCGGAGTTTGTTCACCCAAAGATGTATTAATACTTTAAAAGCTTAAAGTTTATAGGCTGGGTGCAGTGGTTCATGACTGTAATCCTAGCACTCTGGGAGGCCAAGGCAGAGGATTGCTTGAGGCCAGGAGTTTGAGACCCAGCCTAAACAAGAGCAAGATCCCATCTCTACAAAAAATAGGGAAATTAGCCGAGTGTGGTGGTGCTTGCCTGTAGTCCCAGCTACTCCAGAGGCTGAGGCGGGAGGA
>NW_012141858.1:3466180-3488198 GCF_000956105.1 Propithecus coquereli
AAAAATAATGCTGCAATGACTCTCCTTGCACCTACCCCTTTGGCTCTTTATTTTAAATAGCTTTTAAATTGTAATTATGATTTAATATAAATAATGTTTTCTGAATTAAAGCTTATTTCTAAAACTGATTTTTGTTAGATATTAATTTTGAGTTAGTTTTCTCTTAGAAATGCAGCTATTAGCTTATGAAATTCTGATAAAACATTCAGATGAAAATCAACTTTTGCCCTAATGTAACACATTTTATATCTCTAACTGTGTGTAATCAGTTCACAAATCTGATTGTCCTGTTGAAAGTAATTCTCCCTCCTTACCGTGTAGACCGAATTTTATTTAAGAGATGTTGTTATAATAGAAAAGATGTCAAAGGAAAAGTGAGATGTGACCATTTCGAAAGTCATTGGTTCATAGAGCTTTGGAGTTACCTCAATCTTTGACTTGACCTAGGCCACTGTTCTTAAGAATAAGGTCCAGAGACCATGGGACTGAATCACTTGTGACACCTATTCAACATGAAGAGGCCTGGCCCCACTCTGACCTACTAAATCAGAATCAATAGGGCAGAAGTTCTCAACCCAAGTCTATACCTAAGACTCTCACATGGGTACTTTTAGAAAATACCAATACCTGGGTCTTTTTTTTTTTTGAGACAGAGTCTCACTCTCTTGCTTGGGCTAGAGTGCCGTGGTGTCAGCTTAGCTCACAGCAACCTCAAACCCCTAGGCTCAAGAGATCCTCGTGCCTCACCCTCCCAGGTAGATGGGACTACAGGCACGTGCCACCATGCCCAGCTAATTTTTTCTATTTTTAGTTGTTTGGCCAGTTTCTTTCTATTTTTAGTAGAGACGGGGTCTTACTCTTGCTCAGGTTGGTCTTGAACCCCTGAGCTCAAACGGCCCGCCTCAGCCTTCCAGAGTGCTAGGATTACAGGTGTGAGCCACCGCGCCTGGCCTCAATACCTGGGTCTTATCCTTGGAAAATTCTGATCCAATTGGTCTGGGATGAGGTCAGGCATCAGCATTTTAAAAAATCTTCCTGGGTGATTTAATAGAATTGGATCCAGGCAGTTGCATGTTTACCAAGCTCTGCAGAAAATTCTGACATATAGCAGTGTTTGCAAATCACTGTTCCACTGAATGAAGATTCTGTTTATTGAGGATTTGAAATAAATAAAGTAATGACTACAAAACCAATATTTATCAACAGGAGTCTAGTTACAGATAACACTCAGGTTATTTATACTAGCTTAGAAGGGTTCTGCCCATGACTGGAGAATGCTACTCTCTGTGGAGGTAAAAAATAAGTATGAGCCTGATAATTCTCTTCTTATTTCTCAGTGCATCTCAAAATTATTGCATGATCCAGATAGTCTGGTTTTTTTAAAAAAAAGACTGGCAGAGCATGATTAAATCTTATTACAAGAAGTTAATAGATAAACTTGACCTATCTTGGCTTTATGCTTAAAGACTTGCTGCAGCCTATTCTCACATATTCCATATCAATCGTCTAACAGTTATATTCTTGAGATCTATGGTGCGATTTTCAAAAATAACCCCACTTATATACTGGCTGCAATCTTTGTCGTTTGACCAAAGAATAACTTTGTCTTTGCTGATTTTTTTCTTTCTTTTTTTTTTTTTGAGACAGAATCTCACTGTGTTGCCCGGGCTAGAGTGCTGTGGCATCAGCCTAGCTCACAGAAACCTCAAACTCCTGGGCTCAAGCGATCCTCCTGTCTCAGCCTCCCAGGTAGCTGGGACTACAGGCACATGCCACCATGCCCAGCTAATTTTTTCTATTTTTAGTTGTTTGGCTAATTTCTTTCTATTTTTAGTAGAGACGGGGCCTCGCTCTTGCTCAGGCTGGTCTCGAACTCCTGAGCTCAAGCAATCCTCCTGCCTCGGCCTCCCAGAGTGCTAGGATTACAGGTGTGAGCCACCGCGCCCAGCCTTTGCTGATTTTTTATTCAGGAGTATGGATCAAATTGTGCTAGCAAGTCTTTTCTTGGCTTCTAAGCAGAAAGCAAATATGCAGAGTGAGGGTTTATTTAGTGTAAATACTAAAGCAAGAGTTAGGCTCTTCCCTCCATGTAGGACATCTATTGATTGGAAGGGGACACATAGAGTGAGGAAAGCTGGTAATTTTAAGTTTTCAGCCCAAATTTATCAAGTACTTTGCTAGGTGCTGAGAAGATGAATGATAAATCAATCAGACATTAATGTATCCTCCAAGAGTGCCCAGGCAGAATTATTTTCGTTACTCCCTGCAGGGTCACACATCTTATCCAAAGTGACCCCCATCTTTGGAAATCAAGTTGTTGGTCAATTGAAAGAAAATCTCTAGACTGTTGGCCAAATCCATTCAAAGAGTATATGTTATGAAATGGAATGTTACTCTCATCCGCTCTTCAAGCCATTTTAACCAGTGACCGATGATCTTTTGAGAATATCATTTTCCTCATCTCCAAGGCTGTGTTAATTACACAGTTATTGAATCGCTCCAGTTTGGCAACATGCTCAGTTGGCTGGTCCTCCCACCACCCTGTCTCCTTCACATGTCTGTCTCCATGCCATGCTCCTTCAAGCTCCATCGACACTCCGGGCATGGCTATTATATCCTGCCATTACATCTGCCTGGAGTTTCTCTTACTATCTCTTTTCCATCTCTTTTCCCTCAGCTCTGCTCAGCAATTTTCATATTGCTTATCCCAAAAAACCCTCCTTCATGTTTTTAATCAGAGTAAAATATCCATATTGAGAGATACAGATTCATGTTTGCCTTTACTTGCAACTTGAGCTGTGGTTTGATGAAATAGGATCTGCTACTTTAAGACAAAATTTTGCTGCCCTCAAGCCAAAGGATTAATTAAATCCATTGATAAACAAGATTCCAGTCATCATAGCCTTTGCCTGCTGTATAGTTGGTCTATTTTTCCTTGATTGAAGCTGAGGCAGATGTCTTTTGCCTTTAACATACAGTATTCAAATGAGGCTCTATTAGCAAAAGAACTAAAAGCTCTGCATCTCAAAATTTGCAGGCAGAATGTGTTTGATGCCAGTCTTGCTGAAAGAGAAAGTTGTGCATTCAGCATCAGAGTCCTCAGAGGGATGACTTTTTCAGGAAGAGTGCAAGGTGCCTGGCACATTTTTATCTCTGTGTTTTCCAAATGAATGGAGTGAAGACACCAGCTTCAGTTATAGCTGTCCTTTAAATTCAGTGGAAGAGATTTAGAAATCTTGGCCAACCGGGAAAATCAAGGGAGGCAAAATGAGATTGAGAAAGGGACGAAGTCCCATTGTGACAATATTGTGTAGGGCAGTACATCAAACGTTCTTTACCATGAACCACAGGAAGATACATGTAGTTCACAAAACAATTATTGGCCTTTCTTCATGATGTGCTCTCTGACAGTTTCTATTCTATTCCATTCCATTACAAATGCTGGTTACAAGCCATTGAAATGATTTAAGAACCCAATAATGTTACAACCCACAGTCTGAAAAGGCTGAAATAGGCTGTGGTGCAGTAAAATCAGTTTCTAGGGTAGCAATGAGGAATGAAGACAGAGATACTTCTCTATTTTATTGCTATGAGAAAATCTCTAATCAGCCATATCCTTGTCCCTAAATTAGTATCCCATTTGGTAGTTCACTGTTTTCTGCTTAATGACACACAAGAAATGATGTACACAAAATCAGTGCTCTTGAATTCTCATCTGCACAGGTGGTCCAGAATTTCATTTGTCCTGGGTGAATAGATCTGAGGCAATATGCAGATAAAACTGGATGAATTAATTGATATGCCCTAGTGTGATGGTTCCTAAACTTTGTTGTACATTAGAGTGATCTGGGAAGTTTCAGAAACTCCTGATGCCCAGGTTGTACCGCATACCTATTTAATCCTAATGTCTGAGGATAGGAGCCAGATGTCAGCATTTAAAAAAGATCCCAGTGATTCCAACTTGCAGAGACATTTAGGAACAGTGCCCTAGTGCTGGTCATTTCAGCATTCCAAGTGCTTCTGGGAAGCTTGTTTAAAATGTGGGTTCCTAGGTCCTGAGCCCCAGAGATTCTCTAGGCTGCCTAGGAACCTGCAATTTAAATAAACACCCTTGATAATTCAATGACTGTGGTCTACAATCATACTTTAAGAAACATTGAGGGAATAGTCTTTCTTTAACTCCTAAAACAGAACTGTGGGGGATCCTTCAAACAGTGACCAACTGAGCTGGCCAGTCCATGGTGTCAATTCAAGGAGGGCTAGTTCTGCCATGCACTTTCTTTCCTGTGTACAGCAAGTGTGCATAGGTGAGTCAAGTTTCACTCACAGGATGACATTCTGTCTGTTCCGGGCTCATCATGTGAGAATATAGGGGTGACTGACTCAGCCTCTAAAAGTTCAGCCAACAGAGGGAAGACTGGCACAGTCGTGAATACCACCGTCCCCTTGGTCCTCTCTTTTGTAACACAGGGCGGTAGGAGATTTCAGAGACTAGGACGCCCCAAGGCCACAGAATACATCAGGAAAAACAAAAGCATACCTATGACAGAAATGTTAGACAAAATTCAATTGATTTTATGAATGTTACTAAAATGTTCTACAAAATTCATTTGATTTTACATAGGAAACATCACAGGTTAAATGATCTATGTATGCCAGAAACTCAAATGGGGCTAGCCTTACAGCAAATGAATCTAAAGTTAAAATTTTTATCTCAACATTCTTTCGACAATTGGGGGCTTGCTTAGCTGCATTAATGTCTGATAGCCTTAAGTGCCACTAAGAATTCCAACGGAGCTTCTCTAGTCATAGAAGCCCAAGAACCTTCCTGTTAAGATTCCAAAGCTTTAAGAAAATTAAAGGGCACCTCTTCCTCAGTTTACTGTCTTCTAACCACTCTTATGAATTACCAAACATAGAAGTTATCTACTTTAGAGAGAGAGAAATGCAATCCAGAGATGTGAAATTTAACTGTACATATTAATATATTTGTGCTTGTCTCTGACAATGATTAATGCAAGAAAAGATTTGTGTAAATTTTACTGATCCTTGAGGACACGGACCACACCTGTTCTTGCATCTAGCTGTATTCCCAGTGTCCAGCACAGTGCCTGGCGCACGGTGTGCACACAGTACATCTGTAGAATAAGCAAAGGAATGCTACATCTAGCATCAGTTTGGTAATGTTTCTTTTAGAGGAATGTATATAATTTACTATTACCTATTTTTGTGCTTCTGGTGAGAAGAGAACTATTTTCTTCTCCTGATGTCTGTGACACACTAGATAAGATGTTTTGATTCAGTCTGAAACCATAATGTAAGCACTCATCTAAGGTCATTTCTCGAATCAGAAAAGATCTGGAATTGTGCTCCTGCCTTGACTTGGAATGAGTGACATCTTCCAGGGCAGGTGATCGAAATGACTAGCACTTTCCAGGACAGGTTTGTACCCAATAAGCAAAATAACAGAGACTATATTGCAGACCCTCCGGTAAATAACTGATAACAGACCAGTTCAGGAACTTTTCAGCATAACAGACATTATTCTGAATTCGATGGTTGTATTTCTATTTTCGTATGAGCAGAAATAAAAAGCTTTTTATTTTTGAGAAATCCAATCTGTAACATCAATCATATGTATTTCCTTGGCAGCATGCGTTTTGGTCTTTTTATTTCCCAGAATAATGTAACTTGATTGTCCAACTTAAAAGCAAGAGACATTCAGGGATGGCCAGGTAAGTGACCTAGCTTGTCCAGCTCCAGTCAAAGAATTATCAGTTGCTTCAGAAAGGAGGTGCTGGTCTTCACGCCCTCAGCCCTCTCACTGATTTCCTTCTGGCCAGCCCTGAACCCTCCCTAAAACAAAAGCAAAAAGGAATTACAGGGAAACTCCTATTGCCTTAAAGCCCACCTGCCTCAGCGTCTCCAGGATTATGTTAAATACACTGATTCCTGGACCCTGCTCCAGACCTACTGAATCAGAATCTTTGGGGGTGGTATCTTGGGATCCGAATTTTTAGCAATATTGATTTTAGCGATATTTAATGCACGCTGAAGTTTGAGAACATGTACTTTTCCTTGCAGGCGATTTAACATAAGGGATTCAACTGACAAGAAGGCCTTTTGTGCCCTTGGCATTGCCTCCTTCTTTTGTCCCCAGCCCTTTGGGGCTGTCCCCCAGTGCTTTACTCATCAGTTCTCACTGCCCTCAGGCAGGAGCAGGTGCCCTGGCTCTGGACCCAGCGGATCTGCCAGACGTTTTCCGCCATCCCTGAGCTTCCTGTTCTTCCCAGAAACCCTGGCACAGGCCAAGGACAGTCAGGGAGTGGCGGAGACATGTGCCCAGTTAGGAGAACTTGGAAGCAGACTCGTGCAGACTCTGAGTCAGCGCTCTCCACTGGGGACAGGAGCAGGAAGTTCGGTGACTCAGCGCTGCCGTGACAGAGGGTGCTGGCCACGCGGCAGCTAGGAAGAATGGGCCTCTGAAGTGTTTCTCTGACCTGAGAGGATAGTGGCTTAGAACCTTTGCCCTGTGCCTAACACAAACCTTATATTCCTGTGGGCACGAGCTGTGCCCACTATCCTTTTCCTGCCTTTGGGAAAAACACTTAGGAGTTCACAAGAGCAATTGGGGACTTTTAACTGAAGATAACCAGTGTCGGTCTCATGGGACGCTTGGAAAGGCGTTAGCCTCATCGTATCTCCCTCAGTTCTCTCCCTCCTTCAGTCACTCCAAACACACCAACCAAAAATTAAGTCAGAATGATGCTCAAGTCCAAGCAAGTCTAATTCAAATTCCCTAGACCTGTGGTGCCCAACCCCCGAGCTACAGACCGGTACCGTCTGTGGCCTGTTAGGAACTGGGCCACACAGCAGGAGGTACGTGGCAGGCCAGCAAGCAAAGCTTTGAGCAAAGCTTGTCTGTATTTACAGCTGCTCCCCATCACTCCCATCACCGCATAAGCTCTGCCTCCTGTCAGATCAGCGGCAGCATTAGATTCTCATAGGAGCACAAATCCAGTGGGTCTGCAGGTCACATCTAGAGAAACACTAGTTTAAATGCACATCAGAGAGCGAATGACTCTGAAGATTCCCTCGGAATGGTAGGGGAGTTGATGGTTGGGGAGAGAAATATTCCAATACTTCAGATGCCTTCAAAAGGGAAAAAGTCGGATGCAAGTACATGACAGACATTTGTACAAGCTTGACAAACAGTAGAACTTGGAATTCTGAAAAATACACCCAAAGGAAATGGAATCCCATCATTCTCCTTATTTGCCTCCTCACATCTACTTGCTGGTCAACCTGAGCATGAGTCTGACTTTCAAGCGCTAGTCTGACCTCTAAGCGCGAGTCTGACCAGAGGCCCCAAAGGCCCGTCCGTCACCAGCCAACCTGGCTTCTTCCCGAAGTGCTTTTAATATGAAGGTGACGCTGAGAAGATATGATTTGCTTTGAGGATTGGGCCTGGCATCTGATTCCTGTCAGAATGCACTCTCTTCCTTCCAAGGGTGCGTCAGAACTAGAGAAATATCACCTCTGTTATCCAAGTAAACTTTACCTCATCAATTTGGAATGGGCCAAAGCTTTCTTGTTTGTTTTTAAGTCTTTCTTCAGAGGTGGTAATTCTTACTGCATTTGATCCTGTAGACATTAGCATAAGAAAATTAAGTTGTCAAGAAGCATTTTCAAACGTGGTCATTCTGAAGCAGTATTCTACTTTTGCATTTGGAGGACTGGCAGCTAATTGTTTTTTTAAGTTCCTACTGGTTTTATACAATAATACACCTGTGCATTTGCCAGGCCAGTCGGATCCTCCACCTGAATCCGTAGCCAACTCCTTGTACCTCATTACTTTCTCACAACTCACTCTGTATCCCGGACAACATCATCTATAGCCCTCCTTCCTTATTTCCACCTTGGCTTTTACAATCTTGTCAAAATAGGTCAAGAAGACCTACTTGATGTTCTATCAACCAACCATGAGTCTTCTAAAGTGACCAAAGTGCTGTTACGTTGCTCCAGATGATTTCATTATAATAGTAAGAAATCATGTAGCACTTATCATATGCCAGAAATGCTCTAAACACTTTGAAAATATTAACTTATTATTCCTCATAAAAAACCCTATGAGATATATGAGGTAGGCATTACTGTAAGTTACTATAAGCCAATTTTATGGATGAGGAAACTGAGTCACACAAAGATTAACTAACTCAGACAAAGTCATGTAGCTGGTAAGTGGTAGAGTAAGGATTCAAACCCTTGCTCTGTGCTCTTAGTCATTGTGAAAATTGATCATACGAATTGGGCCATTCTCATTACATACAAATAAAATGTAGTCGAGAATCCAGTGGGAAAAAGCACTCAGGACACATAATGTTGCTCCAAGAATGTAATTCACTGCGAGCCTGGCTGCGGAAACTACCTGCCATACCTGAAATCAGTTTTATCTAACAGTTCCGGCAAGGACCTGCTGCGACTCTAAGAGTAACTTTACCCACTGCCATCTCCCACCAGTCAAAACTTGCCCACTCCCCAGAACCATACTAGTGCCAATGAACTTTCTCAAACAGCAATACGTAACATTTCTCTTTTTAATAAAACTGCCAACCTTCCCTTTGTTCTTCGAATATACTGAAGACCATCCATTGTGAGTGTAGGTCCCAAGTTGCAATTCTTTCTTCCCAAATAAAACATTACATTTAGAGATTCATGTCTACATTTTTATTTTGACTTTGACAATCACTATCTATATTGCCCATCTAAGAATTCAAAACAAAAACGAAAAAGCCAATAAAAGCTCCAAAACCAAAGAAAAAATATTATCCTTAAAAAATCTATTTTCAAGGACATTCCAGAAAAGTAGACTAGATACTGCAACCTAATGTGAGACTCGATATACTCAATGTACTCAGTGTAAAGGCAGAATCATCTCGTGGTTCTTATATCGTCTATATGTGCCCGCAACTATCTGATTTACGGAAGGCTGATTTAACAGGTTCTTTGCTAAATATTTACACACCAAAGAGAACCATCCTTCAGACATGATTGTGCTCAGTACACGGTATCCAGAAGCCCACACAGAATGACTGCACCTACCTGGAGGCGTAGGAGAGACGAGAGATCCACACCACAACAGCCTTTTACTACCACCTCTCAGGGGCGCCCAGGTGAAAACTGATGTTGCTGGTTCCTACCAGAATCTAGTATGTTTTAGGGAAAGTATTGATTTAGGAGTTCCAAGACTGAATTTTAATTCTGGCTCTTTAATTCTGGCTCCATTAATCAGCTGTGCAATTCAGGGCAGGCTGTAACCTCTCTGAATCTATTTTCTCCCTTTTTCATGTTTTCTTGGGGTCCAAATGAAATAGTTATAAAAGGAGATAAACTATAAAGTGCAGGAAAACGGTAAGATGATATAACAGATTGTTTTAATAAAAATGATAATTATTATATTTTCTTAAGGCAATGTGACTATCTCCTGCTCCCCCTCCCCCACCACCCAAGTCAACTTCTAGAGGACAGGAACCATGTCTTATTCTTCTTTGCCTCTTAAGACTGTTTCTGGCACATAGTAGGTAATCAATAAATGTTTCTTGAGTGAATGAATAAATATAAGCAATTTTCAAAGGAATTTTAGAGGTCCCTATCTTGGTTGAGAGGCGCCGATGGAAGGAAAAGCCATTCACAGTACCTGCTTCAACCACGTGGTCCATCGTTGGAAACCTTTTGTACACCGCGGTGCTCACCGAGCGGAAGATGAGCAGGGAGGTGAGATTTACGTAGCGCATCAGCGTCCTTCTGAGCAGGCGCCCGTGCTCGTCGCTTCCGTGGACACTGCTGGAGATGAGGAACATCAGCCTGTCCGGCCAGGGCAGATTCACAAACTGGTTCCACCATCGGTTCACTACCAGAGTAACATAAAACCCTGTGGAATAACAAGAAATTATAACGCAATATCTTACAGCAGACACGTCGGTGACACTGATGCTTTTAGCAGAATTTTAGCCTTTATAGGCGTTGGGGCATAAAAATATGTTGTTATCCATACCTTATGATTTTGCCCTCCAGAAAAAATGCCATTTGTGCCTGACAATGCCAGAGCACCCAGTAAGTGGGTATTAGATCTCAAATACTGACTGCAAAAATGGAGGGTTAGTGAAGAAAAAGCTTAATTGTCCAATAGCAGATTATTACCTCAAACGTGTTTGGTGTTAATTTAGCGAAAGCAGCCCTGAAGGCAAACCTTATGGATGATTCTGGTTCTATCGCAAGCGGTGGCTTTTCAGGCATGCCTCTCAGCCTGGAAACACTCCCATGCAGAGTCATCGGTGCCATCCTAATGAGACAGCTGTGTGGCTGCATTCTGCGTGTGACCTATACTTACCAAGCACAAAGGTTACTGGAATTTGTTCAGCATATCTGTCACAGTAAATTGATAATTTTTCAAAGTAACGTTTTTGGGCTCCTGTAAGTAACAATCTGGAGCAAAAATAAAATGCACAGCCCTTTATGATATTATACTTCTGCACCTGCTTTGCAAGTGACATTAAGTGCAAACAATTAAGCACAAATAATCTGCTTTATTTTTAAAGGAGCAATAACTTTTTCCTTTTTCCTAGGCTGATGTGTCTCAGAAGCTTTTTAATTGCTTAAAAGTACTAAAGTTTTTAGTACACAAATGTTATCGGCCATTAAATAGTGGGATTTATTAACCATTTTATTTTAAAAACTTTTTATTTGTAAAATTTTATGATTGATTCATTGGATTTGAAGCAAGATATGTTTATTTTTCAGTTATTCATCATCTTAAAAAAGAGTGTATTGATTAAGTGTGGATTAGCATTATTAAGTAATTGTTAAATAATAACCCTGATTTTGACATCTTGATCCTACTTTCTCCTGAATATGCTACTGAGTACATTCTTGATTCTATGTGTTATACTTCAGGGGATCTTATAACTTCATTTTAAAGCCCAGAATTATTTGAAATATAAAATAAAACAGATTTAACAATGAGAAGTAAAAACTTTTATTATCAAATTTAGTCACTGTCTCAAAATTTATATTATAGATCAGACCCAACCTGCCCAAACCCATTTTTTGGTATTGTTAAACATAAGTACATTTAACAAGATTATTATTGATATACATTGTAGGAAGGGGATTCAGAGTCAGAAGAAATGTTTTAAGACCAGTTAATATGATCAAAATATGGAAAGGAAAGCCAAACAGATGAATGTGCATAAATCAATGAGTGTAGCTGTTCCAAAGGAGGAAGGCACACAAGAAGAGATCCGCTATAACAGGCGGCAAAGGTCCATTTGGGTCAGTAGAACTTTGAGACAGGAAGTGGACAGATAATGAGATAATGGTGAGTAACTAATCAGACTGCAGATGGGAGCTGGTACCTTTGGGAGCTGGTCTGACAAAGAAGGTATACGGAGTACAGGGTGGGTTTGGGGCTCCTGTACCAGTTTTGGAAAGAGGTGTCTGAATAATAGAAGTCAGGGAGAGCTGACAAAAGAGGCACCAAAGGGTTGCATGGGCCTATTGGGATCATACTGATGAGAAGTTATAACCAGAATGGTTTCTGATACTCAAATAGAAATGGTCAAAGAGGATTTAAATGTGAAAAGCATGAACCTTAGGGTCAGAGGAAGTCAGTTTTTTAATCTCAGGCCTGCTACTTACAGATTTAGACTTTGAGTATATTTTTAAATCTCTCTGAGCCTCAGTTTTCTCATTTGTAAATGGGGATAATAATATCTTATGTCAGCGGTGCTATAAAGATTAAATAATATTATATATAATCACTTAACATATGGCTTCATACTTTGTTAATAATAAAATGCTTGGTATTAATTGGCCAAAGAAAACATGTATAGCTAATAGACACATATAAATTTTAATAGCTAGAAAATACTACAGAGATTATTTTTCAAATTCCTCCAAAAATAGAAAGAACTGTAATTAAATTAATGAATTCTGGTTCTGCCTTATGATTTTTGTTAAGTATAATTATTTGCTTATAATAGGATTAATTTTAAAAACCCACTTAGGATCATTAGTAGACATGAGAATGAAACCATGTCTGTATTTTTCCAAACGTATGTTGACTTCCTTGACAAATTCTTCCTGTAGTTCTTGGTATACTTTTGATTAAGATATAAAGGTCTATTTTAACAAGTTTTACAGTTGAGCTTTAAGAAATGAAGGATGACTTGAACTAATCATTATTGCTATAAATATAAGCACACTTTGGTTTTCAGAAAAAATATATACATACAATTTTGTGGGGTATAAGTATGATATTGGAGCAAAAGTTGAGGCCTCAAGGAGCATTTCTGGCTACATCGCAACTGTTCTAAAGGACTATTCTATTCTAAGCAGCAGTAGCAGCAATAAACTCACATTAGTAAAAATAAACTAATGAGATAATTATCATGAAACACCACTATGTCTTCCACCATTTCATATTCTGAAGGCTTAAGTGACACATAAATAGTCAAAAATAATATCATGGCATATCTGAAAAATTATTAGAGGTTTTTAATAAGACTTTCCCTCTAAAAATATTTTCTCAAAACGTATGCCAATATATACACTTGTTTGGAATGGTAGTTTTGATGTATAGCAAACTAGCTCTTCCTGTTATACTTTTGATAATTGTCAGCCAGTTAAGTTAATATCCTTCTTTTCCAAATGGGGTCCTGTTGCTGCAAGGAAGAATGTAGATGAGAGCAGTGATACACAAATTCGTTCATCCATATGCAGAAGAGAAATAACAAACCGACGTACACAGAAAAGGTGAAAATACAGCCTCAAAAACCTTTAGTTTTTCTGTTTTAAATTTCCTCCAGAGAAGACATAAATGCATTCAATTTTTTTTTTTTTTGGGGACAGAGTCTTTCTTTTTCCCCCGGGCTAGAGTGCTGTGGCGTCATCCTAGCTCACAGCAACCTCAAACTCCTGGGCTCAAGCAATCCTACTGCCTCAGCCTCCTGAGTAGCTGGGACCACAGGCACGCGCCACCATGCCCGGCTAATTTTTTCTACATATATTTTTAGCTGTCCAGTTAATTTCTTTCCATTTTTTGGTAGAGACTGAGTCTTGCTCTTGCTCAGGCTGGTCTCGAACTCCTGAGCTCAAATGATCCGCCCGCCTCGGCCTCCCAGAGAGCTAGGATTACAGGCGTGAGCCACCACGCCCGGCCTGCATTCAATTTTAATCAAAAAAACTCCTAAAGCTTCCCTTTTATCATACTGATAAAATTTTATTGACTATAATTTTTAGTCATAAAAGTTTTTCTTGAACTTGATATTGCTAAAATTTCCTGTCAATCTGACTGGCATATGTCACGATGTTATAAAGTATAAGCACCTCCCTTTGTGAACATAACATGCCTTGAACTCAGACGATATAAAGAAAATAGGGCGGGGCGCGGTGGCTCACGCCTGTAATCCTAGCACTCTGGGAGGCCGAGGCGGGCGGATCGTTTGAGCTCAGGAGTTCGAGACCAGCCTGAGCAAGAGCGAGACCCCGTCTCTACTAAAAATACAAAGAAATTAGGACAACTAAAAATATATAGAAAAAATTAGCCGGGCATGGTGGCGCATGCCTGTAGTCCCAGCTACTGGGGAGGCTGAGGCAGGAGGATCACTTGAGCCCAGGAGTTTGAGGTTGCTGTGAGCTAGGCTGACGCCACGGCACTCACTCTAGCATGGGCAACAAAAGCGAGACTCTGTCTCAAAAAAAAAAAGAAAATAAATTAGTCTTCAGGCCTTTTCTTCAGTTGAGGTCCAGGTAAGGGTGGCAGGCACCATCCTGGATATGACCTTGTCATTCCAGGCAGAAGGAAGGAGAGTTGCCTGACATATACCACTTACAACTATGTTAATTACATATGTAGTAGTTGTACAAGCTGTCAGATCACAAATTCAAACAGGGAATGACATAGTAGAGAGAAGCACACGTAATTATTTGTCTGTCGACTTTGCCCATTCAAAACCATCCCCTAGTCAGGAATTAATTATACATCTTCCAATTTATGCCTGTTGCAACATTTCTGAAACACAGCTGAACCTCATCATGATCAATTAATGTGGGGCTGGAATGGGAGCCACCTGAAACTGACAGTTAGCATCTATTGAACATCCTGAAAATGGTTAGGTGTGGGTTAAAATATCCTGTCTTGAGGAGAAGAAGACAAAAGAGAGGATCATGCAAAGGAGGAGGTGACATAAGTCAATGGCAACCACAGGGTTCAGATTTTTGAGACTGTATTCTTACACGATATTTCATGACCGTTTAAGAAGACATGCAAAGGAAAGTACCTGTACACCAAACTTATTGCTGTGTAAAGAACAGCAAAAACAATAAATTCCCTGTACAGTAGTTTGTAGATGCTGCCTCTCCACTTGAAGAGTAACCTATGAAATCCAAAAAAAGTCGCATTTGCTACTTTACTGGAGTAAGTGACAGTCATCTTGGGTAGTTTTTTCTAGAAGAGCAAGAAGACAAAACACAAGTAAACAGTACTGTTTAAGATAGGGTGTAGATCTGTATATAAAAGGAAACTCAAGCCAGCAACCGGTTAGCCCTATCCCTTTTTTGTCTTTCTCAGTTTGTATAATTTGGAACTTTTGGATAACCATCATCTCAGTGCTAGACCTTTTAGCAGAAAACAAGAGGAAAGGAGTCTCTGGAAAGAGTGCTATTAGAAACCTGAAGCTTGCCTTAATTGCTAAGTATTATTTTTAGATTATATGGCCATTGTTCAATAAATATTTGAATGAATAAATGAGTCATATGAGATATATTATAAGGTCACCTACATATATTTTCTTAATCCATGGAAGATTTAGGGTATTGATATGCTATATTAATGACACTTTCAAAAGCAGTGGCCAAACTTATTATTCGGGTTTCTATTTGCCAAAGAATGTAAAGAGGTATTTATTTTACTCTTAAACTTCCTAAGGGGTCGTTTTGGCTCTTTTCTTAGAAATCAGGAGATACTGTTAGAAAGAAGCAAGGCCCCTGTGGGAATTTAATTGATGGGTTACTTTTGGTGGTTTAGGTGGATGTTGGTGTCTCTCTGGTGGAGCTCTGAGTGCATAGTTAGCACACTATGTACTTCAAAAGGTCGCCAAAAAGTTGGGTCACAGTGATAAGAAAGGTGCACTTTTCTTATGCACTTTTCTGATGAAAAGTCTTGAATAATATGCTTAGGGATGGTTCACTTTCTGTCTGGAGCTGAACAAAATGAGGTCATTAGTTGAGACTCTCTCTACTGGGATCTGTTTCACGGATGTGGTTAGGAAGTGCGCCAGGCCCCAGAGCCTCCTTTTCAGTGAGTTTTTGAGAACTCCATCACTTTTCACCAAGACATTAACCATTCAGGTTTTGAGATAGATGGTCTGAAGCTAATCTTTGTTTGAAAATTCTGCTCAACTACTGACTAACATGGAGCTTAGGCAGATAAAATGAGATTTCTTTGAAATTTTGGTTTTTTCAAAAGGATGTGAGAGTCTTGTATAGCTATATAGACTGAAATCATGGAGCTTTTAGGTAGAATTGTGCTGGACACAAAAAATAAATGCTATAGCAGATTTCTTACATAAAGTAACCTACATCACACATTTTATCATAAACAAGAAAACTGTCTTTATTTGGCACTGGGAAAACAATCCAATTCTAATTTGCCCATTTTCCCTAAGGAAATGAAACTCTGGAGGTACATTACAGCATTTTTTTAAAAAATCACAAAGTTAGCCTTCAACATCACTGATTTTAATAAAGAAACCAGGGCCTTTCGGCATAAGTAAGTGACATTACAAAAGGATGGGACTCATGCCACAAAACTGGTTTCATTTTTCCATCTTTACCTTGTCTATTTGTCTAATGTGAATACAGCCAAAATTGGGAGAGGAGCATAACAAATTTAGCCCATTTCATAATTTGTTCTCATGGGCATAGTAGTTTTAAATAACAGTCCTCAAATAACTTTCCTTTCTTTCATTTAATAGTTCACTCTTTCAGGACAACTAAAATCTAATAGAGTAGAGGTCAGAATTAAAATGGTTTACTCTGTGCACTAACCTATATATTGGGTTTGGAGTCTCCCACAGGAAAGAGAATCTTCAAGTTTCGGGTTCCCCCCTGAAGAGGTGCCTTCAGGTCGGTGCTGCACTCTCGGTTTCACCCTTCGCTCGTGCACGGACAGATTTTCTTTCTGTTCTCTGGCTACTGAGAGGACCCAGAACATGGCAAGTACAGGGGTTAAATATTTTTCCATTTGTGGAGGCCTGTTTATGCCAGTTTGCCCACTGATGACAGTTATAGCCGGGAACAAACAGAAGCAACAGCTGCTGATGCTGCTTTTTTCTAATCTATAATTATAACTCCACCTGCCGTCCAAAGTACCTCTTTGAATGAGAAGTCGACAGTGACATGAAGGATGTTGGGCCGTTTAAGTCTGTTAGATTTATTCTGACTCCACCCTGGGATCAAGGAGGAAAAGTCCATTTGTCCCTAAAGAGTTCTAAAAAGTTCAAGGAGGAGGCTCCACCAGCCAAAAAAAAAAGGGAATTAGGACAGATTTTTTGTGTTTGAAATGAAGAATAAATTCTTACAAAGCCATAAACTGGAGCAGACAAGAATACAAACAGGATTTCTGTTCATTTGAGAGGTATTGAGAATGCTCTTCAATTAAAAGTAACAAGCATGTGTTTGTGTGTTTTTTTTGGTGTGCGTTTGTGTTTTAGAAGAACATAGGGAATTATGATATATGATGGCTTAGTGTAGTGGAAAATGATAATGCACTGATTCATTACATTTCTTATCCTTCCATGGTCAGCTAGGAAAAAATTTAAATTATTAAAAATGTTTTCTCTTAGGTTGATTACGCCTGCATATACTCCTTCTTAAAAGAGTGAGTTCATCAGCATTCTTTAAATAATGGAATAAATAATTTCAGGGCCAATTCCTGGGACCTTTCCAACCTTCTAAAGTAACTTGTGCATCGAGTATTGCACCTTAAGCTTAAAGAAAATGACTACCAAAAAAGTGTGTTTTTTTGGGGAAAGATATAGAAAAAATGCTTATTCTAAAATTGAGAATACATATGGTTAAATATTTTTTCTAATGTATTTTAAATTTTATATGCTTTATCAAACTATAAGTACCTAGAGCAAAGCCAGAGTTGTAGGTGTCTTTAATTACTTGCCCCACTCCTGCTCATAGCTTCAGTCCTATGGAATAATGGATATTAAATATATATTTGACGTTTGAATATCACCTTCACCACTATACTTCTGTTAGTACATTTGGGGGAATTTGTGAACATTTAAAAGTATCTATACAATGCTGCACATCTTATATTTGGGTTGCCATGAAAAGTGGTCAGATAGATCTGATGTTGCATTTATAAAGGTTTGCAAAACTGATTAATGTTGTTGCATTTTAGCAAATCTAAACCCAAGTGCTTATGAAATAGAAACACTGGAGGTATTTTGTAAAATTCTCACTCTTGCATCTTCTGTTGGAAGTGTAGTGGCCCTGAAACGTGGCATAATTTCCAGTAGTCATGACTGCATAACCAGAGGATCTGCCGCCTCTGGGGGCACTGTAAGCATTATTGGTCAGTCTTGTTTTTAAATGGGGGTAATTATGTTCATCTTGCCCATTGGATTGTTGTGGGGAATGACTGATTAATGGTTGGTGGCAGGATTCTAGATGCAAATTATTCAATAATGATTAGATTGAATGAACCCACTCCCATTATTGAGCTCTGAGTTTGGTGGTTATTTCTCACAGGCACTGAAAGAAGCCCTGTAGAAATTAACTCTTTAGAGAAGATAAGCCACTACGGCTAATTTCAAAATACCCAACAAACAACAGATTGCAAAGTGTACTGTTCATATGACTTTTTCCAGTAAACTTTAAAGTTTCTTGTTTAAAATAGACAACATTTTTCCAGATTCTAAAAGTAACACATGATGATTACAAAATAAAAAGTAACATAACATGTAAAGAACAGAGTGGTATTCTACCATGCCACACTAGAGGGGTGTTATCATTTGGCATAAAATTTATCTTTCTAGACTTTTGTAGAAGATATTTTAACTCCTATAATTAATAGCAAACAATATAATAGATTCTTAAGCAAATTCAGGGCTTTATGAAATAACTATACCAATCATATAACTATACCAAACATCAAGTTATGCTGATTTCCAACAGTCCAGATAAGCACATTTGTCTTTGGTTTCAGTAGACCTCCAGTGACAGGACAATTCATAAAAAACAAGTGATCATTTCAAAGCAAAGGGAATACTGATATTCATCCACAGATGTCAAGATAAATCACCCTTTGTTCCTAAGGAAATAGAAAATAGTAACAGCAATAACAAGTTTGGGTAGCCACTACTAACTTCTAGGTGACAACCAGCTATTTAAAAATCCCCACATTCATTTGAAACTGATTTATCACTCCATTGATGTAGGAAATCTTTTGCCAAATTTCTTTTGAGTGCTTAGTTGAACATAGTCATGTGTAGATAAAAATTTGCATTCAAGTATTAACCAAAGACAAGACATTGCTGTATTTTGGAGGATTTGACTCTGAACCTAAGACTTTTGGACATCATTAAACAGGGAATAAGGAATCAGCAAATGTTTCTGAACACGAAAAGGGTTTGAAAAAAATCTTTATTGCATAACAGTGAGTCTATGAGAAGAATGTCTGATGGATTGTAGGAAGGGAATTTGAGGGTTTTTACAGTTGTTCCGGCATGAACTGGGATGGTGGTTGAGAAGAATGCAGAGGAAGGATAGTGAGAGAGAGCACAGAGGAAAACTACCACTGGAGGGAGGAGAAACAGAAGAGGTGGGGAATGGGAGGAGGAGAAGGAAAGAGAGATCCGATAGGATTCTTTTGTAGTCCTTTGAGCCTGTTTGCTCATGAAGAACAAACACTGTAAAACATGATTCTCAAATTTGTTCAGGTGTACTGTTCTTGGGGGGCACCATGAAATTTTGATATGTTTTATTTGATCCTGTAAGTAGGAATAATTTACCAGCAAAAATTACAAGTGGGAGCTCACAGGCCCATAAAAAATTGAGTTGTTGAATTAAATATGATTTGCTGGTGCTTGGTTTTGCTGTTAAAACTTGTTTCTGGCACTTACTAATTTTGATATGTGCTAGATCTGTCTAGAAAAAAAAAGGCAGTATTCAGTGCCAAAAGTTCAAGAAAAATTCATCGAATAAAACACAGAGAACAGTCATTAATTATTTTTTTCCCCACAGCAGAATATGTTGGTTCAGTTGGTTTGAGAACCACTTACCGCGATTTTCTTTTTCCTATAGGTAAATTTTTACTGGTCTAGTTGGATGATAAGCTTCTTGAGAACTCATGAAAACAACAAAGAATTTTTTTCTATTTACTGGTTGCCACGATGGATACAACAACTGCATAACAAGCAGCTGCTTGGAATAAGTCATGGGGCGCTCCAGGTGTATGGAGGTTTCTGCTACATGTCATTGGATGTAGAACTCTGCCAAAAATCAAACCAAAGAGGGTGGGAAACCTCTTCAATTAATTTTTTCTCTTTGTTTTCAGGGTAGAAATGGCCAACTCCTTGGACTAGAAAGGCTATTGAGTTTTATTACAGCTGAAGCTCTAAACTCCTAAGAGACTGGATATTTGAGGAGTCATCATTACTTTCCTTGCATAGAGTAATTGCCAACTCAACAAAACAGAAATGCATTAGCTCAAATTTTGAAGGTTATCTTTTTCTAATGGAAGGTATGGAAACTTTGTTCTATTTTAGAGATGAAAGCTTAGAGTCTAGAGAATTATTACTATGGTGCTGAAAGTGTATCCTGTACTCTATAATCAATGACATTTCTTAAAAGGATGATATCATTCAGCTTAAATACATTCCAGATCACTATAGAAACAAAATTGCAATATAGAACCAATTAAAACAATTAAAAATCAGTTTAATTTCATAAAAAAGACATGCAAATCCAAGTATATGGTTTATTCCATGCAGCTGTGAAATTCTGTTACTTTATCACCATGATGGTAGAAGGTGGTAGAAATTATTAATATATTACTGTGTGGGTCAAGGGAAGACATAGGTAAATAGAAAAATGTTATGCATAACTATGTAGATGACTGTAAAACACCTTTTGTTATGTGATAAAATGCATGTGGAAATGAAAATTGTTGGTTCTGCTTCTCTAATATGGTGTATTGAGCATTCTTTGAACATCTTTTTAATTCCTTAACACATATCAGCTCCTTAATTGTGGTTACCACTAGGGAGAGTAGTGGGTTTGAAGTAAGAGGGTAAAGGAAAAACTTCAGTTTGTGCTCCATGTAATTTTTTATTTTTAAGATCACACCCATATTTTCATATTTAATCATATGTAATAAAAAATCTGATTTGACACCACTCCCACATTTATACCTCCAGCCTAGATTTTTCACCCCCAACTCCAGACTTACACTTGATATTTCCATAAACATCACAAACCCAACATGCCCCAAACTGAACTTCTGATCTCTTCCCTCAAACATGCTCCATGCGCAACCTTTCCCATCTCAGTTGATGAACATTCCTTCCCTCCAAAAGGCCAAAACCTTGCAGTCATCCTCAGCTCCTCTCTTTCTCTCACACCGCAATCCAATCTTTCAGCAAATCTCATTGGCTCCACCTTCAAAATGTACTCAGAATCTGTCATCTCACTGTCCGAGCTCACCTCCCTGTCTCCAATGCCCCTACCGCTTCAGAGCCACCTTTGTGGTTCTCCTGGGTCACTCAGCAGCTTCCCACAGGTCTTCCTGAATCTGCACTTGCTCCCTGCAGTCTGCTCTAACACACCGGCAGAATGATCTTATTAAAAAGTAAGTCACCTGAGTCCTGCCACTCCTCTGCACAAAACCCCAAAATGGCTTCCTGTTTCTCTCACAGTAAAAGCCTAAGTCCTTCAATAGCTTGCAAGGTCTTATAGGACTTGCTCCCATTTCCTCTCTGGTCTCATATTACTCCCACCTGTGTACTCATCTCCAGCCACACTTGTCTCCTTTCTTTCCTTGAATGTATCAGGCATGTCCCCAGCTTAAAGGCTTAGTAATGGTGAGTCTTCCCGCCTGGAATGTTCTTCTTCCAGATACCTGAGGCGCTGTCTCCCTCACCTCTTTTGAGTCTTGGCTCACATATCTTCTGAAGGAGCTGATCACCTGCTTAAAACTGCATACTGCCCTGCACACCTCCTCCTCACGGCACTAATGATCCCTTTACCTGGCTCTGTTTTTGCTTTTGTCCACACCACTTATCTCCTTTGAGTATACCATGTAATTGACACACTTGTGTTTATTTTCCATTGCTCCCCACTAGAATGGAAGTTCCATGAGGGCAGGGAGCTGTCTGTTTTGTTCACTGATAAAAGTGCCTCAAACAGCACCTAATTCAACAAATATTTATTGAATGAATAAATTTTAAAAGATCCCATGCGGACTTCCACTATTTCTCATGAAAGTCAATTTCATGAGGACATGTTCCTTTTAAAATTGTGTTAATTACTTTGTAGCCAATGTCCAGTATCATATCTGGTGTCTAGTAGGCACTCAATAAATATTTGTGGAATGAATAAGCGAACATATATTTTTATTCAGATGTTTAGCCCATCTTTTTCATACAAATGGTTTTTATCGAATAATTTTAAAAAGATTCAAAGATTCAACATTTTTCCAGCAGAGGTATGGGCTTTACATCACTCCAGAAAGCTAAAGACAGATATTAATCAGGGACCCGTGAGAACAGACTTTGCGTTCTCTGTGTACTGTGGAATGCTTTGTCTGCGTCCTGTGTTGTTACCTCTCTTCTGAGTTTCTGCGTCCTTAGCTAATTAAATCAGGAACTTTGAGCAGGGATGTGAGTGGCCTCTTCCAGCTAATCCATCTGAAACACTGTCTCTTACCTTCTTCTTCCTTTTTTTT
>NW_012141858.1:3489078-3495118 GCF_000956105.1 Propithecus coquereli
TGAAGTAACTCAGGAATGGAAAAATCAAGTACTACATGTTCTCACTAATAAGTGGGAGCTAAAAATTGGGTACGCATGGACAGACAGGGTGGAATAATAGACACTGGAGGCTCAAAAGGGAGGAGGGAATAAAAATGACCTATTGGGTACAATGTGCACTATTCAGGTGATGAGTACACCAAAGCCCAGACTCCACCACTATGTACTATATCCATGTAGCAAAACTGCCCTTGTGTCTCCTAAATCTATAAAAATAAAAATAAGTAAGTTCCATAAAGGACACTCATTGAACATCGCTTCTACTAGACTTCATGGCATCCTACCAAAACATTTAATTCTGCCTTTAGGAACATAAGGTATGTTTGAGTGCTGACAAGGTTACTTTCCTTGGCATAGCTTTATCTTGTTATAAGAAGAAAAAAGAAAAAGGTAAATTTTATACAAATTTCCATTTCCTCGTGGTAAAAAAACTGAGTGGTTGTTTCTTCCTCTTGGGCTTCCCTTCTGAAAACCCTTTTAGGATAAGCCTATTTTTTGTATTTATCATAAGAGAATGAGGATTGTTCCTTGCTGATTCGTTAATAGCTAATAAGATTACATGCAAATTTATGAACTTACCTTTTGACCCAGGAATACCATTTCTAGGAATCCACCTTCAAAGTACACTTCCAACAATAAAGAAATGCATATGCACCAAGTTGTTAATTGCAGCATTTTTTATGATTGTAAAATGTTGGAAAAAACCTAAATGCCCATACATAGGAGAGTGGTTGAATAAATATAATGTATTCACAAAATGGAGTACTATGCAGATGCAAAAAGGAACAAGAAAGATCTTTATGAATTGGATTTGCAAAGTATACTGATGGGTGAAAAAAGGTGCAAAAGAGTACCTATAGTCAGCCTGTAATCCTAGCACTTTAAGAGGTGGGAAGATTACCTGAGGCCAGAAGTTCAAGACCAGCCTGGGCAACACAGCAAGTCCCTATTTCTACAAATAATTTTTTTAAAAAAATAGCCAGGTATAGTGGCACGTACCTGTAGTCCCAGCTACTTGGGAGGTTGATGTGGGAGGACCACTTCAGTACAGGAGTTTGAGACTGCAGTGAGCAGTGAGCTAGGATCTCACCACTGTACTCCAGCCTGGGAGACAGAACAAGATCCTGTCTCTCTAAAAAAAAGGACCTATAGTCAATAAAGTCAATAAACACATGAAAAGATGCTCAACATCATTGTCAATAGGTCAATGCAAATCAAAATGACAACGAGATACCACTTTCATCCACTAGGATGGCTATAAACAAATGAAACAGAAAATATTAATAACAAGTGTTGGCGAGGATGAGAAATTGGAACACATGTACATTGTTGGTATGAATGTAAAATGGTACAGCCACTGTGAAAAATGGTTTGGTGGTTCCTCAGAAAGTTAAACATAAAATTATTATATCACCCAGCAATTCCACTCCTAGGCATATACCCCAAAATATTGAAAACAGATATTCAAACAAATACTTGTGCATGAGTGTTCATAGCAGCACTATTCACAATAGTCAAGAGGTAGAAACACTCCAAATGTCCATCAACTGATGGACAGATAAACAAAATGTGGTATATCCATATAATGGAATATTATTCAGCCATAAAAAGGAAGAAAGTACTGATACATGCTGCAATGTGGATGAACCTTGAAAACATTACGTTAAGTGAAAGAAACCAAATACAAAAGGTCACATATTGTGTGATTCCATTTACATGAAATATCCAGACTAGGTACCTCCACAGAAACAGAAAACAGATTAGTCACTGCCAGGGGCTACAGGTAGGGAGAAATGGGGGGCAACTCCTTGAGTACCGGGATTCTCTGGAAATGATGGAAATGTTGTGGAACTACTAGATAGACATGTGGTTAGACAACATTGGGAATGTACTAAATGCTGCCGGGTTGTACACTTTAAAATGTGTAATTTTATGTTACGTGAATTGAACCTTAATAAAAAAAAAGAGAGAGTACTTCTAGTGTACTACCTTTCATGAAAGAACAATAGAGGAGACAAAACATACACGTGTCTGCTCATTTGTACAAAAGACATTTCAGAAAGATAAACCTACTGAGACTGGTTTCTCAGGGATTGTTTGAGAACGAGATGGAAAGAATGGGGAAGTGGAATGGGGTGGCAGGGATGGAGGGGAGGTGACATTGACCTTCTATATGTTTTGTATAGGTCTGACTCTCAGAACTGTGAGTTCCACATAGTACCCCCCTTCCAAATAATCAAAATCTACAGAATGCGGAAAAAGCCTAATTAGAATACAAAGAGTAACAAGTGGTTCTAATTGTATGACAAATGGATATCATAACCATACTTAAGGAGTTGAAGAAGAACTAATTAACTTTGGAAAACAGTATTTTGACTGTATAATGTAAGGCTAAAGACATAAGAACTGTATGCAAATATTATGCTGTAGTTAGCACATTTGTTTTTCATAGACAGGTATGGGTTAGCAATTCTGAAACTACTTTAATGTATACTAGGATTGAGCAAATAAGTAAAGGTTTCCTTGGCCAGGAATAATATAAAATAAGCCTGAACATTTTGTGGTGCCAGAAACTAAGGAAGTACTAAAAAATGATGGGGAATGTCAAAATGACACAGGAGTGAAATTGAAGGAGCTCCCAGGGAAATTTGGGACAAACTGAGCTAAAAAGTAAATAATGATAGCAATAGATTATAATCCATAAAATAAAATAAATATTCCCAAGTCCTTACTGATATAAATAAATAATCGAATAAATAAATAAATGGTGGGAAGGGCCAGCTCTTCTATAATGAATATAAAGGGAATGAAATGATGGAAACAGAAAATCAGCAGTAGGAAAAGAGAGGAATCGTTAATAAACACTAACAGTAGTAAGGGAACATTACACTGGGAACAGGATATCTGCATAGTGTCAAAGTATCTCCCCACGAGATACCTTAAGTTATTGAAGGAAAAAGTAATACCTTCGTAGAGATGAAACCTAGTCAACTACCACATAATCAAGTGACCAAAGTTAACTAACTCCACCAGTAATAGGTGAGATTGACATCATGGGCCCTTAACATGTTGCACTGAGAAGGGCACAACGTCACTTCTGTGACATTCTTGCCCAAAATGCACAACCTCAATCTAATCACGGGAAAACATCAAATGAACATAAATTGAGAGATAGTCTACAAAATAACGGACCAGTACTCTTTAAAGATGTGAAGGTAATGAAAGACCACAAAAGACTGAGGAACTGTCACAGACTGGAGAAGACTAAGAAGATAAGGAGACACGACAACTGGATCTTAGACCAGTTAGGACGTTAGTGGGACAACTGGTAAAATTTGGACGAGGTGTGCAGACAGTTGATAGTGTTGTATCCATACTAACTTCCTGGTTTTGATCACGGTACTGTGGGTTAGGCAGGATGTTAACCCTGAAGGAAGCTGAGTGAAGGGTATATGGGAACTCTACTGTTTTTGCAACTTTTCTCTACGACTAAAATTTTTCAAAATAAAAAGTTAAAAACATAAAAAGTTCTTTTTCACTTAAAAATTTTTTTTGTTTATTTTACTTGCTTTGATGTTTAAGTGGGCCTAGATTTTAAAAATATATTTAGAGTGATATCATTAACTTTTTTTTTTAAAAAACATTTTAAGGGATTAAGGAAATTGAGAATGCTGAGTTGCTGCAATCTCAACAGCGAAATGATGGGGCAGGTGTGGATGGGAGGATTCAGTGTGGATCCCCTGGGATGGAAGTATCTGGAAAAATGATACCACCCCTGTGCCTGAATGGGAGAGAAGAGGGAGAAGTTACTGGAATCCAGAGAAGGTAGCTGAATGAAAAGAATACTAGACAAGATCTGAGGCCTTCAGGGGCAGGACACAAGCAACCCACAGTAACCAAGCGAGGCAGCTGGGTGAATGATCCCTTTCTGTCTTCCAAGCTCTTGCCAGGGCCTTGCATTGACTGCATCCAGTCAGCAGCCAGAGGACAAGGGAGCCCATTGATGTAATTGAAACAAACCCACCTCTAGTCACTCAGAGCAGGGTGGAGAAGGTTGGAGGGTAGATCTGGAGGAATAAATGTAAGGTATCAGCATGGAGATCATTTAGTCCACCTCTCTCATTTTGCAGATGAGAAAAATAAGCCTCAAAGAAGTGAAAAGATTTATCCAAGGTCAAAATAAAAGGCAGTTTGGTAGAGTTAAAACCTATTGGTCTGCAAGTTGGCAGACTTAGGTTCTAGTCTTAGCTGGGCCACTGCACTGGGCTTTAGTTTTCATATCTATGAATATGTGGGGGTAGACTAAAGCAATGGTCTTCAAACTGGGGTACACATGTCCCTGGGCATACAGAAGAGTTTCTAGGAGGTATATAGCTATGGATAATTTTAAGTGAATCATTTTCAAGACCCATAATTTCCTTACTCTCTCCTAAATTGAATCTGCTTTTTTCCTTTAATAATTATCCTTCTCCCACTTGACACAAGAAAAGCGTGCCTCTCATCCATTGTGAGTATTAATAAAGTGCATTACCCCAGGGAGTGAAAACTTCTGGGGCACCAAACAAAGGAACATTTTGAAAATGCATAGCTTTCGAGGCATATTCCCGTGACAGCACACCAGAGAGCTTCAATTAAGAAATATTGAAAGGCACAGCTCTTACTCATGACAAGTGTGCATTGGCACATTGTCTTTCTGAGAAGGGTTTGAATCTCACAAATGAACGTTTCACATTCCAAACATAAGATCCTAAGTGGGTCTTTGTCCCTTTAGGAGAGAAGAAGATTCTAATCTCATTCAGATGCTGAGCAGCTTGAGCTCTTCCGGGAACTGGTTGTGCCACATACCAGGCTGACTGGCGCAAACATGAGTGACAATGTGCAATTGCCTCCACTTCTTACACATGGTTTTATCCTCGTACAGAGCTCTGTGCTCACAGAAAAACAAGTTCACAATGAGCTAGCTGAGCCAGGAACTTTCAGGACCAGTTGTCACTTCCCTTTGAATATGTTTAAACTAGGACATAGAACTGCCACACTGGGTCAGCCTTGTCTACGATTCATTCCACTGTGTTATCTACTTGGAGAGCAGCAGTGGTCGCCTTAGTGCCAACCTTAAGGTAAATAATTTCGAAGCTTCCATTACTTACCAATTGGTTCCGCCTTCCTTACATTTCTCTGTAATAACCCCTCCAAATCTTAAAAATATTATTATTGTTTTGTTAAAATGACAACATGCTCACTGTGAAGATTCAAACAAATTAGAAAGTGTAAACAGGAAGGACAAAAACATCCCAAATTCTACCAATCATCAACAGCTGTTAACCTTTGGTGACTGTCTTTCTGTGCCTAAACATGTTCTATGCCTAGATACATATATGTATTATATTCATAAATGAGACCATACTACACGTGCTGTGCAGTAACCTCCTATTTCACTCAAAAATGTGTCGTGATCTGTGTGCGCATATCACATATGGTTCATATACGTGCTCACCACTCCCTTATTGAAATCCATTTAGGTCATTTCCAAATTTTCTACTCTCTTAATGCCGTGGTGAACATCCTTACTGTATTTCTTTTTATACTTCTGCAAATATCTCTTTGAAGTAATAGATTATATTATTGTTGAATCATAGACCCCTTTGAGAATCTAATGAGACCTGTGGATCACCTGCCTTCCAAAATGCACGTATTCATATACCTTACTCTGTCTTTTATGTGTGTGTGTGTGTGTGTGTCGGAGGGGGGGCGGGTCATAGATACGCCTCCTGAAGTTCATCCTTGGACTTGCTAAGAATCCATGGACCCTAAATTAAGATACATGACTTTAGGGTTAATTCCAAGATGTGAATTTTTAATAACTTTTAAGTTAATTCATATTAATTTATCACTTATATGTCCCTCCGCCTCTTTTAATTGGTAGGCTCATCCTCTAGTCTGTGTCCAACTGTGAAGTTTTGGTGACATCATAATCAGATTACATAAATTTCCACTGACTATC
>NW_012141858.1:3495168-3497207 GCF_000956105.1 Propithecus coquereli
GTTCACTGATAAAAGTGCCTCAAACAGCACCTAATTCAACAAATATTTATTGAATGAATAAATTTTAAAAGATCCCATGCGGACTTCCACTATTTCTCATGAAAGTCAATTTCATGAGGACATGTTCCTTTTAAAATTGTGTTAATTACTTTGTAGCCAATGTCCAGTATCATATCTGGTGTCTAGTAGGCACTCAATAAATATTTGTGGAATGAATAAGCGAACATATATTTTTATTCAGATGTTTAGCCCATCTTTTTCATACAAATGGTTTTTATCGAATAATTTTAAAAAGATTCAAAGATTCAACATTTTTCCAGCAGAGGTATGGGCTTTACATCACTCCAGAAAGCTAAAGACAGATATTAATCAGGGACCCGTGAGAACAGACTTTGCGTTCTCTGTGTACTGTGGAATGCTTTGTCTGCGTCCTGTGTTGTTACCTCTCTTCTGAGTTTCTGCGTCCTTAGCTAATTAAATCAGGAACTTTGAGCAGGGATGTGAGTGGCCTCTTCCAGCTAATCCATCTGAAACACTGTCTCTTACCTTCTTCTTCCTTTTTTTTTAACTGACCTCAAGGAGATTCAGACTGGAGACTATAGCACATTAAATAGCAATATAATATGTGAATGGATACAGGCAGAATCAAATTGATTCCTCCCACTTCCTGTTGTCTACTCCATAGTATCATTATGGCATTGGACTGAGCACTCACATGGTGAGTGGCAAATGCATTTGCACCCTCCTCGAGATAACAGTAAGTAATAATGAAAGGGTGAACACAGTACATGTTCTTTGATGAGAGATGGTGATGGTGATACCATTCTGTGGCTCATAAGGCACCTCAGGGTTCTTGACCTCTAATGTCCTTCTGGGTTAGGGGATATGAGTCTTGGTGAAGAATAAATTATAAAGGTCCTTTAATGGAATTTTAATGACTAAATTCCAACAGCATAGTAACAGTATAAAGGAGATGTGGATATTCAGATCCACTATTAAAATGGTATCTCAGAGCACATTCTGATATATTTTAATATTTCTGTGAGAGAAAAATGGAAGTAAATTGGGAATTAAGTATACTTCCTCTCTTCACTCCTTACCACCCGCTTCATACCCTGGTAGTTTGGGGACCACTCATGTTCTCCCTTATTCTGTTTTTCTCAGATACATAATTAGATTAAATTTAAAACACAAAAATGAGTTGCATGAGCACAATTCACAATAGCAAAGATATGGAATCAACCTAAGTGTTCATCAATGGATGAGTGGATAAAGAAAGTGTGATATATATATGTATATGTGTATATATAAACATATACATGCTATGGAATACTACTCAGCCATAAAAAGGAATGAAATAATGTCTTTTGCAGCAACTTGGATAGAACTGGAGGCCATCATACTAAGTGAAGTAACTCAGGAATGGAAAAATCAAGTACTACATGTTCTCACTAATAAGTGGGAGCTAAAAATTGGGTACGCATGGACAGACAGGGTGGAATAATAGACACTGGAGGCTCAAAAGGGAGGAGGGAATAAAAATGACCTATTGGGTACAATGTGCACTATTCAGGTGATGAGTACACCAAAGCCCAGACTCCACCACTATGTACTATATCCATGTAGCAAAACTGCCCTTGTGTCTCCTAAATCTATAAAAATAAAAATAAGTAAGTTCCATAAAGGACACTCATTGAACATCGCTTCTACTAGACTTCATGGCATCCTACCAAAACATTTAATTCTGCCTTTAGGAACATAAGGTATGTTTGAGTGCTGACAAGGTTACTTTCCTTGGCATAGCTTTATCTTGTTATAAGAAGAAAAAAGAAAAAGGTAAATTTTATACAAATTTCCATTTCCTCGTGGTAAAAAAACTGAGTGGTTGTTTCTTCCTCTTGGGCTTCCCTTCTGAAAACCCTTTTAGGATAAGCCTATTTTTTGTATTTATCATAAGAGAATGAGGATTGTTCCTTGCTGATTCGTTAATAGCTAATAAGATTACATGCAAATTTATGAACTTACCTTTTGACCCAGGA
>NW_012141858.1:3508882-3510774 GCF_000956105.1 Propithecus coquereli
ACCACTCCCTTATTGAAATCCATTTAGGTCATTTCCAAATTTTCTACTCTCTTAATGCCGTGGTGAACATCCTTACTGTATTTCTTTTTATACTTTTGCAAATATCTCTTTGAAGTAATAGATTATATTATTGTTGAATCATAGACCCCTTTGAGAATCTAATGAGACCTGTGGATCACCTCCCTTCCAAAATGCACGTATTCATATACCTTACTCTGTCTTTTATGTGTGCGTGTGTGTGTGTGTGGGGGGGGCGGGTCATAGATATGCCTCCTGAAGTTCATCCTTGGACTTGCTAAGGATCCATGGACCCTAAATTAAGATACATGACTTTAGGGTTAATTCCAAGACATGTGAATTTTTAATAACTTTTAAGTTAATTCATATTAATTTATCACTTATATGTCCTTCCACCTCTTTTAATTGGTAGGCTCATCCTCTAGTCTGTGTCCAACTGTGAAGTTTTGGTGACATCATAATCAGATTACATAAATTTCCACTGACTATCTCAGGTGCTGGAGGGATTTTGAGCACAAAACAATGCATTCTACTTTGCTTTATAGCCTTTAGGAAAGTTTCATAAGTCAGAAAGTTTTGTTAGGTAAAAAGTTTCGTAAGGCAAAAAAAAAAGAAAAAAAGTATATTTTAGCATTTGGTTTCTTCATTCAACAAAAAGATAATAGCTTTGTGCCAGTCCTAGAAACTGAGGATATACAGGTGAATAAGCCTTAATCCCTGCCTTCAAGGAATTCACTGTCAAGATCGGGAGAAAGACATACCAACAAATAACTGTCAGCTGGGGAGAGATTATGGTCTGCTCATTCTCCATCACCACCCTCCTGAATCTTCCCTTCTCTCTATACAGTATTTATTTCACTTCTCAGGGAGACTCAATACTCACTTGAAACTCAATGATCTCTAGGATGTCTGAAGTGAATCTAGGAGCTAAAGGGCACAAGAAATATGCAGGACACATCCAGCAATGTAGCAAGGCTGTTCGATGATAACATTGGCTTCTGCAGATTTGCAACTACGGATGCCCTAGTGATTGAATCACTCCAGTAGATTAAAAGCCAGAGCAATTGCAGGTCAGGTTTACATATGTAGATAAGTAGATTGCTTGCTGTCCAGTGGCATGTGTACTTATTATAATCTACTCTAGGCTATCTAAGAAGCTTTTTGTTTTTCCCATACTTTATACTTTTTTGCTCAGACTTACTTAATAGTTACGTGTCCTTAGAAAAAGTTATTTTATTTATTTCCACCACAGCCCAGGGATCTCTTTGGTAGCTTGATTTCCTTTTGAAATAGGTGAATCTAACCTATCTGCTGTGACTTTCATGCCATTTTGGTTCTCTGTTCATATCCACTCCTCTCTTTGTTTCTCATGTCTGTATTTTTCCTCTTTCCTCACTGACCATCACCTCCTCTTTCTCTAAGCTTCTCACATTCGAATTGCCATTCATTGGCAAATTCTAGATTCTTCTAGGTCTTCACATTTGCAACAATCTTCAGCCCTCTCCACTTACTTGCCTCTGGGGCGCCAAGCCCTGGGGTTCCTCTCCGCCATAGCAGGAGACATCCTCAGTTAAGGTCTCCCCCTTTATCCGGGGAAAGAGGAGGAAGAAGGTGGGTATAAGAATTCCTCCCAATGTCTTATTTCTTAAGGACAGTACTCATCAAAATATTTTAGTTATAGTGACTTCCCCTGGGATTTTGATGTATGGCTGTTCCTAATAAAGATTGATATATCTTTTTCAAGAAAAGCGTTTGGTGTATGTGCACGTTTCATTCAAAATGAAAGTATAGGTTGATGCACAAAATATGTTTAATACATGTATTAATTATTTACACATATGAGTCATAGGCATCTGAAACCAAGCATTCAAGCC
>NW_012141858.1:3511880-3512154 GCF_000956105.1 Propithecus coquereli
GAAAGGGTTTGACTCCTTACTAGCTGTGTGACTCAGAGCAAGTCACATGTCTCTCTGAACCCGTTTTCTTGTCTGTAAAGATGGCAATAATATCTATTTTAGTTTCTACATCAGGAGGCATGAAATGACTGAACATTAAAACACAGAGGAAGGTAATAGGGAAACTTAGACTATGAATATAGAATATAATACACACTGACCAGGACTGAGAACATTGCCTGAGCTGCCTTCAAGGCTCAGGGTTTTGCCAATTTTTGATAAAGATGGAAATTAA
>NW_012141858.1:3513899-3525566 GCF_000956105.1 Propithecus coquereli
AGAGCACACCAAGAGGGAAAAACAAACTATAATTCTATCAATTCTATTGTTAATGAAGTTTTCACCCCTTATTTGGTGGCGATAAATAGGATCCTGGTTCACTCATGACTGTCCTGGTTTACACTATTGTCCTGGTATTAATAACACCTCCTTTTTCTCTCAAAATTGTTTTCGTGCAGACAACAAGTTACGTGGTCACTCTAATGGGGAGGAAGGGAGGAACAAGTGGGATGATGGGGATGCTGACTCCTGAGTGGAGGCACGTGTGTGGGGGGCAGGGTGGGGATGGCTGGCTCCAAACAGTCCACACCGCAGAGAGCAGGAGCTAGCAGCAGCACTTGAAGGGACGGAAAGTACCCGAGTTGCCAATAAACACTGGCCCACAGGCTGTATTACTCGGTCTAATCAGTAATATATCTATTACTTGGTAGTGCTTCGGACAACATTGGCGCTACCTGAAGGTGGAAAAGAAAATCTATCTAGTTGGTTTAAGACACCAAAGACACACCTGCCCCACCAGCCCACTCTGGAGCTTGGCATTTCCACCACTAACATTATTATAATTCAATGTTAATCACGATAATTAAAATTCTAATGCAAGAGAACAGCACAAAAGTACAGGGGAAATGACACCATTAAGGGGTTAGGAGGATGCTCCTGCTGACTTTGCTCTTCCTTACCTGGACGAGCCTGGGCAAAGGACTTCACTTCTCAGAGGTCAGTCTCTTCAGCAGTAAAAAGAAGAAAATAAAACCTGTTCTGTCTATCTCATGGGGTCGTAGTGTGAATAAGATGGTTAGTATATGTGCAATTAAAATCAAATACCACATTAGCTTGAACTAATAGCACTGCCTTGGAATGCAGTGAATAAGTCCTGGGGAAAAAGACGCAAACTGGGTAAATTTTGATGGGTGGTTACAAGGAGGAGAAGGATGACTGAAGCAGGCTGGCTGATCCTCTGAACCTCTGGACAGTGTTTTAGGAAAAAAAAAAAAAAACAGATTAGCAGACCCCCTCCTAAGAGCTTGACACCCAGTTGACCCAGAGTAAGTTGTTTGGGGAGGGGTGGGAGCAGGGTGGTTGCTAAACATGATGCAAAAGGAACCAGAGGAGCCTAGAAAGAGAGCCAGGGAGAAGGAGGTGACAGAACTTCATTGCTTTGACAGGTTTTTTCCCAGAGCTGGCCTTGCTAGGAAACTAAGCCCTGAAATGAATTTTTGATATTTTTGGTTGCTGTTCCTTCCAACCCACTTCCCTCTAATCCTAGAAAATAAACTCCATAGGGGTGAGGATTTTTGTCCCTTTTCTTCACTGCTGAATTCCTAGCATTTAGAACATTTTCTGGCACATAGACCCGGGATAATAAATATTGCATAAATGAATATCATTTGCCGGTGGCAACTCCTTTCTCCATTCATGTCTGTAATTCAAAGTTGGCCAAGTTTTGTTATTGTAGTTCTGGAGCTACTTAAGGGGAGACTTACACCAAGTTTAGGACACTGGCCTTGATCCAGGTCACAGAAGGGTAGCTCTCACTTGTAACTGCTACTCCCACCACCAACCTTAATTCTTTGCTGGCAAATTGTCAAATTCTGTTGAGAAGTTTTAATATCTTACTGATATTCTTCAAGCACTAGGATTACCTGATCAAGAACAGAATTCTTTTTAAGTTGTGTTTAATTGGTTAATAGAAATAGAAATAATATGGTAACTGGAATCTGAGCTTTCATTCTCACTATAATTTGTTGCTATCCTTTGGGCACTGCAATATGATAACAATTTAAAGAATGCAGTTTGGTGACAAATTTTGTTTGTTATCTTTACTGATAGCCTTAAGCGTTTTGAATGAGAGGTGAGTCAGATTTTATTTTGTGTACGTTCCCTTCCCTGTTATTACTTAACCCCTCACCAGATGTGTAATATGTAAATTGCAGATTGAGATAAACGAACCTAATTGGTTCAATTCAAGAAATGCTTGTTGAGCTCCCACAGGTTAGGAGCTGAGAATATGATAAGTAAGACAAATATCACTGCTTAGTTCCTGGTGAGATATACGACACCAGAATGTATGTATGTTTGCATGTTTGTATATATATCATACATTATTATATGTATAAAGTGTGTATGTATATATATATACAGGATGCCTTTAAAGGCAATTAATAAAATACCAATTTAAAGTGTGAGCACATTAATTATCTCACAAATCAAGAATTTTGGGGTAGGAGTCCCCATGATTAGTTAATACACTGACTTGACGATATTACGGTTCTGTTCTCTGCACTTCTTTTGACTTGTCCCTCACAATTGCAAGAAAGCAAGGGGAAGAATTGAAAGGGTGATTACAAACAAAGCTGGGGTCTGCTAACAAGGAAGAAGTGTGTGCGGGTGGCTCTGTGTGAGTGTGGTGAATGATCAACTGTCATACCCAGATAAAAAAATTTGGAAATATTATACACTGATTTTGCCTGAGAAATGTAATGATTTAATGATATACCAAAGCCAGCAAAGGAGCAAAGTAGGGAAACATACTAATCTTATTAATATGGCAGGATTTATGATATACAAAAGTGAAGCACATTCAATAAAAAAATATATGCAGCAAAGGCAGACCACTGTTAAGGTGTGATGTATATCCTTCTCACATTTCTATGCATTTACAAAGGCTTAGGTGTATGCATGTGTATATACATTCGCTAACATTTTATATATAGCCTTAATAGCTAGTTTGCTTGTGATGTTAGCCTGGATCCTCTAGACAGGAGGACCAGAGTCAAAGATTAATTTGCAGCCACTTCGTTTGGGAAATGCAAATGAGGATGGTGAGGGTGACAAAAAAAAAAATGGAAGTGAGGCAAAAAATATGCAAAGCAATGTGATGTGCTGTGTAACTGCACTGGCCACCGTGTCATCATGGGTCTGGCAAAGTCACATCAGATGCTTGGCAGGTGTGTTCACTCAGCATGCAGGACTTCTCTGGAACAGTTGCAAGAAGAAACCACGCTTCAGAGTAGTCCACTGCAGGGAGAAAGGGGAGGGAATTTTCCTCCTTGGATCCCTCTTGCCTCTCATTTCCCATTGGCCAATTTGACCCCACAGGGAGGTAACTCCCCGTATTTCCAGCCCTTGGCAGCTATACAGGAAGCCAATTCCTGCTCCATAATGTAACATTTCATCCAAATCTAGAAACGGAGTGACAGTTTGATGCTGCCACGGTTCATCACGTTGGGAGTGAGGGCCGTACAGGCCCAGGGATCCAGCTCGAACTCCAGCCAGCTCAGGCAGCTCAGCAAAGGCAGTGGTTGTGGTAGGGGTGCAATAGGGGTGTGGGGGTTACTTTTAGAAAAAAGAGGCAGTAGAGGAAATCTGAGAAAGTGCACAAAGATCGCATCCAATACACTTCTACAAAGTGGAAATTTTGCAAAAATGGAATATTACACACATTGTTCTATTTGCTTTTTTTTTTAAAGATAGCCATTTTTCCATGTCAGTATTTTGAGATCAAACTCATTCCATTGAACAAATGCCCAAAATTCAAGAGAATGCATATGCCGTAATTTATTTTGCCATTTCCTTTACTGATGGACATTCAGGTTCTCCTTCCAATTTCTCATTATAGCACAATTGGGGGAACAAAAAGTGCTAAGAATAATTTGAAAAGAAAGGTCTTATTTAAAATCAGTCACCCCATCTGCCTAGAGCTCTACCGATCTAATTCTTGTGAGTGCATTAATTGTGCCCTACTGCATTTTGCCCTGGGTCTGGCAGTTCTGAGTTTATGCTCCTGACTGGGACCTGGCTTTTCAAATGTCTGTGACATTGGTGAGATATACTATTCTCCCAGGAGGCTCCCAACCCTGGGAGAAGATTATTTTTCATTTTTGCATATGCCCAAAGCCTTTCCATTTGAGTTATTCTGTCATTGAATAATTGTCTTGAATAAATAAAGAAATGAAATTCTGTGAATTCTGACTTTGCCCAGCCAGGGTTTTGTGAGCCCTGTCATCTAGACAGGTGAAATTAGTCAGGCGATGGCTAAGGAGTGAGACCTTGTGGAGACAGGTGACACTGTGCATTCCCTGACAAGGGGTTTGAAGTGTTCATTGATAAGAAAACACCACCCATGGGAGATTTTACATGTCCTCTACATCAAAAAACACCTCAGTTTTCAGGCTTGTTTTGGAGGAAAACACTTTTATCTTATGTTTTTGTCTTGTTAATGCTTTGACACCTTGACAGTTTTGAACTTAATGATCCCTTATGGGGAGCAACAGGAACTCCATCTGCTTTTTCTATTTTCTAGGCAGCTCTTCCTCTGTCTGCAACACATTGCTTAAGCCTTTGAAGATTACGCTGGCGTCCTTCCCCTATTACCCTAAAATGGCTAACTGTGACATTTCTGAAATCTGCAAATTTTCTGATTTTAGTAAACTCCTTCACTTTATTTTAAAAGGCAACTAACTGCTTGAGACAGTAATTGTATTACAGAGCACAAAATATTATTTATTCTAGTGCCTTTGATTTCGTTCTCAGAGAAGCTTAATAACATAGTTAGATTTGCTGTAAAATAAAAAGCAAATTCTGCATGAAACTTTTAAAAAATTGATCAGACTAAAGAGAAAAGACAAAATTATTAATATAAACTAGCCCTTAAAGGTGTTGAGTGAACCAAAGAATGCTTCTAGAATCTTAAAAGAAAAACTAATCTGACCACTAAATTCAGAACCAGAACAATATTTCTATTTTACATGATATTATTTAATATTCTTAATGCAAACATGTTATACTACTTTATTGATTATTTAACACATTAAACCTGGAGAATTAGACAATAATTACAGGTGAACAAATTGCAACATGTATCTTTTAGTTATGATATCCGAATAATGGAATATATTTTGTGGTTTTTAGTGGAAAAAAATCATAAAATTATGAATGGTATTGCCTAGATTCAGTGACTCTTTAAAATTGAGAAAGGTCTAAAACTTCCCTATTCTTGGAACCTGCACGTGGGGCCATTTTTCTTTAAAATGCTGCCCTTTTCTTTATTAATCAAAGTTATATAAAACCACCTATCATACTTCTGATCAGCATGACTTTATACTGCATCAACTTAAACCTGGAAAACATGACATTTTAGTTTGTTGTGCAGTCTTGTCAAGGATACATGTACAATTTCTTTTGTTTTTTTATTTCAGGATATTATGAGGGTACAAACATTTTGGTTACATTTTGTCTTTGCAGATGTACAATTTCTATGATATATTTTGATATGTTGATAATAGTTCAGTGAGTTCCATAATGACATTTGAGAAACCTCAAGGATCCAGAGACCCCGAGGTTGCGAGCTACTTCCTTAGCCAGGGGTTGACATGGATTCTCAGAAGGTACTAGTATTGTGATACTTCTGTGTTGCCTAATAGTAGTAGCTGTTTGATACCTATGTCTTCTCAAAGTGGCCTAAAAGAGGCAATCTAATAATTATTATTCAATTTCTGAGTCAATGGCAGAAAACAGGAGAGAGCGATAAGAGAGAGGTTGCCTATTTATTTGCATAGTTCCTTCCTTGCTAAGTCACCCCAGGCTGGCTGCATCCCGTCTGAAGGTGACAGCTCCTGTCCGGCAGCCCTCTCCATATACTTCTCTGTTTCCTGGTTCAAGTAACTTTTGTCTTCCTTAAGTCAATTTTTAACCAGGCCTTTAAGGATGTACATTCGGTATTTTACAATATTCTTTTATCAAGAATACTGCTGTAATGAATAACTTTGTATATATGTCATTTCCCCCCTTGATTTGGGCTCAAAGGATTGCTGGGGTACTAAAGGGAATAAATTGCAAAGAAAGGAAGTGATATGTCAGGAAATAGAATGACGAAACTAAGATTATGAAGTTATCTATAATGACAGAAACTAGAACATGAACATAGGGTGAGTGACTGAGGTATGGTGGAGAACAAGGTCATGTGAGCAGAGAGGTTCAAAAAACTGAAAGACTGTGTGGTAGAAGGATCACCTACAATAGTTATTAAAATCACCAGGAATTAGGACTAAAGTGAGAGATTATCAGTTTGGAGCTAATATCATTGAGAAATGAGTGAGACCAACCCAGGTATAGTTTGGATGACAATAAAAATGAACATTTTTGGATGAATTAATCAGATAACATGAGATTTAACACTAGAGAATTTTAGGAAAGGGAGTGAGAAAAGTCTGAAAGTAGCAATGAGGAGCAAAAGGTGCCCTTCCCCAAACGCAGGCCCAGATATATGAGGACTGCAGGGGAACAAAAACAACTGCTACATAAGATCGCTGCGGGGAAGTGCTGCCTTTAGGGCAGAGCTAGTTTTCTACAGCAACGAGGTCAATGAAATGTTCAGAGAAGAGGTTGAGGGTACAGTAGATTTGGCTGATGATGGATGAATTCCAGAGGACACAAAGGAAGGATTTCATTAGTTAATGAGAATAATCACAAGCAGTCCTTTTGCTGTAGTTTCACCAATTGTCTTTTGTCGCCTAAATTCATCTTTTAGAAGTTTTCTTAAGAAGAGCTCATAGGAAGAAGGCTACCTGAGCTTTTACATATTTTTATCTCTTTGTTTGTAGTCCTTATACTTGAAAGACAGTTTGGCCAGACATAAAGGCTTTGTGTCTACTTTCTCTACTTGAGCATCTTGTATATGTTGCTCCAAAGTGTTCTTGGAATGAATATTGCTTTGCAGAAATCTAAGGTCAGATTGACATTTCCCTTTTATAAGTGACTTGATCATTTGCAACCTCTCCAAAGGATTATTTCTTTTTCTTTGTAATCAGTAGGTATACCAGGCAAAATGTCCTTGCAATGTAAAGTATCCTTTCAATAAAAGGATGTCCTTATTTTTTTAAACTGAGAAAAATTTTCTTCAATTATATCATTACGTATTTGCTTGTTTCATTACTTTGAATCTTTTCCTAGTGGACACCAATTACAAGTTTACAAAAAACTTCCTTTGCCTGTTTTCTGTATATATTGTTTTGTTTCTAATCCCCTTCAACTCTATTTTTTGCTTCATTTTACTTGTTTTTCTCATTTTTTTCCTTTATATTTCTTAAGTTTCTTTTCTTTCTTACTTTCCTTCTCATTTTGTCTTTATTTCTGTGATGGTTTTTTATATTTTTACTACTTCTTTTCTGAATTCTTCCCTCTTGCATTTCATCACCTCCTGTTATTTCACTATATCTTCCTTGAATTCCTGCATTTCCGCTGTATGGCTTTCTTTTTATGGGGGTGATTATCTCATTTTTTTTCTAATCCTGGAAAAGATATTTTCAAAAAATGTAGCTTCCATAGCTTCATTTCACTTGTAAAGTGTTCTTCATCTACTAGGTTTTGCTCCTTTTTTCTAAAATTTTGTTAGAGTTTCTTTATTTTGGTGGTACACTATTTCCTTTCTTATTTCTCATCCTTGAGTCAAGTGGATTTTCCTGGACCAGCTATTTGCAAGAGTTTCCAGTATAGGTGGTGTAAGGGTAAGAAGGAACTGTTTTTCACTAAGTATAGACTCACTTCTCTGCTGCCACACGAACAGACTGCTTCCTGCGAATATGGCTTATCTGTGTTTGTGCAACCTCACTTGCACTGTCTTTGTGAATCAAACTGGGTACAGGGGGCTTTTGTTGTCAGCATGGCTTGCCCCAGTTCCCACACCTCCTTTGGTAAAGAAAGGATAATGTTTCTGTGACCCAGGGTGTATTTCTTACCTTTAGGAGTTATGCTTTTGCTGCCATTGTCTAGCTGAACCTTCTTGCTGCTGAGATTGGTCTCTGTTTTTTCTCTCTACTTTCTCCCACACAATTTCTGCTCAACCTCAGCTGTTTTTGTCAATTCTTACACATGTTTTGGAATCTGGATGGTATATTTATATTCTAATCTGCAAAAGAAAAAAAAAGGTTTGTGGATTTTGGGGGGTGGAGTTTTGTTTTTATCCTTTTAGCTCTTCAATGGTTTCCAAAGGTAGATAAAGAAAATACTAATATACTCAATCATATTCACACCAGAAGTCCTCTCTAATTCTTTAGAATAGTAATGTCCATATTTTAGGGATAATCAGAAATCTGTATGCATGTGGCCTGAATTCTCTCCTAATGATGTTCAAAATTACAGATTTTTAGAATAATATAAAAAGAGTCCTTCAAAACTTAGTCATCTGTTAATAAAAATGCACATTATAGCCTACCAAAACTAGGGATGACTCATGTCTCTTGGCAAGGTTTTACTTGAAGCCTTGTAATTATGATATGCTGGAAATTTCAGGACCCCTAGGGACAGACCAATTAAGAGTTTCTATTGTTCATTTATTCCTTATAAAAAAACAGGCTAAGCAATATTCAGATATTTCTAACACTGTTTCCAGATCTTTGCCTCAAGGTCAGATTCTACAATTATTTGTATCATCTGGGCCCTGAGTTGGCATTGCTAGCATTGAATTGGGGACAGATGCCCATTCCTTGCAGCCAAAAGTGTCTGCTTATCTGGCGAGAACTATTTTACACAAGGATGATGTCAGAGTATTTTTGGTCCCGAAAGATATTTACCTAAAACAGAAACTTGTTGATTAATTTTGATTATATCAATGACAATACAGTTATCTATGTGACTAAATAATTCTTGAGATATCTGGTCTGTGCTTAAGCAATGTGTAGCTGAATTTCTTCTTCAGATTTTTGTTACTGATGATATGGTTGCTATAAGCCTGGATTTCAGCAGTTTCATGAAGGAGAGCCAAGCAGACTGAAATTTAGGATAATTTTGTGATTCATATGCCACTTCTCAAATTCTAATTAAATTTCGTCTTTTTTGATAGCACAGTTCCTTTAGTCTGTGAAATTAAATTCCTCTTGCAACCAAGCTGCACAGATAGAAGACATACTTGGTAATTCAAACACATCTTAAGGTTTGCACACCAAAAACAGCTGCAGAAACTTAAAGCATGGTTCATGTTCATCAAAATATGTCTTCTGAAATTTGGACTTTATTTCTACCAAAATAGTATAGGAACTCCTCAAAATCTTTAATTCCATTAAGTTCAGGGCAACTGCCTGGTTTAAGGCTGAGATTTTTACATCTTGAAACAAAAGCTCTTGCTTTCCCCTGTGGTTTCAAGTTCAGTATATTCAGATGTTTCATCAGAATAGCAAGAAAGCACAATCTCTTGGGCCTCTGCATGTTGAATAAGTTGGGCCTGTGAGAGCTCTTTAATTCTCCAAAGTTCTTGACCTCAAAACATCTCTTTAACAAATTCCCATAACCTAGCCTTCTGGCTGCATTAAAATAAACCCAAACCACATACACTTCTTTGTCTTTGTCCAAACTGGTGATGGTTAAGAGCACAGGCATGAAGAATGTTGACAACCATGATAACTTCTATTCTTACACCAGGAAAATAATGTTTCTTACAAAGCTCAAATCACAAACATACCCAATGAATGATGCAAGGAGCAGCAGACCAATTTGTATTGAAGCATTTCTCCCCTCTTTCATTGCAGGTACCCCACCTAGAGTAAACATCCGTGTTCATACCAAACTTCTCAAATTCCTTACTGGCAGAGAGAGCCCCTGCAATGTTTCTGTGTTCTAGCTAATTAGGATCAGTTAGATCAGCTACTGGATACTGCTGCTTTGTAGCACTCCATTCCACATATTTGGTAAATGCAATGTACATCTTAAATTAAAAATAAAATAAACATTTTTATATCCTTGGGTAAATGTGTGTATATGTCATAATGGTTTTCAAACTTTTTTTTCAAAGCTAGAAGTTCAATATGTAAAGGAAACAAAAGAGAAGCCAGCTGTAGTTAAAGGGGGCAGAGAATAAAGAAGCATTCCCCTTGCCTATCTGTAGGCACAATCTGTAGGCCCATCCAAAGTACATTTTGATGCCTAGTCAATTTTGTGAATAGTCCATGGGTACATTTATTAAACTGTATTCCTATTCTCGCTCATATATTTATTTAAATTTATAAATACATAAATGTATGTATACAATGTAATTGTCACAAGGCAACAATTAAGCTTGTTAATTGTGTTATTTAGGCCTTCTCTATTCTTACTTATTTTATTTTTGACCACTTGATCTGTTCTAGGAGAGATAAATTAACTAGTCATGTCTTCTGTTGATTTCTCTTTGAATTTGCTGTAGTTTTGCTTTATAAATTTAATGCTATGTTCTTTGGTGCATTAATATTCATAAGATGAAACTTTAATTTTGTATCTTGTGATTTATTGTTACAAAGTGCCCATCTTTGTCTCATTTAATCCTTTTTCCTTGAATTTAGAGATAAAATCTTGATCTTGGCTTTCATTTGCTTCGTATACCTTCACCTATCATTTTATTTCCCACCTTTCTAAATCACTTTGTTTTTACTGTATCTTATGTATCTTATGTACTGTATCATATGGTTTATGTAGATAGCATATGCTTTAATATCCCAGCTGAGAAAATTAATTGAAAAATTTCAATTAAATGGTAAGTTTAATCTTTTATGTGTATTGAAAAGAAAGTTATATTTTAGCCTACCTATCTTTTTTTTTGGTTAGGCTTTCATTTTGTATTGCTCATTTAATTTTTTTTCACTTCATGGCCTGTATATTCTTTGTGTATGCATGTTTTTTGAACTTGGAAGGTTTGCGTTTTTGTTCCAATGCTCATCTTAATAAGTTTGAAACTATGCTTTAAGATATTATTCAAAGCAATTAGCAGTATCTTTCCTGTTTCTCATCTCTTCATCCCCTAAGTATATATTTCTTTAGTGTTACCTTATTTCCTCTCTCTTTCAACTTTTGTTGGTTATTTCATTGCTATATTGTCAGGATTTATAACTCTCTGTTCTATGACCATAGTTCTCACATTTGTTTTAGATTAGTTCTACAGATAAATGGGTTTAATGGTCACTGCCAGTTTCCCCTACCTCCTCCATATTTCTAAATTCATCTCTTTGGTGGCTGAAATTCACTCTCTAGTGACACTCTATAAAAGGGGCAATATGGAAACCATATGCTTGCATATTCAAAAATGTTTGCTCCCTATATTTTTATTTAAACAAGTTTCTCTGGTATAAAATCCTTGCGTATAAAATCTTTTGAGTCACATTTTGAATTTTCCCCCTTATACATGTCTTGATCATTTGGCTCTAAATACCAAAAGATTCTTTCATTAGCTTTGGAATCCAGTAGCTATACTAGGCTAGGTCTTGGTTTGACTATTCTGTTCCACTTTTTTCTTTGGGATATGGTATGTTCTTTCGATTTATAGTTACAGATCTTCTTTTATTTCTGGAAAGTGTCTCAAACTATTTATCTACTTTTTTTTTCCTGTTCTAATTTCTAGATTCTTTTGCTAGATTATGCATATATTGGATTTCTTTTGTCTCTCTTCCATTTGCATTCACTCTAATCCTTTTAAAACACTTTTTTCATTTCCATTTCATTTCACTTGTTTTTTAAAATCTAATATTCTGTGATCCTTTAAAATTTTTTTTTCTTAACAAGTGTTTATTCCAAGTTTGTGTTATTCTAAGTTTGTCTTCATTTTTGAGATAGTTTAATTTTTTTCCTTTCCTTTTCTTCAATTCATGTTTAAGTTCCTTTTGTGGTTTTTTTTTTTTTTTTTTTGAGACAGAGTCTCACTGTGTT
>NW_012141858.1:3525795-3526398 GCF_000956105.1 Propithecus coquereli
TCTCGCTCTTGCTCAGGCTGGTTTCGAACTCCTGAGCTCAAACAATCCGCCCACCTTGGCCTCCCAGAGAGCTAGGATTACAGGCCTGAGCCACCACGCCGGCCTCCTTTTGTGGTTTTGCTGCTTTTTTTTGGTTTGCTTTCCTTTTAATAGACTGCATTGAGGGAGCTGCTCTGCTACACAGGAAACTCTGACCATGCTTTTTTTTTTAATTGCAAATGAAGATACTTAAGAAAGTTTAATTAATATTTATCAGTTGATGCCAGATTATCATAATTGATTCAGGCAAGGCCAGTTTTATTTATTTTCCTTTTTATTCCTATTCCTATCTTCTCCTGGTAAATTAACATGCAAATGTGTTAAATATGTATATTTTTATTTTTGTAAAATGTGTATTGTTTTTATGTATGCACTATTTAAAATTTAAAAAAGAATTTTCTTTAGAGATGTGTGTGGGGGGTCTTTCTATGTTACCCAGGCGGGCCTCAAACTCCTGGGCTTAAACGATCCTCCTACCTCAGTCTCCTACGTAGCTGGAACTATAGACCTGGGACTACTCTGTGCCTGTCTTGTATGCACTTTTAAATGTACATGTGTCGTCTT
>NW_012141858.1:3527763-3531612 GCF_000956105.1 Propithecus coquereli
GAAGCTTTTTAATTTGATTGGGTCCCATTTATTTATTTTGGTTGTTGCTGTGATTGCCTTTGGGGTCTTCTTCATAAATTCTTTGCCTAGGCCAATATCTAGAAGAGTATTTCCAACATCTTCCTCTAGAATTCTAATAGTTTCACTCCTTAGGTTTAAATCTGTTACTCAGTGTGAGTTGATTTTTGTGAGAGGTGAAAGGTGTGGATCCTGGTTCAGTCTTCTACACATGGCTATGTGATGGTTAATTTTATGTGTCAACTTGATTAGGCCATGGGTTGCCCAGAAATTTCAGCAAACATCATTTTGGGTATCTCTGTGAGGGTGTTTCTGGATGACATTAACATTTGAATCAGTAGACTGAGTAAAGCAGGTTGCCCTCTTGAATGTGGGTAGGCTTCATTCAATCCACTAAAGACCTGAACAGAACAAAAAGGCTGAGTAAGAGGCAATTCTTCCTGCCTGGCTACGTGAACTTTTCCTACCGTTAGACTCATACTCAAATATTGGCTCTTCCTGGGTATCAAGCCTGACGGCTCTCAGACTAGAACTTATACCATCAGCAATCCTGGTCCTCAGCCCTCCAGACTCTATAACTATGCCATTGGTTCTCCTGGGTCTCCAGCTTGCCATCTGCAGACCTTGGGACTTCTCAGGCTCCAAAATCATGTGAGCCAATTCCTTCTGATAAATATCTCTCTTTCTCTCTCCCATATCTATCTATATATCTGTCTCCTATTGGTTCTGTTTCTCAGGAGGACACTGACTAACACAATACTCTGTGGTGTGCATCTACCACTTTTTTACCTATTTGCTCTCCCGCTGATAGACTCCCAGAGTATTTTCAACTCCCTCCCACCACAAATAACCCTTAAATGACCCTTTATGACAATTTCTTTGGGTTGTATTAAATATACCCAGGAGTACACTTGCTGGGTCACAGGATATGCAGCAACTTAATTTACAAAGTTTGCACTCCTCCTGGCAGTTCATGAGGTGTCCTCCTGTAGTCCTACAGCCTCACCAACACTTGACATTATCCAGCTTAATAATGAGCTTGAACGTTTCTTCATACACTTGTTAACATTCTGGATTTCTCTTTCATCGATTATCTGTTTCTTTGCCAATTTTTCTTTTGGGGTCTTTTCTTTTTCTTGTTGATTTGAAAAGTTATTTTTAATGCTAGAAATTAATGTCAGTTTTTGACACTGTAATTATCTTCTTCCAAATTTGCCATATATTCCATGAGCTTTAGTATCTACTCTGTGCTCCTGTTTTAAAGCAACGATTGTACACTTTTAAAATTTATAGTCATAAATTATATGTTTGGTCAAAATTTCCTTTGCTTAATGGCAACTTTTTTTTTTTGGATGAAAATTTTAACTTGCCATTTTCTCCTATTCCCTCGTTTCTTTTTTTTATGGTATCTTTGTATGCTGGTTTTTGATTAATTATTTTTTGTTTGTTTTTTGAGATGGGAGTTTTACTATGTTGCTTGGGCTGGCCTTGAACTCCCAGGCTCAAAAGATCCTCTCACCTCAGCCTCCCAAGTAGCTGTGACTATAGGCACATGCCACTGTACCCAACTGATTAGTTACTTTTTGACTGATTACTCATCTTCAAAAGAGGAGATGTTTTCCAAGATGTGCTAATTGCAGAAGGTTTCTGCTGAGAGGCCTGGGCCATGATTCAGTCTAATAGGGTTCCTCTTCACCACTCAAAGGTGGTGCAGATGAGTTCCTTTATCTTCTACTTCTAACTCAGAAAAATTGGCTGTTGCAGGGCTGCTCATATTGCAGTCTGATTTTTCCATTTTGCCTCACCAACACAACGCTTCCTGCGTACATGGCAGGTCTGAATGATTCCTCTCTCAACTGTGCCTTACCTCCTCTTTTATATAATTAACCAGGTTGCAGGAAGGCACTGCAGCTAATCCACACACTTGATTCCCTTGTTTGAAAGAAAGATTGTTGGTTTTGTCTCTAAGGTAAGTCATTTACTTTTGTGAAGTGTGCTTTGTTGATGTTTTCTGTGGTCTGTAGCCATTTGTATCTTTTACCAAAATATTCCTGCCTTTCACTGTATTTCACAAACGTTATAGTTAAGGGTTTCAGGTGTCTCCTGTTTTCAGTGAAAATGGATTTTGCATTAGTGTCATTATCCTTGCTACTGGGTAATTTCTGAGAGGAGGAGGAATAGAGGATGCTATATTTACTCTTCGGAGGACATTTAAAAAAAATCACCGTTTTATGTATATGTTATTATCCCAACTATATTGTAGTTTGGGGATTTTTCTGCTTTATTTTCCTGAATTCTTTACTGTTGATTCTTAAAGACTAGTGTCTTAAGAATTGCTCCCACTGTTTCTTAAAAAATTCCAGGTGGGCCCAATCCTCAAAGGTTCTGATTCATAAAACTTGGGTTAAACAAGCTTTTCAGGTGATTCTGATGCTACTGGTTTACCAACTGAATCTTGTACGTAGCCATTCAAAAATATTAATTGACTGATTTACAAGGGCACGAGTATTCATGTGAGAACTCTTACTATATATAACAGAATAGATATTGTTTTTATAAGTTAGACTGCCTGATGTTAAACAGTAAATAAATACAATTTTATCTGTCAATTAAAAAATGACTGGCTGAGATAAAATATACAGCAATAAAGGAGGTACTGAGGCAGGGATATTTTCCTTGGAAAATGGAGAAACACTTTTTTCTAATCTCAGAAATATTCCATGATATGTTCAGTTGAGTATTATTTAGCACACTAATGATACACAATAAATATTGATGAATGCCAACATCAAAATAGGCTGGATTCTGAAAGACAAAAAGTCTCAGACTCCCCCAAAGTAACCCTAGAAATGCAAGTTATCTATATGTTTATGTGACTAACCAGGCAAATATTCCCTTCAGAACAATTTAACCAAAAGGTGGATTGTTTGTTAATTTGTGAATATGTTAGATATATCAAAATGTATCTTCTTTCCTGTTTGTACATGCAGCATTTTTTTTGTGGCAGACTTCTAGTTTTCCCTTCTTCCTGGGCAGATGACTGTTTATCTAGACTCAGAGACTACATTTTTCAACCTACCTTATAGCCACATTTGGCTATGTAACAAAGTTCTCATGAAGTAATGAGTTCTGCTCTATTTTTCTTCATAGCATATATCAGTACTAAACATTATATTATATATTTAGTCCTCTATTGACTGTCTCCTCCATTAGACTGTAAGAGCCAAAAAGGGAGAAACATTGTCTTATTCTGTCATATTTCCAGCATCTGAAAAGTATCTGGCATATAAAAGACACCCAATAAATAAAAGAATTAATGCGTAAAGGAATTATTGCAAAGATATAGAGATAGATGTTATGCAATATGTGGGTCCCAGTATTTCTATAATGAAGATGAAGGATAGTTTATCTTTATTTGGGTCACCAGCTGAACTTGAATGGCCACCCTTTCTGTGCACACTTAGCATTCTTATTTTCAAACACGGGGAACTGACTGGGTTGATTTCATTTGACAGAGTGAAGGATCCCTATTGTGGATAGCTTCATGCCATTTCAGAAAGTTGACCTTTCTCATACTCAGTCTAACCACACAGGGTTGCTTTTGGCTCAGGTATCTATCCAGGTCCAGTTATTAGTGGTTAACACAGGATGGTAGGTTTCACTTAATATACAATGACATGCGCCACAGCTACACTGTGCAGAAAGACCATCTATCCTCACAAGAATGTGGTGAGTGTTGCTGGCACTCCCATGCTTTCAAAATGAATATGGTCCCTTTAGAATAGTTGCTTCATGGGAAGTTGTCTATATTTGTATTATATGTATTTCAAA
>NW_012141858.1:3532057-3535230 GCF_000956105.1 Propithecus coquereli
GGGTGCAGGTGTCTTTCTTATACAGTATCATTTGGAGGTGTCCTGTTTTGAAGTGTCAGGATAATATAATGGAAATATACAGACTAGTATTCCAAAGACTTGTGTTCAAGACCCAGCTTTGGCACATATTAGCTCTGTAACTTTGGATAAATCTTCCTGGGTCTCAGTTTTCTCATCTGTGAAAATAGGTGGTGAGGTGAGATGACTTAAAGGTCTCTGCCAGCTCCAGTAATTTATGACTCTACCTTTTCATGACATTATTGTGAATACTCCCAATCATATCAAATATTTTCTCTTAGAATGTAGATTTGATTTTTTTGAACAGATAAAATTTATCAGAGTCAAGTCAGGTTTGTATATGTACTATGTATGGCATAGGTAGATGATACTGTCTTTAAAACTTGGAATTATCACTGACTCATTTCTCACCTTTATTTCTGTATATTCAGTGGCAAGCAGCAGAAAACCCAACATAAACTGACTTCAGCAAAGAGAAAATTACTAGTTTATGTAACCAAAAAGTCTAGGGTCTCTGGTTTCAGTTACAGCTTGCTTGGGGAAGTCAAATGATGTCTTCTGGACCCACACTTGGTTTTCTTGTCTCTCAGATCCTCCTTCTCCATGTTAGTTCCATTCTCAGGCACATTCTCCATTGGGGGGCAAGGTTGTTGCCGGAAGCTTGAGGCCTACATTTGATCTCAGCAGTCCTCACAGAAAGAGAGATTCACTTTTCCTGACAATGTCCCCAAAGTCCCAGAATTGATTCTTATTGGCCCTGCTTGAATCATTTGCATATCAATGAACCAATGACAGAGATCAGGAGGATTCTATGATTGGTCAAGCTTGGATCACATGCTTACCCCTGGAGTTGGGGGAATTCAGTTCTACTTGAATCATATGGACTGAATATGATGCTTCCCCAAGTAAAATCACTGTGCTGATCTCAGAAAGGTATAATGAATGCTGAGTATGCACTGTGTGTGTGTGTGTGTGTGTGTGTGTGAGGGGGGCAGGGAGGTGTTAAACGTTTAATCACTTGTTGCATTAGACAAGTATATCTTTTGAAATGTTTCCTCTTTCCTGTTTTGACTGCAATATAGGCACTATCTCATAGTAGCTTCCTATTTAATTTCCTTGCCTGTAGTTACTCTTCAAGTACATTCTAGACACTGCCACCACATTAATCTTCCCAAAATATTGTTTGCATCATTTCACTTTCCAGTTCAAAAATCTTTTAGTAACTCTCTTCTATCAAATTCCACATTCTTCAGTCTGACATTTATGATCTTTCCACATTCTGGCTCCTGCATATCTTTCCAGGCTTATCTATTTCCCTGCACGTGTTACATGTGCCAACTAATCTGCATTGCTTACCATCTCTGAACACACTTTTTCCCCCATAACATTGTATTTGCTCTATTTGTATGTTCTATCCCATCACCATTTCTCTCATCCTAAGTCTCACTTCTTATCATGAGCTAGAGACTATTATTTATCTCCAATATCTGTTCTCCTCTTCTTCAGTAGTGTTAGAACCATTGATTTTTAGCTGGGCACATGGCTACCCAAAAGAGACTACATTTGACTGACAGGGTAGAAGTGTAGTGATGTATACAATTTCTGCAAGCATCTTTGAATAGAGGGTTGTGTTCTCTTCTGCCTCTACCTCCATTTTGCTGGCTGGAAAAAGGATGTGATGGCTGGAGCTTGAACTGTCATCATGGATCATAAGGTAGACGCTGTATTTCAGGATGGTGAAGCCACATAACAGAAGGCGCCTGTGTTCCTGCTGATTAGGGAGCCACAGTACCAACCCCAGAGCACCTGCACTTATGTGAGAGGAACACATCTCATTTTGTTTAAGCTACTGTTACTTTGAGTTTTTTAACTGCTGCAGAAATCAATCCCTCCATGAAAATATATTGTTTAGAATAATTTTCTGGTGGCCAGTAACAGAAATACATTCAAAGCTATATTAAGCAAAATGGGGGAATTATTTTCAGGATACAAGTATTTCTCACAGAGCCCATGGGAAGGGATAAAGGAAGCCTCAGAAATAGACTGGAACCTGGAACTGAATCACTTAAGGGGAAGCCAGGAAGTCCTCTCATTGTGTTTCATTTCTCCTTCTCTTCCTTCTTACTGAAGACTATTTTTTTCATGTACCTGGCATAGAGAAGCAATAAAGAAATATTTTGTTTAATTGATGGAAATTTGCATGTATGTATGATAAACTGGATCTAAAGTCAATTCCCAAAACATTTTCTTATATGTATGTAGCTTGTTAAAATGATTTGCTTGAAGGGAATCATACTTTTTAGAGTCTAAGTTCTCTGTTAACCCTTTCTATCAGCCATCCAATTTCTCCCAGTTGATTATCCCAACATCAGAAAAGGGGCTTGAAATGCAGAGCTTTCCATAATTGGTCTAATGAAAGACACTTTAGAGACAGCTCTGCTTTTGTACAAGAGTTGCAAAAGCAAAATTTTATAAGAATGCAAGCACTGGCCCACAAATAACTATTTTGCTAGACAAGAAAATGATAGACTATTTTTGGTATATTTTCCCCGATAACTAGAACTAAAAAGTTCCCTTGTAACTTTATTTATTCTTTTTCAATTTTGGATTGTTATTATTTACTGTCTGGGTTCCCACTTTTACCCAGTTTTTGCCCTTAACAGTTTTTATGTTCTTGCCAGCTCATTGATATATGTTTGATAAATGAGACTATTTTTGGTATATTTTCCCCTGTAACTAGAACTAAAAAGTTACCTTGTAACTTTATTTATTCTTTTTCAATTTTGGATTGTTATTATTTACTGTCTGGGTTCCCACTTTTACCCAGTTTTTGCCCTTAATGGTTTTTATGTTCTTGCCAGCTCATTGATATATGTTTGATAAATGTTTCATATATTTTATCCAGCACTTTGAATTGCTTTTGGTGGGAGAATCAGCCAGTGTCTCTTGTCTGCCATAGTCCTGGACATGAAAGTCCAATATGCCTTTTAAAGAGTTTGAACTTCATTTGCTTGTAAGATATTAATCTTCATTCTAAAGATCAGGGCCCTAACTTTGGTGGTCTAAGCTTTCCATCTATAAAGATGAAGAATAAACACCTTTTCACCCAAGTCAAATTGTTTTTTGTAAAGGACTCATGAGATAATTAATGTGAA
>NW_012141858.1:3537645-3539912 GCF_000956105.1 Propithecus coquereli
GCCGCAGCACCTGCGACGAGCCCAGTCTGGCGCCAGGGGGCGCGGAAGCGCGTCGGCCCCTCCGGCCCCACGCCGGCCCCGCCCTGCCCTTGCCCGGCCCCGCCCCCAGCCCCGCCTTCCCTCCTCGAGGACGGGCCGCTCCCGGCTCTCGGCCCCCGGCCCCGCTCCCAGCGCAGGCGCAGTCCCGCGTTCCCGTGGCGGCTTCCAGCGCAGTGCGCCCGCCGCGGCGGAGTGTAGCGGCCTCGGCCCGTAGTCGTTCTCTGCCTCTCGCTGCTTCCGGGCGCGCTCTGTGCGGCTCTGCGAGCGCCTCTGAGAGCGGGCAGCGGCCGCGGTGGGTTCGTCAGGTGAGTGCGGCGGCGGGAGGGAGAGGCCCGGGGTGTGGAGCACCGCCCCCCTCAGCGCCCGCGCGCCCGCCTCCCGTGAGTCGGCCGGGAGGGGCGGCCGCGGCAGGTGCAGGTGCCGGCGCGGCTGAGGGTGCGGCGCGCGGGGACTCGGCGGGGGCTGCTCGGCCCGGCGAGCGCTCTCCCAGGCTGGGCACTAGGACTCCGGGACCCCCGGCGGCGGGATGTGGGCTGCTCGACACCGCGGCTGAGACGGGCTCCCCCCGGGCCGCTGGTGGGCGTCGGGCGGCGGCTCCTCCCCGGTCCCCCTTCCCCGGCACGGGCGCGTTACTCATTAACTGCGCGGCCCCGAGCACCCGACGCGGTGAGCTGGAGCCGAGTTACCTGGCGGCGGGCGAGCGCAGCCCGGAGCTGGGGCCCAGGTTTGCGGAGGGGGTGAAAAGAGAGTTCCCGAACAAGTCGGAAGCCAGTCGCAGCACTGGACGCCCCGAGGCAGTGGTGCGGAATGGAGCGGTAGCTGTGGGCCAGGGGTTCTTTCGCGCCCCAGGCTCAGTAAGCGACGTGCGAGGCCCCATGCCGAGGCGTAGAGGTCACCCTCGGGAGGTTTCGGCGAAACCTGGTGGTAAAGAGCGAGCGCCCAGAGTCGCGCTTTAGGAGGCAGCTCAGTTCAGCCGGACTTTTGTTTGGGGGAGTTGAGACGAGCTGCACAGACGTAATTGTAATGACACTGCCCGCCCAGCGTTGACAACTCGCCCCGACCGCCCAGCGAGCTTAATGGCTCAAGAAGTGATGATGCTAGGTGGAATCCGCAGCACGTGAAGAGTTGCCAGTTGTTATGGGATTAAAAAAACATTTATCTGTAATGGCTAAAGGGTAAGGTCTTGAAAAATAAGAGCGCTGAATTAATACTGATTCCTGAGAGGCAGTTTAGTTTCATGGAAATGTTGCCAGTTCGGAGGCTACCTGTTATACACTTTTCTGTTTTCCCCCAACTCCTTTCTTTCAGTGTAGGGGGAATGGGGCGGGGACAGCGTTGTAATCTCTTGCTGTGGGATCATTTCATGATTGGAGGAGAGGCCAGTAAGAGGATTAAAACAAAACTGTTCCATTGTAAATCTGTTGAAAGAGCCGTTTTCTATTTATTATCCTTATTTTGTTGCTCACGCAGTTTTTTAAAAAAATGGTGAATGACAAATCAAGGAGAAAAGCAGAATAGGACTGTAGACCTATCATAGTAAATATTTGATACTGTTAAATATTTCACCAGTTTTATGGGGCCTTGTTCTGTTACCATTTGTTATTTATTTACTAGTACTGTGCATTTTGATAGGACTTTTCATGTTTGGACAGACATTGTATTCCAAATATGGTTTATGTGATCAACTCCTAAAGCCCTTGTGGAATTTATAGCAATACATTTAGCAGTTATGCAGTTTTACTAAAGCAGCCTCTTACTATTAGAAGAAAAGCCCTTAATTTTTTTTATATTACAGTAATGTATATAAATGCATATCTTTGTGTACCAAAGTGTTTAATATAACTGTTCCTTGTGTGTTTGGCAAACAAGTTATCTGTATTGTTGAATACCTCTAACCTTTTACCAGGATGAATATTTGATGCTTAGCTGTTTCCTGGAGTTTCTAATTAGTGGAATTTCTAATTAGATCCAATTTTGCTTTTTGAATTAGTGTAGTTATGCATATGCTTCCTTTAATATTCTTTACCTCTGATTTCCCCTAATCCTTCCCCAACACACACATAGATACTCTACAAATAACTTTTTTTTTTTTTTTTGAGACAGAGTCTCACTGTGTTGCCCTGGCTAGAGTGCCGTGGCGTCAGCTTAGCTCACAGCAACCTCAAACTCCTGGGCTCAAGCGATCCTCCTGCCTCAGCCTCCCGAGTAGCTGGGACTACAGGCATGCG
>NW_012141858.1:3539962-3542737 GCF_000956105.1 Propithecus coquereli
TTTATTTTTTAACAAAGGGGAAAAAAGGGCAAACTTGACACTATAAAATTTATCATATCTTTGAAGTTTTGAAGTGTCTGTCCCTTTGATATATGGGTAAGCAATCTAACTTAGGATGCTCACAGCACTTTGTATATTTTGTAGGCTGGGATTCTGAGTGTCTAACATTCTGTAATCTATCTTGCTGCAAGGGCACTGAAGTGTTGTTATATGTAACTATCTATCACTCTTCACATTCTCAAACTGTGTTAGCAGGTTAAGTACTCAAGAGAAAACACCTTTGAGTATATTCCAAAGAGCCTTGTAGATGGTAGGTGACTTGTAAATGGACCAATGCAGGATTCAGGCATATGGCTATTGCTTACTATTTCCTGTAGATGCATGATGTCTTAGGTCTTATGTAGAATATATCATAGGACGTGTGCTCTAAACATGCATATACCAAGACAGTGCACTCTGCAAGTCTGCCATTAACTCATTCTGCATTTATTGAGCCAGTCCTACTGCATGTCAGGCCTTGTGCCTGTTCTCAAGAAGCTCTAATTAGGAAAATGGAGAAATAAAACTATAATTATAATGCTTTGTGATAAGTTTTAGAAAGAAATAAGGTGCTGTGGGTGCAAAGTTAGGGGCACCTATCCCATACTGGGGTGAGTGGCTTAGGGGTAGGTGGTAAACAACAGAGAAGGGCTCACAATGGAATTGATGACTGGAATGAATGATGAAGGATAATAAAGAATTAGCTAGGAAAGGAAAAGGTAGGGGATCATGACATAACAAGAAAGAAGAATAGCATATAGAAAGACAGGGATGTATGAGAGTATGGCAAGACTGGGGAATCCAAGTGGTTTGCTGTGTGTTGAATTTATTCATTCCACTTAGTTATTATCGACATACTTGTCTCCTTATGTTTGAATCCTTGGATGGTGAGGACTTTGTAAGGGTTTTACTGTCCCCATGTCTAGCAGCAGGCATAGAGATTTAGTGCAATAAATGTCTTATGAATGAATGACCAACTACACGGTGTTAGGGAGAACAGTTAGGAGGCCATAATGAGAAAGGTCATATCTAGTGGCGATGAATATGAGATAGATTTAAGAATGATTTGGGAATTAGAATAGGTAGGACTTGGTGACATATGGAGATGGGGTATAAATGAATAAAAAATGACTTCCTAGGTTTCTGGTGAGATTATAGGCAGATGATAATAGTAATTTTATTAATAATAGCTAATATTCATTAGGCATGTTCTGTCATGCGGTGCACTGTTTACAAGTATTAAGCCATTTAAACTCTCAACTACTCAGAGCTCAGTGAACGGATCTTATACCCATTTACTGATGAGAAAATTGGGTCTATCAGAGATTAACCAAGATCACACAGCTAATAGGTGGCAGATTCAAACCCAAGATTTTTGATTCCAATAGCATACTTTACTGCCTCTAACAGATGTGATTAATACACAGAATGATGGTCCTATTCAAAACGTGTATCACATAAATTGAATGTCTCTTTTACTAAACCCAGAGACACATATGGCGATTACCTCTTTTTCTGTCAGAATTTTAGGAGCTTGGTTCTTTCTGTATTTTCACTTTTCCTACCTGGGGGACCTAAAGTGCGGTGGAAGTTTGATAAAGCAGTTGACACAAAAGATGAGAGATGGTAGATACAGAAACAACATTCTCGAATGCTTTGGCAGCTGCTGGAATGATGGATCTGGGTTCGATGAGACTTCCCCTTCCCATCCCCCGCCACACCACACACACACACACACACACACACACACACACACACACACACACGTTTGTAACGTATAAATGGACGCTGAGTCTCAGGTCGGTTCCAGCAGTCCTCAACTCACGGAAAACGTGCCTCTTCCCACTCCTACCGAGCCCAACATACTCGGAGTTAACCCTGGCCGCCTCTCTAGCCCACGGAGCATCTCTCAGAGCCGGCTTCCGCTGGTTCCCAAGGAAACCTCCCGCGTAGGAACCTGGGGCCCGCGTAGGAACCTGGGGCCCGCGCCGCAGCACCTGCGACGAGCCCAGTCTGGCGCCAGGGGGCGCGGAAGCGCGTCGGCCCCTCCGGCCCCACGCCGGCCCCGCCCTGCCCTTGCCCGGCCCCGCCCCCAGCCCCGCCTTCCCTCCTCGAGGACGGGCCGCTCCCGGCTCTCGGCCCCCGGCCCCGCTCCCAGCGCAGGCGCAGTCCCGCGTTCCCGTGGCGGCTTCCAGCGCAGTGCGCCCGCCGCGGCGGAGTGTAGCGGCCTCGGCCCGTAGTCGTTCTCTGCCTCTCGCTGCTTCCGGGCGCGCTCTGTGCGGCTCTGCGAGCGCCTCTGAGAGCGGGCAGCGGCCGCGGTGGGTTCGTCAGGTGAGTGCGGCGGCGGGAGGGAGAGGCCCGGGGTGTGGAGCACCGCCCCCCTCAGCGCCCGCGCGCCCGCCTCCCGTGAGTCGGCCGGGAGGGGCGGCCGCGGCAGGTGCAGGTGCCGGCGCGGCTGAGGGTGCGGCGCGCGGGGACTCGGCGGGGGCTGCTCGGCCCGGCGAGCGCTCTCCCAGGCTGGGCACTAGGACTCCGGGACCCCCGGCGGCGGGATGTGGGCTGCTCGACACCGCGGCTGAGACGGGCTCCCCCCGGGCCGCTGGTGGGCGTCGGGCGGCGGCTCCTCCCCGGTCCCCCTTCCCCGGCACGGGCGCGTTACTCATTAACTGCGCGGCCCCGAGCACCCGACGCGGTGAGCTGGAGCCGAGTTACCTGGCGGCGGGCGAGCGCAGCCCG
>NW_012141858.1:3545593-3547727 GCF_000956105.1 Propithecus coquereli
GGTACTTAGTTTTGATATTTGCATTATATTGTAACTGCTTCTAGGGCACTATAAATATATTTATTGACAAGGTGGTGTCTTCTTCTAGTCCACAAGTGCTTTGAGGGCAGGGCTTACCCCATTATATAGCTTTAGCATTGGGCCTGGGAGATACCATGCTGGGTTTGGTGATGGCTGGTCAGTTGAAAAATGTTAGAATGTATCAAACTGATCTAGCGATAGAACTTGAAATGAGTGTTCTGAGTGAGAATTGAGGAGACTAAGGAATGAAGAGGGGGATACTTAAAACAGGTAGCATTAACTTACTATCTCTGTTTTCCCTTCTTTCTTTTTCAACTTACTACTAAATGAGGTATTTTCGTAAGCTTAAATTGTATATAGTCATGATTAGACAAAGGTGGCAAAAGTAATCTTGATTTATCTTAGAATGTAGGCAACACAAAATTAAATAGCTATAAGCTAAGATTACATAGAGGAAAAAGAATGAAAATTACTGAAATAGTTCAAGTTCATGAGAGATTTGCTGCTTTAGTTTGACAACAGGATTGTAAATAAACATAGTGGAAGTTCATGAAATTCCACTGGTGGTTGTGACTACATACACAGTTAAGTATATGAATTGACAATTTAGTATAAAGAAACTCTGTTCAAGAATGTGAGAGTGCCCTAGAAGCATGAAGGAGTATGTGAATGATAGCTTAGAACCAATTAAGTAAGTGAATTACAGATAAGAGTAATAGTATTGAATATTTATTTTGGGGCTCTGGTTGACTTTATCAGAATAAAGTATAAAAGAACAACCAAAATAAGTTTGAAAAACAATTAGTAAATGTGCATTAATTAATTCCCTGTTGGGAAGAGAATCATATTTGAACTACATACCTCAGAAAGACTCATTTTCCTCTTTCTTCCCCTTTTATCTTAGATAAATAAGAATACCTTCTGATTTATAGGACAAATCCCTCAGTACGCTCTTGCTATTTTCCCCCATCACTTATTCTTTCTTCCTTAGATTTTTATAAAATCATACATTTATATTGTGCTTTACAGTCTAGTAAAACATTTTTATATTGATAAGCCATTTGATTTTCTTAAATATAGGCAGGGGAGATAATATCATTATCATTATAGGTGTGGAGACTGAGGCTCAGAGAGATTAAGTGACTTGCACAAGTTTACACGTTTAGTCAGTGACAGAGTCTGAACTGGAAGGAAGGTTGTCTGAAACTAGTCTGATAAAATGCTCAGGTTTCCTCAGACTTAAAAAATGTAATTTCTCCAGTTTTGATATTCTCTCAAGGTACTTACTGTTTTATTTCTGTATTTTCCAACAAAGGTAACCTGGAATAACTGTCTCCACTCTTTACTGCTTTGCTTTTCGTTTCTTTTGTAAAGATTCTTGTTGTTTATCCAATCAATGCATACTTCAGTGCCTATTAAATGTTTGGTTGACATATATTCTTAAGAGCGTATACAAGATAAGGTGGCTTCCACTATTAAGAAAAAAATTTGGAAAACTATTTTTTTATATTTCTGGTCCAAGAATTTGTAATTAAATACAATGTAATGCTGGTAACCCGTAAGTTCAGAGCATTTTCTGAATACTCTTAGTATAAGAATCTGCAATAACTAACATCTCTAAATATGTCAGGTTGTATATTCAAGTACTGTGAAATTAGTGGAAATTCATCTGTGGTCTATTTTAATAAAATGGGGAGATTGTGTTGCTTGATTGACCATTTGGCTAATTTTTTCCCTTGGTTTATTAATTACATTCCCACTTATAAACATAGAATGCTTCTTAAAATGTAAATGTGATGTTTTTGGTTATAACCAAAATGTTAGTTTGGAAAGCCAACCTTAAAATTATAATGAAAGTTAATGGAAAGGTGGTTTATATATATACTTTTTTGTTTTGTTTTTTCCTCCTTATATAGTATTAGAATAAATCTTGGACCTTTTTTTGAGAACATTCTAATTATGGAGAATTTCAAATAAGTAGACACAATAGTATAATGAATGTAAAAGTTTCCATCACCTAGCCCAATAACTATAAACAATGGTCAGTCCTGACCCATCCACTTTCCCTCTCCTGTGTTACATTTCGAAGCAAATTGCAGGCATTTTATAATTT
>NW_012141858.1:3547777-3549099 GCF_000956105.1 Propithecus coquereli
GCAAAACAAAAACTTGTAGGTTACAGTAGTATTGCATATTTTGTAGTGGTTAGTATACGTTTTTTTCCCCTCCTGAGCAGGACTCACTGAACAAATTAGTGAGCTGGTCGAATGAAAAATTATTTAACTTTCAGTTCCGTTACTTACTATGCATATACCCTTGAATAAATCATTTAATCTCTGAGCTATTTTCTCCATTTGTAAATGGAAATAGTATTAGGTTGAAACATAAGAAATTGCCAGTATTCTGCTGATTTTTGTATGTTTCAACCTAATATGAACTTCATAATGATGGGATGAGGACTTAATGAGATACTCCATGTGAGATGTAGGGGCGGGGAGAAGGAATAAATGTTAACTTGACAGTGTGCTTGTTGGTTTAGGTACCTTGACTCTTCAGTCCTCAGGACATTCCTGTAATATAGGTGGTTTATCAAATTTTACAAATCAGGAAATTGAGGCTCATAAAATTGAAAGTTGAAATAATTTGCCTATAGTTACTTGTCAGTGGTCATATAGCTGGCTAATGGCAGAGCCAGGATTAAAAATTGTGTGTGACTGTCCAAAGTGGAGCTCTTAATGCTCTTGTTCCTTATGTTCCTGGTCTACACCTTCTGTAAAAGAGCTTTGTAACTATATGGAGACACATAGATGAAAGGTGTTATCATATGTATTTCTGGCTAAAAAATTTCCAAGTTTTCTGATGATGGTGACACTACCACTGCTACTACTGTTATTGAGTCCAGGGCTTATCATGTGCAAGTCCTGGTCTAAGCACTATTCTAACTCTTTTACTCTCACAGTGAGATAGGAGATAGGTGATATTTTATCCCTATTTTATTATTGAGAAAATTGAAGCCCTGAGAGGTTATACAGTTTGCCCAAGGTCACATAGTTGATCAAGTGACAGGTCTAGATTAGAAGCCTTCCGTGTTTGTGCTCTTAACCACTACTCTAACCCTTCTTCACATACAAGTGTAATGCTGAGGAATTGTTTGCTCTTCATCACTATACTACCACTTCTTCACGTGTAGGTTGTAATGCTGAAGAATTGTTTTTAATTTAGCTTTTATTAGATGCTTAATATTAGTGTAATATGTAATTCTCATTGTGTTGCCAGAGATTTTTAAGAATATTCATTGAGCATCTCCTGTGCAAGTCACAGTGGGGGTTAAAGGAAAGTACTCATAAGGAGTCTGGAAGGTAGGACCATATAATCATTCCCATATCTTTTATAAGTTCTCCAAAAGGCACTTTGTATGTATATAAAATATGTATATGTGTGTGTGTGTGTGTGTGTGTGTATGTATATATATATATAT
>NW_012141858.1:3562365-3564122 GCF_000956105.1 Propithecus coquereli
TAGAAGTAAATCTGTTTCCCATTTGTCAAGATAAGTCAAATAAGGGGAATGTACTTTTTGTGGGAAAATGGATTTTATTTGTTCTTTTGGACTACTGAATTAAATTAAGTCCTGGCTTTCATTTAAATCATGTATTTCCATTTTATTCATGTCCTTCAGATGTTTCATTGAAAATATTTTACCAGTAATTTATCCTACTTTCTTGAGTTGTTCTAGGAATGCATTTTGTTTTCAATTAGAATATTCATTTTAATTAGAAAAATAATTTTTGTAAGAAGTTACTGGGGTTTTTCTAGGCATTCATCAAATGAGTTAATATGTGAAATTCTTAGCACCACTGTCTGACACATAGTTAGCTTTCAGTAAAGATTGGCTGTTGTTTTTACTGTGATAATACTGATGTCCAGAAAGAAAAAAATAACATGAAATGCATATGAGGGATCAGAAGCAAATTGTTTTGATCAACTTTTTCTTATGATTGGAAATCAGCTTTATTACTTGGAGCTGACTATACGGCCAGCCAAGTTGTGTTGGTAATTCACCCATAAGAATTCAGTGTGGTCATCTTTTTCACATACTGGTAGTGATCCTTGACAAGTTTAGTTTATGAGTTGGGATAATCTCCAATTGAAATTCGTTCTTTTTCAGTCACTCATTGCTTAATGCAAAGAGTATGACTGCTTAAAAATAGCAGTTTATTTTACTCATATAAAGACCTTAGATATGAAATAAATCTTTAAGCTTCCATGTATTTCAAAGAGCAAAAGATTTTTCAGATCAGTGAGATTGGCAGCTCATTACCAGCTAAATTACATTTTATGGAAATTTTACATGCTTGAAAAAGGGACTAAATTTAATCTCAAAATAATCTCCTTTTCAGAAGTGACTTGAGTTAAAACAATATTTAAATGTTTCTTCCAGAATGGAAACATTGTAGGTTAGAGACACTGCTCAGAGTTGCTGTCCTAAGTGTTATAAAGCTGTGGTCCCCAGCCCCTAGTCTGCCGACATCCTGAAAATATTTGTATTTCCATGAACGCTCTGCTTTATCACCTTAGACATGCCTGGAAGGCCCTTCCAAGGACTTTGTCTTTTTCATTATTTTCTATTTCTTGTTTGGGTCTGTTCTTTGGCTTTTATTCTGAGAGTCCTTTGCCTCTGCTTTACTTGTCCTTCCTATGTGGTCTCTGAATACCCTTTGTATCTTCTGTGGCATTTGTCACAGTGTATCATGGTCAGTGTTGCTACACCTTTGCATTGAATGAAGTTAGGAATTTTTTTTTTTAATGGGAAGTTGCCTTTCTCTCCTACTCTATTGAGCCTGTTTGAGGGCAGAATAGATTTTTCTATCTACTTTCACCAGCTTTCGGCGTGTTGTAGGTCTTCGGTAAATACTTGCTGAAAGAATGGCCAAAATGTTGTGTTTATATGGGAAAAATAGGGTCGATGTTGTAGGGATGATGGATTTTAATCAAAACAAACATTGTTAGTAGAATGGTCTAACAATGGGATGGCAAAGCAATTATAGTGGCAGTTGTATGTCCTGGTGGTTAAGAGCTTGGATTCTGAAGTTGGACAGGCATATGTTTTAATTCTAGCTGCTCTAAGCTGCAGTTTTCTCAACCATAAATGTACGGGAACAGTACCTAATATTTAGTAAATGTTCAATAAATATTAGCTGTTGTTATTATGGGAAAAGCTACCTTATCTTCCTGTGTGATTGGGGTTTGGTATATGGATGGCTCAGCTTCCTAGTC
>NW_012141858.1:3568567-3569693 GCF_000956105.1 Propithecus coquereli
GTAGAGATGAGGTCTCACTACGTTGCCCAGGCTGGTCTTGAACTCCTGAGCCCAAGCTATCTTCCTCCCTTGGCCTCCCAAAGTGCTAGGATTATGGGTGTGACCCACTGTGCCTGGCTCCATAAAGTTTTATTTTATTTTTAATTGACACATAATAATTGTACATATTTATGGGGTACAGTGTGGTGTTTCGATATATGTATACATTGTGTAATGCTCAAATCAGGGTAATTAGCATGTCCATCATCTCAAACATTTACCACTTCTTTGTGGTGAAGATATTTAAAATTTTTCTTCTACCTATTTTGCAGTGTATAATACGTTATTATTAATTGTATTTACCCTATTGTGCAATAGAACACCTTAGTTCTCCTATCTAACTATAACTTTGTACTTGTTGACCAACCTCTCCGCATCTCTTCCTCCTCCCTACCCTGTCCCTACCTTCCTACACTTGCCAGCCTGATAACTACCATTCTACTTTCTACTTTTATGTGATCAACTTTTTTAGATTCCACGTATGAGTGAGATTGTATGGTATTTCTCCTTCTATACTTGGCTTATTTCACTTAACATAATGTCCTCTAGGCTCATCTATGCTGCTGCAAATGACAGAATTTCATTCTTGTTTATGGCTGAATAGTATTCTATTGTGTATATATATACACCACACTTTGAAAAATCCGTTCATTACTTGATGGACACTTAGGTGTATTCCATATCTTGGCTGTTGTGAATGTTGCTACAGTAAGCTTGGAAGTGTAGATATCTCTTTGATGTACTGATTTTATTTCCTTTGGATATATACCCAGTAGTGGGGTTGTGGAAGTATCATTCTATTTTTAATTTTTTGAGGAACCTCCAAACTGTTGTCTGTAATGGCTGTACTAATTTACATTCCCTCAATAGTATATAAGGGTTTCCTTTTCTCCATATCCTCACCAGCATTTGTTGTTGTTTTTTGTCTTTTTGATAGCAGCCATTCTCACTGGGTTGATTAGAAAGCTCATTGTGGTTTTGATTGGTGTTTCCCCTGATGATTGGTGATACTGAGCATTTTTTCATATACCTACCTGTTGGCCATTTTATGTTTTCTTTTAAGAAATGTTTATTCAGATCTTTTGCC
>NW_012141858.1:3571398-3574105 GCF_000956105.1 Propithecus coquereli
GTATTATGTTAGCTGTGGGTTTGTCCTATATGGCCTTTATTGTGTTGAGGTATGTTCCTTCTATACCTAATTGGTTAAGAGTTTTTGTCATGAAGGGGTGTTGAGTTTTATCAAATGCTTTTTCCTGCATCTATTGAAATGATCATATGGTTTTTGTCTTTGATTCTGTTAATGTGATGTGAGACATTTATTGATTTGCATATGTTGAACCATCCTTGCATCCCTGTGATGAATTCCACTTGATTGAGATGAATGATCTTTTCAAGGTGCTGTTGAAGTTTGGTTTTCTTGTATTTTGTTGAGGATTTTTGCATCTGTGTTCATCGGGGATATTGGCCTGTAGTTTTGTTTTTGTTGTGTCCTCATCTGGTTTTGGTATCAGGGTAATAATGCTGGCCTCAAAGAATGAGTCCAGAAGAATTCTGTTCCCTTCAATTTTTTGGAATAGAGAAAAAGTGATACTAGTTTTTCTGTAAATGTTTGGTAGAGTTCAGCAGTGAAGCCATCAGGTCCTGACTTTTTCTCTGATGGAAGACTTTTTATTGCTGATTCAATATTGTTACTCATTATCAGTCTATTCATATTTTCTGTTTCTTTGTGATTTGTTTTTGTCAGGTTGTATGTGTCCAGGAAGATACCAATTTTAGATTTTCCAATTTGTTGGCATATAGTTGTTCATAATAGTCTCTTATGATCCTTTGTATTTTTGTGGTATTAGTTGTAATGTCTCCTTTTTCATTTCTGATTTTATTTATTTTAGTCATGTCTTTTCTTCTTAGGCTAGCTAAAGGTTTGTTGATTTCATTTATCCTTTCAAAGAACCAGCTCTTCGTTTTGTCAATCTTTTGTATTGTTTTTTTTAGTCTCTATTTCATTTATTTCTCCTCTCTTTATTATTTTTTTCTTTTACTAATTTTGAGTTTAGATTGTTTTTATTTTTCTACTTATTTGAGTTGGAATTTTTTTTTTATTTCAGATCTTTCTACTTTTTTGATGTAGGTGTTTATTGCTATAAACTTTCCTCTTAGAACTGCTTTTGCTATATCCTATAGATTTTGGTATGTTGTGTTTCCATTTTCATTTGTCTCAAGAAATTTTTAAATTTCCTTTTTAATTTCTTCATTGACACATTGGTTGTTCAGGAGCTTGTTGTATAATTTACATGTATTTGTATAGTTTCCAAAGTTTTTCCTTTTACTGATTTCTAGTTTTATTCCATTGTGGTTAGAAAAGATATTTGATGTGATTTCAATTTTTAAAAATTTGTTGAGACTTGTTTTTGTGGCCTAACATATGGTCTAGCTTGGAGAATGTTTCATGTACTGTTGAAAAGAATGTGTATTCTGCAACTGTTTTATGGAACAGTCTGTAAATGTCTGTTAGGTACATTTGGTCCATAGTGCAGTTAAACTCTGATATTTCTTTGTTGACTTTCTGCCTGGATGATGTGTCTGTTGCTGAAAGTGAGGTGTTGAAGTCTTTTATTATTATTGTATTGTAATCTCTCTCTGCCTTTAGGTTTGTTAATATTTGCTTTATATATTTTTGGTGTTCCAATGTTTGGTGCATATATATTTACAATTGTTATATCCTCTTGCTGTATTGACCCCTTTATCATTATGTAATGGCCTTGTGTCTTTTTACAGTTTTTGGCTTTAAATCTATTTTATCTGATACGAGTATTGCTACTCCTGCTTTTTTTTGGCTTATATTTGCATGGAATATCTTTTTCCATCCGTTTACTTTCGGTCTATGCCTGTCCTTATAAGGAAGTGAGTTTCTTGCAGGCAGCATATTGTTGGGTGTTGTTTTTCCATTTAATCACCCTGTGTCTTTTAATTTGAGATTTTAATCCATTTACATTCAAGATAATTGTTAACAGGTAAGAACTTACTATTGGCATTTTGTTACTTTTCCAGTTGTTTTGTAGACCTTTTCTTCCTTTCTTATTGTCTTCTTTGTGGTTAAGTGATTTTCTCTAATAATATGTTTTGACACGTTGCTTTTTATATTTGTTGTATCTACTATTGGTTTTTGCTTTATGGTTATCATTTAGGCTTAGAAAAGACATCTTATAGTTAAACAGCTTATTTTAAACTGATAACAACTTAACATTGATCACAAAGAAATGAAGCAAGAAAAGTGTACACTTTAATTCCATTCACTTTCCACATTTTGAATTTTTGATGTCAGAATTTACATCTTTTTATATTGCCTATCTCTTAACAATTTATTATAGTTATTATTTTTTAATGGTTTTGTCTCTTTTAGTCTTCATACTAAAGATAGAAGTGGTTCATATACCATGATTACCATATTAGAATATTCTGAATTTGTGTACTTTCTTTTGCCAGTGAGTTTTATACTTTCACATGTTTTCTTGTTATATATTGGTGTCCTTTTCTTTCAGATTGAAGAACTCCTTTTAGCATTGTAAGATCTGACGGTGATGAATTCCTTCAGCTTTGTTTGGGAAAATCTTTATCTTTCCTTCATTTCTGAAGGATGGCTTTGATAGGTGTGCACTATTTTTTGGCTACACTTTTTTTCCTTCAGCACTCCAAATATATCCATCCACTTTTTCCTGGCCTGCAAGGTTTCTGCTGCAAGTCTGCTGCCAGTCCTATTGGAATTCCCTTATATGTTATTTGTTTCTTTTCTCTTTCAGAATCCTCTCTTTGTCTTTGACCCTTGAAAGTTTGACTAT
>NW_012141858.1:3574155-3575319 GCF_000956105.1 Propithecus coquereli
TTCTTTTAAGAAATGTTTATTCAGATCTTTTGCCTATTTTAAAAATCAGTTTATTTTATTTATTTTTTTGCTATTGAGCTGTTAATTTTCTTAAATATTCTGGTTATTACCTTGTCAGATGCATAGTTTGCAAATATTTTCTCCCATTTTGTAGATGGTTTCTTTGCTCTATTGATTGTTTCATTTGCTGTGCAGAAGCTTTTTAGTTTGATGTCATCCCATTTGTCTGTTTTTGCTTTTGTTGCCTGTGCTTTTGAGTTCTTATCTCTAAAATCCTTCCCCAGACCAATGTCATGAAGCATTTCCTATGTTTTCTTCTAGTAGTTTCATGGTTTTGGGTATTACATTTAAGTCTTTAATCCATTTTGAGTTGATTTTTGTATATGGCGAGAGATACATGGGTCTAATTTCATTCTTCATGTGGATATTCAGTTATTTCGGCACCATTTATTAAAGAGACTGTCCTTTGCCCAGTGTGTGTTCTTGGCACCTTTGTTGACAGTCATTTGACTGTAAATGCATGGATTTATTTCTGGGTCCTCTATTCTGTTCCATTGGTCTGTGTGTCTTTTTATGTCAGTATCATGATGTTTTGGTTATTACAGCTTTGTAGTGTATTTTAAAGTCAGGTAGTGTGATGTCTCCAGCTTTGTTCATTTTGCTCAAGATTGCTTTGGCTATTTGGGGTCTTTTGTGCTTCCATACAAATTTTAGGATTGTTTTTTCTGTTTCTCTGAAGAATATCATTGGTATTTTGATAGGCATTGCATTGTATCTGTAGATTGTTTTTGGCCATATGGAAATTTTAACAATATTAATTCTTCCAATCCATGAGCACAGGATATCCTTCCATGTATTTGTGTCCTTTGGAATTACTTTCATTAATGTTTTATAGTTTTCATTGTGAAGATTTTTCACCTCTTTGGTTAAATTTGTTCCTACATTTTTAGATTTTTTGAAGCTATTGTAAATGGTATTGTTTTCTTGATTTTTTTTTTCCAGATAGTTCTCTGTTAGTGTATAGAAGCACTAATTTTTGTATGTTGATTTTGTTATTCTGCAACTTTACCGAATTTGTTTATTCTAGTAGTTTCAGGGTGGAATCATTAAGGTTTTCTATATATAAGAACATGTCATCTGCAATCAAGGACAATTGAACTTTCT
>NW_012141858.1:3575369-3577000 GCF_000956105.1 Propithecus coquereli
CTGCCATTTGGCTCAGACTCTGTTGTCCTAACACACAGTATTTCAGTGAAATCACATTATATAGAGGTAAACTATTAAGCATATGTATTCATCTTTGAAAACACATGAGGTTATTTGTTGATTAGAACAGATTGCTTATTTCCTAGTTCAGTTGAGAATTTCTCTTGAAATCTTTAATTTGCTGTGTTTAGAGGTACTGTTGAGATAATTGAAATGAAAATGATGTGTGAACACATACATATGGTGAATTTTATCATGAAGCGCGTAAGATAGTATTAATATTTACTTAAATCTTAAGGCTCGAAAAGGACTCTTGAATATGAAAATGTTTCCTGAATTATGACAACTTGTGAATCAAGACTAAGTCAGCAGCCATTTTCTTTAGTCTGCTTATTCTTTTAAGAGAGGACAGGATAGGTGCCATATTCCATTCTTTTACTTTTAACCTATTTGTGCCTTGCTATTTAAAGTCAAATTCTTGTAGGCAGTGTATAATTAGGTCTTGTTTTTTAATCTTTTCTAATAATCTCTGCTTTTTAATGGGTATGTTTAGACCATTTACATTTAAAGTGATATTAATATGATTTGATTTAAATCTACCATCTTACTATTTGTTTTCAATTTGTCCCATCTGTTTCTTTCTCTTCTTTTATGCCTTCTTTTGGATTAATTCAATTTTTTAATGATTTCATCTAATTTCCTTTAGCTTATTAGCTTTATATCTTTGTTGTGTTATATAATTTAGTGATTGCTTTAGGGTTTATACGATACATCTTTAACTTCTTGTTGTCTGCCTTCCAGTGATACTATATTATTAATACTTTACATACACTGCAAGAATCTTGCAAGAGTGTGCTTCTGTTTTTCCCTTCCCAGCCATTGTGTAATGGTTGTAATATATTTTAGTTTTCATATGTTTTAAACTCCATAAAACATTGTTATTTTTGCATTAAACAGTTGACTATCTTTTAAAGGGATTTAGAAAGAATCTTTATATTTCTTTTTTCTTAAAATTTTTAATTTTTTTTAGAGACAGGATCTCGCTCTGTCACCCCAGCTGGAGCGCAGTGTTGTGATCACAGCTCACTGGACTCTTGAACTTCTGGGCTTAAGTGATCTTCCTCCCTCAGCCTCCCAAGTAGCTGGCACTACAGGCATGTGCCATCCTGCCCAGCTAATTTTTTTATTTTTACTTTTTGTAGAGACAATATCTGACTATGTTGTCCAAGCTCCTCTTGAACTCCTGGTCTCAAGCTATCCTCCCACTTTGGCCTCCCAAAGTGCTGGAATTATAGGCATGAGCCATTGCACCTGGCCTATATTTGTTCACGTAGATACTCATATAGCTAACATTTCTGGTGCTATTCATTCCTTTATGTGGATCCATATTTCCAGCTGGTATGATTTTCCTCCTTCTTGGAGGATATCCTTTAACATTTTTGTTGTGTGTGTTTGCTGGTTAAAAATTCTTTTAGCTTTTGTATATCTAAAAAGGTTTATTTTCACTTTTGTTTTTTGGAAGATATTTTCACTAGGTAAAGAATTTTATGTTGATAGTTTTTTCTCTTAATAATGTAAAGATGTTGCTTCAGTGTCTTCCAGCATGCATTGTTTCTCACAAAAAGTCTCCT
>NW_012141858.1:3577050-3577969 GCF_000956105.1 Propithecus coquereli
GTTACCAACTTTGCAACCTTTTTGTTCTCTACTTGTCTTATTTTTAACACTTTTTATTAGGGATATGAGAGGGTTAAATTTTTCAGTTTAACGAATGAATATTTCTGCATTTTATGGAAGAAATTATATGCTATATTGGTGCTCATGTTTGGGAATTTTGAAGTTCTGGAAAGGTATCATTCACAGTTATCAAAGTACTATTGTAGATAAGAAAAAAATTGGGAAGAGAGATTGAGTTCAGATCATAGAAGACCTTATTTTTTAGTCTAGTAAGTTTGGATTTCATTCCATAGACAGTGGGAAATCAGTGAAGGATTTATAAGATTTCTTTTAGCTTTAGATTCTTCAAGTGGAAAACTTAAGTGGTACACTTCTTAGTTTTTAGTAAACTTTGTGATGTAATTGAGTAGTTATATGTAATATCTTTTGCTTATGGAGAAACTGAAGCATCATGTTATTGTTAATGGATGACAGTGATAATAAATGTTTATTGAGGCCATACTCTGTGCCACATACATAGTATTCTACAAAGTACTTTGCGTGGATTGTCTCCTTTAATCTTCACAGCAGCAAGGACAAGGGAGGGAATACTGTTATCCCCATTTTCATCCCATCACAGGAGAAAGTTAAGGCTTACAGAAATGAAAGACATTATCTAGGATTGGTCCTACACCTATAAAGGACATTATTGGGACAATCAGATCTGAATGGGGCCTGTTAATTAGATGGTATTTTTGATCAATGTTAACTTCCAGATTTTGAGATTAGATGGTTTTGTGGTTAGATAGGTTTGTACTTAGGGGATAGATAATGGATAGATAGATAGTATCTAGCTGTATACTATGAAAAATCTATTAACAATGGCTGGATACTTTCTGGATAGCCCTAGTATATGTATACACTGAGAAATTAAAGGATA
>NW_012141858.1:3590144-3592729 GCF_000956105.1 Propithecus coquereli
TTGATTTGGATTTTTTTTATATTGTGCTTGCTCTGCTTAACATGCTTAGTCTTACCTCTAGCTTCTTTAACATATGGAAAACAGTTTAATAACTTATATCTCATAAATCTTTCATTTCATCAGATAATAAGATGGGACAAATCTAGAGCTCACCTTGTTTCCTATTTCTGGGGGATCACTCTTTTGTTGCCTATTTTCTGTGTCTTTAAATTGTTGTTTCATATATTTTTTCAGGTTTTTAATTGTGTCAGATGGGTGGTAAATCTGATTCCTGTTACTCTATCTTGACTGGAAGTGAAAGTTCTATTTTTTTATTTGTATTATTTAATTGTCTACCCTACCCCATTCAAATAACCCGCACAAACCTACACTTACACACACATGCTTCAGTAATTTTGAGCTTCATGAGGATAATGATTGCACATATTTTTGCTAATGATTATATCTTGAGCATGTATTGGATTCCAAATACATTTTGTTGATGAAATGAATATATATAGGTGTATGAAGTTATACTGGTATATGAATGTATATTCCTATACATTAGTTAGGTTGAGGCTAGCAGCTTACAAGCAACCCCAAAATTTTAGTGACTTAACCTAATAGAAGTTCATTTTTATTGATTTACATTCCAAAGCAGATGTTCACAGTTGATAGGCAGTTCTCTGTGAGATAATTTGTGGATCTGTGTTTCTTCTGTTTTGGGCCCTTGTAATCTCTTAGGGTTTTATTATTATCTATATCTGATGAATCAGACAAAAGAAAAGAAAGCTTAGAAAAAGCACAGCTGCTTCTAAAAATTCTTGGCCTTAGAATTGATACACAACACTTTTGCTCACAATCCATTGGTGTGAACCTGTTTTATGCTGATGCCTGGATGCTAGAAACTGTAGTCCCTGACTGAACAAGCACTCACCAGCAACAAATCCATATTGTGTATGGGGGCAGCCTGTGTGGTTACTGATTTTCAGGTGAAGGGATGCCAGAGATTATAACGTAGTGCTTTAGCTTTTTGGCCTTCCACAATTTGTTGCTGAAGAATAGCTTTTGGTGGAATTCTCAGGTAGAAGGTGGATTTTAGTACATTCTTATTAAAATGTATTAATAGATCCTTGTATTCTACCTCAGATCTACTGAAACAAAATTATTGTGTCGAGGTTTGAATATGCATTTTCAACAAACTGCCCTGTTGATTCACCTAAAGGGTGAAATCTACTTGTATAATATTTTCAACTTTTATTTTTCCTTAAAGGAGAATGAAATAACTTAGAAAATAAAACCCGGTAGGATAGCTTGCAGCCAGAGAAAGTCACTCAGAAATATCTGTACCAAATCCATATTGAGCATTAGCTCTAACTATAGCCAATGATGTTTACGAACATTTACTGTGCTTTTTTATTAACAAATATTTCTTGAATAACCAAAGCACTCACAGCATTGTACTAGGCTGTGAAGGGGGCAAAAATAAATTAGGTACAACCCCACCCTTATGGAGTTTACTAGTTGGGGAGAAAAGACATGTATATGTGGTAATGTTTCATTGATTCTGAGTTGTACATTTTTTCCATGAATATCTCTGCAATCATGAGTTTTAAAATTGCAGTCAGCTAGGCAATAATTGTGACAGTTGTCATTGCCTACTTGTATGTGAACCTGTTCATAGCTGTCCATGTTATTAATTTAATTGAATAATGTCAGTCGGGTGCTGTATTTGATCTTAATGACTGGGTTAAGTATCTTTAAAAGGATCTCAATACGATATGACATCAAAACGAAAGGAAGAAAAAAAGCACAGTAACAAATGATAAAAATCTATGTCTCCATCATTTTAAAAGAGTTCTCCCTGAAGGTTTAAAATGAAAATTCTAAGTGGAAAAAAAGCGCATCATATTATAGTTTCATTAACAGCATTTTTTCTTTCTTGATGTGTAAAATGTTCGTCTTACAGTTATGGTGAAGACTCCTATAGAGAGTGGAATTATAGACATTGGGGATGTGGAAGGGTGGGAGGGGAGTGTGGGATGAGAAATTACCTTGTGAGTACTCCATACACTTTTCGGGTGATGGTTACACAAAAAGCCCAGCCTTCACTGCTATACAATATATCCACGTAACAAAATTGCACTTGTACCCCCTATGTCTATAAAAATAATAAAAAAAAGATGAAGTCTTAAATTTGATGAAATACACTTGATCATAGAGTCCTGATATTCTGTGTTCTAAATATAGTTGTCCCTCAGTATCTGCAGGGGATTAGTTTCAGGCCCTCCCTGCCCTCCAGCCCCTCTTCCTGTCCCCCTTCTCCCGTGGATACTAAATAATAAAATCCACAGATGCTCAAGTCCCTTATATAATATGGTGTAGTATGTGCATATATCCTATGTACATCCTCCTATATATTTCAAATCATCTCTAAATTACGATACCCAATATAATGTAAATGCTATATGAGTAGTTGTTATACTGCTTTTTAAAATTCATATTCCTTTTTATTGTTTTTTCCCAAATATTTCAGTCTGTGGTTGGTTGAATCTGCAGATGTGGAACCCACAGATGCAGAACTTGCAGCTATGGAAAGCTGACTT
>NW_012141858.1:3592779-3594905 GCF_000956105.1 Propithecus coquereli
ATTTATATATCTTAATTTAGTTTTAAATATCACTGTCTAAAAATAATTATCTACTTTTTGTTTTAACACAGGTTATCTTATGATGAGGCTTTTGCTATGGCTAATGACCCCTTGGAAGGCTTCCATGAAGTAAACCTTGCTTCACCCACTTCTCCAGACCTTCTTGGTGTGTATGAATCTGGGACTCAGGAGCAGAACACCTCACCAAGTGTAATCTACCGGCCGCATCCTTCAGCTTTATGCTCTACCCCTATCCAGGCTAATGCGTTAGATGTTTCTGAACTTCCCACACAACCTGTGTATTCATCCCCCAGACGTTTAAATTGTGCGGAAATATCTGGTATCAGGTAAGGGATCACCAAAACATTTATTTTGGATTATTGTTTCTAAAAAATGGACAGTTTGTTTGCTTGGTTACCTTATTTTAAGTTTTACTATTTTAGAAAATTTGAATAGCATACTCTTGCCCATGTAGAGAAATACATGTTAATGTTCTAGAGCAGGGGTTGGCAAACTTTTTATGTGAAGGACCACATAGTAAATATTTTAGGCTTTGCAGGCCATAGAGTCTCTATTGCAGTTTTTCAACTTAGCCTTTAGAGTATGAAAGCAGCCATAGCGGTATGTAAATGAATGAGTGTGGCTGTGTTCCAATAAACTTTATATATGAACACAGAATTTTGAATATCATATAATTTCCACATGCCCAAAAATATTATTTTCATCTCTTTTCAACCATTTGAAAATGCAAAAACCATTCTTGTCTCATGGGCCTTATAAAAACAGGTGGCAGGCTTGGTTTAGCCTGCAGGCTGCAATTTGTCAACCCTTGTTCTTGAATAGCACTATACAGTAGAACTTTCTGTGATGAAAATGTTCTGTTTCTGTGCCATCTAATGTGAAGGATAGCCATTAGCCACATGTGGCTATTGAGCACTTAAAATGTGGCTGGTATGACTGAGGACATGCTGTTAATTAAATACAGAGGCTACCAAATTGGATGGTGCAGTTCCAGAGCTGTGTGTTTATGCCAGTTCTATTTAAACATATGATGATGTTTTCTGAAAAATGTTTCTCTCCTTTGCAGCATTCATGTTACAGACCCAGCACCTTGTTCTACCTCTGGAGTCACAGCTGGGTTAACTAAATTAACTACAAGAAAGGACAACTGTAATGCAGAGAGGGAGTTTTTACAGGGTGCTACTGTAACAGAGGCTTGTGATGGCAATGATGATATTTTTGGGTTGAGTACTGATAGTCTGTCCCGTTTACGAAGTCCATCTGTTTTGGAAGTTAGAGAAAAGGGCTATGAACGATTAAAAGAAGAACTCGCAAAAGCTCAGAGGGTAAGAAAAAGAGATATTTTATTTTTCCATATATCGTTTTAGAAATTGGTATTTCTCCATGGAGTTTGGCAACTCATAAATGAAGTCGTTACAACTCTACACTTATCCTCCACGTATGCCCAGCCTCAGTTCCTATTGGGCAGCATTTAGCAATCTGTGAAATTGGCTGGGTAGTTAGGAAGTTCATTTAAGAGTACTAACTGGAAAAATGAGATTCTGAAACTCTTCTATAACTCTTCTGTGTCCTCTACATTGCCTGCTTGCATTATCTGTAATGCAAATTTAGCAAGTTACATTCCTCATGTGGGTTTCGCCTCCTTATATGTAGTTGACTTGATGTTCATTGACTTGAAGTCATTCAGTCCAAGTCGTTTTGAGGAATTGTTTTAGTAACATCACGTTTGTTATTCAGCTGAGTTTGGGTATTTTCTGTATCTTGCCTCGGAGAATTTTCTTGGTAAATTGTTCTGTTTCCCATTTGGTCTCCTTTAAAATTTCTGCTATTTATTTCCAAATTTGTGGGTGTATCTTATTCTTTTTCTAAGACTATAATTAAATTTTGGAGGGAAATTTATAGGATGACATGCATACATTAGAAAACAGGAGCACACCTTTTGATAGCTCATCTGGTAGAGCAGAGGACTGTAGACTGGACAGAAAACAGAAAAAGTCTCAAGTGAACAATCTAAGCTCCTATTTTAAGAATGTAAAAAAGAAAAGCAAAATAAAACCAGAGCAAGTAGAAGGAAGGAAATAATATCGGTAAGAGAAGTAGTCAAT
>NW_012141858.1:3609555-3611967 GCF_000956105.1 Propithecus coquereli
AGCGGAGGTTGGTGATCCCACCCTAGTGGCCCAGATGTGTGCACTTCTCACTTTCTTCCACAGTCAGGACAGTTCCCCAATTGCAGCAAGCTGAGCCTGGCCCCCTCACGATCTTTGGGATGGACGCTGGTAGGCCCATCGTGGAGCTCAGATGGATGGGTCACTCCTGGGTTGCGAGATATGAGTGAATCTCCCTCTGAGTCCTTGTGTGAGCAGTGATAAGCTGGGATCATGGCTGAGGGGGGCTGGAGCTGACTTATAGGACAACTTTGAGGTGTGCTGTGGAGACCAGTGTTGTTGAGTGGAAGAGCCTTCCTGCTGAGGCCCTAGCATGTGTGATTCCTCATGGACCTTTTTCTTTCTTTTCTTTTTATGGAAGGTTTGAATTTTATTTTAGTTGGTACTTTTAATCAAAGATATTTATAAAGCTTATCCCTTCTTTAGATACTGCCTTTGTTCCCTACCATAAACAATACTAAAATTATTAGTAATTGTTTCCTTTTTCTGTATCATTTAATTTTAGTTATGTGTTATCTTAATACTAATCTTTATGGTCTTAAATGTGTTTAGGTTTATACTAATTTATTTGAGAGCCTCAAGTTGTAACCCTTTTTTTCCCTGGTAATACTTAAGAAATTAGTGAACTTAGTTTCATCTTTCTCTTAACTTTTTGGCTTTTGTTTATTTTCATGTGTTATTTTTATATTCCTTGAGATATGTCACTTATATACTGTTTGTCAGTTTTATCTCCATTTATTAAAAGATAGACACTATTTTTTAGAGCAGTTTTAGGTTCACAGCAAAATTAAGAGAAAGTACAGAGTTCCCATGTATCTCCTGTCTCCACACAGGTGCAGCCTCCCCCACTATCAATCTCTGCCACCAGAGTGGTACATTTCTTACATTGATAAATCTCCCAAAGTCCATGGTTTGCATTAGGGTTCACTCTTGGTGTTGGACATTCTATGGGTTTTGACAACTGTGTAATGACATGAATCTACCATTATAGCATCGTACAGGATAGTTTGCCCTAAAAATCCTGTGTGCTCTGCCTGTTTGTCCCTTTTTGTCCACAAACCCTGGCAACCACTAATCTTTTTTTTCATCTCCATAATCTTGTCTTTTCCACAATGTCATGCAATTGGAATCATACAATATGTAGCTTTTTCAGATTGGCTTCTTTCACTAGCAATACGCATTTAAGGTTTCTGTGTATCTCTTTGTGGCTTGGTAGCTCATTTTCTTTTAGTACTGAATGATATTCCATTTCCTGGGTGTACCACAGTTTACCCATTCACCTACTGAAGGACATCTTCATTGCTTCTAAATTTTGGAAATTATGAGTAAAACTGCTGTAAATTTATGTGTGTAGGTTTTTGTGTGGACACGAGTTTTCAGCTCATTGAGGTAAATTTCAAGGAATATGATTGCTGGATTGTATGGTAAGAGTATGTTTAGCTTTGTAAGAAACCACCAAACTGTCTTCCAAAGCAACTGCACCATTTTGCATTCCACCAGCAATGAATGAGAGTTCCTGTTGCTCTACATCCTCACTACCATTTGGTGTTACCAATGCTCTGGATTTTGGCCATTTTAATAGGTGTGTAGTGGTATCTCACTGGTGTTTTAATTTGTAGTTCCCTAATGAGATATGATGTTGAGCATCTTTTCACATGCTTGTCATTTGTATATCTTCTCTGGTGAAGTGTCTGTTTTGGTCATTTGCCCATTTTTTAATCAGGTTGTTATTTTCTTGCTGTTGAGTTTTAAGAGTTCTTTATGTATTTTATATAAGTCATTTATCAGATATGTCGTTTGTAAATATTTGCTCTGAGTCTGTGGCTTATCTTCTTACTCTCTTGATATCCCCATCTTTTAGTTGTAGTTCTACTACAATTAGATTTATTTTCTTCTCAGCTCAGTTCTTAACCTTAAAGCTTCTTCAGTTTTTCTTAGTTGTCTGAAACTTATTGTCTACACCATCACTTAGGCAGGCTGATGAGAGAGAAATTTTCTAAGCTCTTACAGTTTTATAGCTTTCGGTGGCCAAAGTGTGAAGGACACTTTGGCTGGGTATAAAATACTCAGCTCACATTTTTTCTCCTTGAAAACCTTAAAAATGTTACTTCATTGTTTCTAGCATATAACGTTGCTGTTGAATTTTAATACCAATATGATTTTCTTTACCTGGTAGGTGACTTGGCTTTGTGTTTAACTTTTTTATTGTGATAACTTTACATATTTGTTTTTGTTGCCTATGCTTAAATGAGTTGGATTTTCCTGGGCTATTAGGATGAATTCTTGTGAAGGAGTAGGATAAGCCAGGATGGATAGCTTTCTCAGTTTATTTATTTATTTTTTTTCTCAGTTTATTTTTGAAGGGCTTTCTTCTGTGGTGTTTTTGGTGTATCT
>NW_012141858.1:3615342-3616975 GCF_000956105.1 Propithecus coquereli
AGAAGAAAATTTTGTAATGATATATGGATATTAGATAAGAAAAAATATATTAAGCTACTTATGTTAATTTTGATTTCCTGCCTGCTTACATTTAATTTTAGCTCTGCTTAGTTTCAGCCATCTGCACATGTATGTATGTTCTGTTAGCTGAAGTAGAACAAACAGAAAGAAACTTTTCCCTCTCTGCAGCAGGATGTGAAGGGCCAGAAATGTAGTTTGTGCCATTAGTGGAAAAACACATCTAAAAAAATATGGTTTTTTGATCTCTAACCTATCCCAAACCCAACAATGGCTAATAGCCTTGACATCGTGAATGCTTTTTGCGAAAGAAAGTACATTGGTTCATAGATTAAAGGTGATTCCAGTAATGAAGAAATTTGTATTCAAACCAATTATTTATGAATTGTGGAAAAAGTGCTAAAAGTTTTTCTGGGTCTTAATTGTGCCTTCATGATCTGTTTACCACTGTTGAATGGAAAGATTTTTTTTCTTACATTTTGTGTTTATGTATGCATAATTTTTTGAGCATTAAAGATTGTTCTGAATAAACTCAATTTGCACACTTTTGGTAAACCTAACATGTAAGTTCGAATTAGGAGTTTATTATTATATATGATGAATAATCTTGAATGTAGTTATACTTTGTATATAACAAAGTTGAGTTTTAAAAGTATCAAATACTTACAAAGATCTCATATATTTTTACCCTAATACTTCAATTTTGAGATAACGTAAAATTAAGTAAGTTGAAAGAATGCTTTACAAAGTAGTCTACATTTAACGTGGAGAAAAAATGTCTTAAGATGATTTTTAAGTTTTAGCAGCCAGTTTTAGTAAATGTCTATGATGTGCCTGGTTTTCTCTGAACAATATGATGAGTCATTGAGGGCAGATAATTATTTTATCTGGCATGAAAAATGAGGCATAAAAAATCTAATGAACAATGCTGGTACTCAAGTTCATGATCCTAACTCTTGCTTTATATACTATGAAAATAATAAATGGCATTTCTGTTTGTAGCAAGCCACAGAAAAAGAGTCATCATGGAGGCATCTCATTTCTTCCTCCCATACTGAAATTATCAGTAAGATCTTATGATGTTACCTCTAGAACATGAAACAAATCATCTTCCAAGCCACCATCATTTCTTACCTTAATCAATAGATGCCAAAATTTTAGGTCCTGTACCTGTTCAGTAAAAGAAAAACCTCCATTATAGTGATGATACCTAATATTTTTTGAGAGTTCCCTATGTGCTAGGCACTGTTCTATGTGCATATACATAATTACAGATTATATGCATTTTCTAACATACATACTAATGTAGTATATACATTATAAAACACAAAAGTTTTAAAAGGTGAAATAATAAAAATGCTGAAAAATTTTTATAATACAAAAATATTGTCATTAAAATATCAGTTATACACACTTGTATATACTTAGTGAGAGGAGTGTGATCAAATGTTACTTGGCTTTGAAAATCTTGTTTTGACAATTTATGATCCAGATGAAGGTCTGGTCTAAGTTCCATTTTTAAAATTAGTTATAATGCTGCCAGTAACTCACAGATATATTAATCCATATGTAAGAAGTACATCTATCCCTCTATTAAATCATTATACTCAATTTC
>NW_012141858.1:3617723-3618642 GCF_000956105.1 Propithecus coquereli
TTAACAAAATGGTGAGTTTAAGTCCTTACCTTTCAGTAATTACTTTATATGTAAATGAACTAAAGTCCTCTGTCAAAAGACATAGTGTGGCTGAATGGATTGAAAAAAAAAATCTATGCTGTCTACAAGAGAATCACTTTAGATAAGTTTACATATAGGCTGAAAATGAAGGGATGGAGAAATATTTCCATGAAATTGGTAACCAGAAGGGTGAGGGGGCGGGGGGGCTATCCTTACATCAGATAAGATAGACCTTAAGTCAAAACTCTCACAACAAAGAATATCATTATGTAATGACAAAGGGGTCGCCTCAACAGAAAGACAAAACAATCATAAATACAGTCTTACATTAATGATAGGGATATGTTCAGAGAAATATGTTGTTAGGCAATTTTGTTCTGTGATTTTGCCCTCATGTGAACATCATAGAGTGTACTTACACAAACCTAGAGGGTATGGTCTATTATACATCAGGCTACATGGTATTGCCTATTGCTACTAAGCTACACACCTGTACATCATGTTAATGTACTGAATACTATAGGCAATTGTAACACAGTAGTAAATATTTGTGTATCTAAACATAGAAAAGGTACAGTAAAAATATTGTCTAATTTCATGGATCAGCATTGTATATTCAGTCCATTGTTGACTGAGATATTATATGGTGCATGACTGTATATATGCATCCAACATCAGAGCACCTGAATATATAAAGCAAACATTGACAGATCTGAAAGGAGAAATAGCAATACAATAATAGTAGGGGACTTTAATACCCCATTCTCTCTAAGGGGTAGATTTCTAATGTACAGAAAAATCAATACAGAAACAGCAGAGTTGAATAATACTATAGACCAAATTGACCTAGCAGACATATATAGAACTTTCCACACAAAAGCAAAAGAATATACATTCT
>NW_012141858.1:3630527-3631557 GCF_000956105.1 Propithecus coquereli
TGCAAGTTCTTACATCTCAGGGGATTATCTCAAGCACCCTCCAATCCATTCTTAATCTCTTATAGGGATTAAGATTATACAGCAGCATGATTTTTTAAAAATACAAGTAAGATCATGTCACTTTCTTCCTTAAAACATAAGGTAAGGCTTCATATAGTACTTAGAATAAAATCCACAATTCTTACCTTAATAACTTTATTTGATTATTGGAATGTAATCAGAATGTAAGCTCCTCAAGAGCCAGAGAATTTATCTTTTTCTCAGTATATAATCAGCACCAAGTACAGTACCTCACAAAGAGATGCCATGAATAAATGTTTGATGAATAGAAGGGAATTAAATAACTAGAATTTCATGTTTGTGGTAGTAAAAACTTGAGACCGTATTAAAGGTAAATTGGTTTCCTTTTTAGATTGCTCTGCACAAAATTGTCACTTAATGTTTTGTGAATGTTTTTATTGTATGTCTGTCATTCTTGTAAACTGCAATGTTATTGACATGTTAGTATTTTTACTTGTCCCTCTTTGTCTTTGCTATGTCTAATAATATGAATACATCGTGACCAAATTACAAAAACCTAACTTCAAAGGAAGTTGGCTTTAATGTATGGGTCATTGTCTATTTTCCTTCATCACAATTACTATCCTTACAAAAGCATTGATCAGAATGAATGAACTCAACTTGGCTGCCTCAGTGATAACAGGTACTAAAAGAAGGTACCTATTCCTAATTTCTAATTGTTTGCCTATCTGTTGTCAACTGCTATTTCTGTAGTTGACATCAAGTACTTATTTTCAGTCTAACTTTTGGCAGTATAGCTTTGATTTAGTCATGGACACTTGGTGAAAGACTTTTGAAAATAAATGCTAAATACTTTGTTTCCATAATTTGAGTTGTTAACTTTTTCAGGAAGCTCATAAAATGGTGAGAGAAGCAAATATCAAGCAGGCAACAGCAGAAAAACAGCTAAAAGAAGCACAAGGAAAAGTAAGTTTTTGCTGCTTTTACTAGTATAAAATTTAAAGAAATT
>NW_012141858.1:3631607-3633625 GCF_000956105.1 Propithecus coquereli
CTGGATGCATCACACTGTGTGATTTCAAAGTATATTACAAAGCTACAGTAATCAAAACAGTGTGGCATTGGGCACACTTTTAGCTCTGGCTTTGGCGACACAAAGGCAGCATATGTAACCAAAATGTTTGTACCCCCATGATACTCTGAAATTTAAAAAAAGAAAACAAATTTAAAAAAGAAAAAAACAAACATATAGACCAATAGAATAGAGAGCCCAGAAATAAGTCCACGCCTTTACGGTCAACTGCTCTTTGACAAGGGTGTCAAGAGCACTCAATGGGGAAAGAATAGTCTCCTTAATAAATGTGCCAGGAAAATAGTATATCCATATGCAGGTGAATGAAATTGGACCTTATCTCACACCATAAACAAAAATCTACTCAAATTGGATTAAAGACTTAAATGTAAGACCTGAAACTGTAAAACTCCTAGAAAGAAACAAGGAAAAAGCTTCTTGACATCGGTCTGAGCATTGATTTTTTTTAAGATATGATACCAAAAGCACAGGCAACAAAAGCAAAAATAGACAAGTGGGATTGCATCAAACTAAAAAGCTTCTGCACAGCAAGCAGTCAACAAAATGAAAAGGCAACCTGCTGAATGGGAGAAAACATTTGCAAGCCACGTATCTGATAAAGGGTTAATATCCAAAATATATAAGGAACTCGAGCAAAATTTCATATCCATTCATGATAAAAACTCTCAACAAAGGTATAGATGACATAGTATAGAAGGAACCTAATAAAAAGGGGGACCTGAATAGACATGTCTCATAAGAAGACATAGAAATGGCCAGCAGGTATATGAAAAGGTGCTGAGCATCACTAATCACCAGGTAAATGCGAATCACAACACCAATGAAATATCACCTCACACCTGTTAGAATGGCTATTATCAAACTACAAAAGATAACAAGTGTTGGCAAGGATGTGTAGAAAAGGAACCCTTGTACCCTGTTAGTGGGAATGTAAATTGGTACAACTATTATGGAAAACAGTATGGAGGTTCTTCTTCAAAAGTTGAAAATAGAACTACCACATGATCCAGCAGTCATACTTGGGGGTATACATCCAAAGGAAATAAAATCAGTATCTTGGTGAGATAGCTGTATTTCCACGTTCATTTCAGCATTACTCACAATAGCCAAAATATGGAAACAAATGTTCATTGATGGATGAATGGATAAAGAATGTGTGTGTGTGTGTGTGTGTGTGTGTGTGTGTGTGTGTGTGTGTGTGGATATTTTTCAGCCTTAAGGAAATCCCGCCATTTGTGACAAAATGAATGAACCTGGAGGATATTATGTTAAGTGAAATAAGCCAGATATGGAAAGACAAATGCTGTATGATCTTATTTACATATGTTATCTAAAGTAGTTGAATTGATAGAAGCACAGAGTAGATGGGTGGTTCCAGGGGTTCAGAGGTGGGAGAAATGGCATATGTTGGTCAATGGTACAAAGTTTCAGTTATGCAAGATGAATAAATTCTGGAGATCTAATGTATAGCATGTTGACTATATTGTATACTTGAAATTTGCTAAGAAAGTAGATCTCAAGTGTTCTTACCTCTACCACCACCACCACCACCACAAAAAAAAAGTAACTATGAGGTGATAGATATGTTAAAAGAACACGAAGAAAATTATATGAAATGTGTATTTCAGTGTTCATAAATTTTATGGAAACAGCCACATTCATTTGTTTATGTATTGTTTATAGCTGCTTTCACACTGCAACAGCAGAGTTGAATAGTTGCAACAGAAACTATACATGGCCCTCAAATCCAAAAATACATACTATTTGGCTCTTTACAGAAAAAGTTTGCTAACTCCTGGTGTAGAAGATACTTGTATCATTTTCAGCTTCAGAAGAACAGAGTGAGGGAAAAATTTTCAAACTTTTTTTGAATCTGCCTTTTGATGTCTTCTGTCAATTTGTCAAAATCCTATGCATTATCTATCAAAATCCTATGCTTCTGCCCCAGTCTAGCTCTCTTCTTTCCCTTTGGGACTCCA
>NW_012141858.1:3644450-3646040 GCF_000956105.1 Propithecus coquereli
GTGCGCATCTGATCAAGCTATCCTAGGGGCAAGGCCATAGCTGTAGTCAGTGCGTCATTCAGTGGACAGGAGTAGCTTAGAGCTATAGGAGGACAAGGGAGACTGCTCTGTGTTTGGGTAGCTGATGGAGGTTCATCTTTGTGTTCCAGCAGATGGCATTGAGCTAGGCTGAGGGAATCTGAGGATCTGTTGGGAGGAATACTTAGGGAAACTTTATTAGGGAGGAGGGACGTGGAGGGACAATTGGAGGAGTGAATAAGAAGGTGGGTGCCAGTGGTAGATTATTTTTGATACCTCATATGGTAGTTACTTGATGCTCCAAATATGCCAGAGTATCTAAATAAATGTTATATTTTATAATAGTCAATGTAGGAGGCAATGTGTATGCTTGTTTTAATCTTGTTGCTTATACAATAGACATTTTTTTGTCAGTTCTTTTGGGACTGCCTTCAGGTAATAGCTGCTGTCATTTTTTATCCCAAATTAGGTTTTACAATTTAGTCTCAGTTTATTCAAACACTTTATTTAATTAACTTGGCTCCAAATTACTTTGTGATTATTTTCAGAAAAGACTTGTTGTCATTTTTTATATTCACAACAGTTTGCACCTGTGTCTTAAGAGGAGCTCCAACATTTTGAGGGGGCCAGGGGTTGCAGGTGAAGATAATGGGTAGCAACATTGGACAAGATAGTAGATACATTGAAAAGGGCCAGTTAGCCATTTGGGAGTCATTTCTTTTAAAAGAAAAATTGCTACTAGGTATTATAACTAATCAAGAATAGTTCAATTTATTATTTTTAAATGAAGAGCATTTTTTTTCAGTAATATTTCAATTAGGTTTTGGTTTTATAAAGTAGTTTTATGTTTGTACTTTTAAACAAGATTTTTGTGTTTTCTTTTGGTTTGTTTGCTAGGCTGATTTATCTCTGTATAATGAATTCAGATCTTGGAAGGATGAGCCCACAATGGACAGAACGTGTCCTTTCTTAGACAAAATCTATCAGGAAGATATCTTTCCATGTTTAACATTCTCAAAAAGTGAGGTAATTTTTTTTCATTTTAATAGGAATGCATTATAGTTGTTTATGTGCTTTTTACTAAATCATTACATATTTTTCAGTATCTCTTGCCTAAATAAGTTATTATAAAATGTCATATTCTACCATTTCTCCATTCCATATTAGGATCATATTAATTTCTTGGTATTCAGTTACTGAACATCTTTCCTTCTTTGAGCAGAGAATCATTTCACACAAAAATGTGTATTGGATTGGAGTGAAGTGTTAAATGTGTACAAGGGATAGGGTTTATTTCTTGATTCCTAGTCCAAGGTTCAGTGTAAGGGAAGTTCTCTATTTATTCTGTTAAAGACGTTTGTTGGGTTTATCTATACATGATAAAGAATCATATTTAGTTTCTTTATCTTTAAAAGAGGAAAAATAACGCCTTCTTGTCTATGACACAGGGTTGTTAAGAAGATAAAATGAAGTGGATTAGTAGATACAAAAGCTTTTAAATATTTTAGGGCACTATATAAAGTCATTGCACTGCACTCCAGCCTGGGTGACAGAGGGAGACCCTGTGTCATA
>NW_012141858.1:3647304-3649883 GCF_000956105.1 Propithecus coquereli
TATATATATATAGCCATGTATACTTAATTTTTGTGTAAAATATTTCTTTCGGAGGGTTGTCATCAAAAATAGTTTGGGGAGGTACTGAGTTAGACCAAGTTTTATCAAGCTTGAGAACAGGGTACCCAAAAGACCTAGTTAGTCTTCTCCTTTCATATTATTATAAAGGAGTCTCACTTTGATAAATAATCAGTTCTGACTTTTATATGTGAGAGATATTTGGGAATTTGGGAATAAATCTTCATAGGTAAGACTCCCACATTTCATAGCAGGGGAGGCCTTTTTCCATCTAGTTCTATGAGGAGAAAAGATGGAACTCAGCAGTACCTAAAACCTCTGGCAAAGGTGAAGGTTTTGCCTAAAACCAAGGCACAGCTGTGCCTTGGCTTCTGTTTAAAAAATGACTTGGGGGCTGGGTGCGGTTGCTCATGTTCATAATCTCAGCACTTTGGAAGGCTGAGGTGGGAGGATCACATGAGGCCAGAAGTTCGAGACCAGCCTGGGCAACATAATGAGACTCTGTCTCTACAAAAAATTTAAACATTAGCTAGGCATGGTGGTGTGTACCTATAATCTCTGAGGCAGGAGGATTGCTTGATCCCAGGAGTTTGAGGTTGCCGTGAGCTAGGATCATACCAGCCTGGGTGACAGAGTGAGACCCTATCTCTAAAAAAAAAAAGACTTGGAAAGCTTATGGAGAAGCTACTTATTAAGTGGTTAACAGCCAGATCAATATGGAGAGTGGAAAGCCAGAGAAAGAGAGAGAGAGAGAGAGAGAGAGAGAGAGAGAGAGAGATCATAGAAAGCAATAGTTGACTCCTGTTAGGGTTATTTGGAAGCCAGAACAGGAAAAGACTGGTTGAGATTAACTAAATAGGTGTGTATTAAAGCCTCTCGTAGGAGTTGTGTGGTTTTTCCTGTTATACATATTACATTCCCAGCAAAATTATAGAATATTGGTATTTAGGCGACTGTTTGTGGGGGTTACCTAGTCATATATTTGCTTTATGAGCCACACATGTACCTCACTCTCCTGTGCGACACCTGTAGGGCAGTGGCCTCAGAATTTTAGGGAAAGGATTTACATTCTTAAATTCTACAAACACTCCAGTGGTTTCATCCTGATCCTTCAAACCTAAAAATGGAGAATTAAATCAATAATAGTAGTTTTCGTGCCTTTTAGGTCTATGTCAAGCGAACTCAAGTGCGTTCTCAAATATTTTATCTTAAGTGAATGAATAGACAACTTGTATAGAAGGTGGGGCAAATGCTTTTAATTTAAAAGAAACTAAAATTTATCATTATTTCACAGAAAATGTGCTCTCACTGGCCAGAGTAAATCCTGTAAACACAGAATTAAATTAGGGGACTCAAGCAACTATTATTATATTTCTCCTTTTTGCAGATACAGGGTAAGTGACTTAATCATGAGTTTTAATAAAGCTTGCTTTGATTTGAGACATTTAACTATTCATGACTTTTTTTTTTCCTTTTGATCTAGATCACTTCTGTATGTAACTTTTTTACATACATTCGATATATTCAGCAGGGACTCGTGAAACAGCAGGATGGTGAGTATTCTTAATTTATTGTAAATATTTACATAAAATTTCAGCAAAAAGTATAGGACATGTAGTAATGGTCAAATAAACATTGCTACATTTGCATAGCCTTCCTTTTATAGTTCTAATAAAATGTGTAAAGAATTTGAGAACAAATGTTTCTTTTAAAAAATATTGTATTTAATCTTTTTATTTGCCTAATTTCACCCTTAATATTGAATTTTGAGCAGGACCAATTTTAACACGTAAGGGGTATGTGATAAACCAGACAGTAAATGTGAAGAGATTACAAAGCTCAATGAATTTACTCCTTACAAGATGAACATGAGCAAACTCTAGAAGTGGTCAGATTTATTTTAATTGATGGAAACCATGACGGAGCTAACAATAAGTTTTTCATGTATTTTCAACTTTCACGTGTGAATTAATAAAACAGTCATGAGGATAATTCTGAATGGAATAAATATCACTGTATTCTAAATCAGCAGAAATGTGCAGATGACATATCCTGGAGAGCCAACCTCATGCAAGTGTGTTAATATTTTTAATGCAGTTTTGTATGGTTTTATAGTTGAATGTCTTAAATATCAGGCATAAAACCTAATATGGCCTGACAGCTCCAAAGCAGCATTTCTTGAGTGCACGTGATTGTTTTAAAACAGAAATAGCAGATGCTGGGCTAGGGACAAGTCTGTGCCAGTTTCATATTTGAAGCTGTGGGAAATTTTCCTGGTTATATTTTTTTAGTCACTGAAAATATTCTTGTGCTTAAAATCTATTAGAAGCCTACCATCTTTCAATCATGTAAACCAGTGAATCTTAATTCTATCAAAAAAGTAGTCATACTGATAAAAACTTAGTTTAGCCTTTCTCAAGCTCTGGTATGTTAGAAACAATCGTATTTATTTATAATCCTATATAAAGGGATTTTAATGCCTAAAAGAATAGGGATGAAACCTGTCCCTAATTTATGTTGAATTTTAAAAGGCTGGATAACATAAAAGTAGTCTTTAAACT
>NW_012141858.1:3650348-3726995 GCF_000956105.1 Propithecus coquereli
CACTGCAGGATGTTTAACAGCATCCTGGCCTTTGCTCATTAGATGTCAGTAGCAACCCCCAAATGTGACAGTGAAAAATGTTTCCAGACATTGCCAAATTCCTGGGGGGCAAATATCTCCTGGTTGAGAACTACTGATCTAAATGAATCTAATCTGATGATAAATCAAATGAAGACCTTTTATTATCTGAAGTATAGAGCCAACTTTTTTCCCTTAGAGTAGGAGCTTACAAAAGTATAGATAATTGAAATTTACAGATCCACTACATTTATTTTTATTTCTAGTTTGAGCCATACATAAAAACCTTTCCATGTTATTACAAAGAATATTGAGTTTTCTGGATTGTCTCTTGTTTTCTTGGTTTCTTGTTCATGCTCTGCTAGTGTTAGTGAAGAGTAAAATAGCCAAGTATAAAAGCAAACTAGAGCAAGAAGATTCATAAGTTAGGTAATAACTCTTGAATAATGAGCATTGAGTATACTCGCTTATGAAACAACAGCATTGCCATTTACTCAGGACACTGAAATGTCTACCTTTTTTGGGCTAAAATGATAGTTTTTGATGTATCTAACATAATTTTGACGAAACTGTTAAATCTTGCTTATTTACTGATAAAACTGGGATGCTCACAGGTACATGGAGGAGTTTGTATGAAATATCAAAGAATGGGCATTAGGTACATCATTAGGAAATGCCTAATTGGCATCAGTTAATCTTAAAATTTCAGCAAAATATTAAGAGTAATTAAGATAGTATTTTATGATTTAAATGTCTTTCTCTTTTCTGTTTGTATAGTTGATCAGATGTTTTGGGAGGTTATGCAGTTGAGGAAAGAGATGTCATTGGCAAAGCTGGGATATTTCAAAGAGGAACTCTGATGCTCTCCGTGGGACCATGCATGAACCTCCCTGAATAACTGAAAAATAGCTGAATATTTTTATGGTTACTTGATATTTCCAAGGAGTGGGCCCAAGACTTTATCCCTTTTGCAAATTACTCTAAGAAGCACTATGATTTCTTTAAACTGACTTACACTGTGTGTGCTTATTCTTTAGTTGAACACACTAAGAATTACAGGTGTACTAGTGATTGTAATTTATAGTTGCAAAAAGAAAACAAATAAATGTTAGATTGAATGTGTGTGTGTGTTTTCTAGCTCTGACGTGGCATTTAGGGTCAGCAGAATGTATTAAATAGTAATTTTCAAATTGCACAGCAGCTTCCTTGTAAGAGGCAAGGAAGAAGGCTGGGTGGACAGGACTCAACTTCCGTGCTTTCCATCACTAGAATTGTTCCATTTTTGTCTGTTTTGTATATTGGGCTTCAAAAAAGATTTTATTTGAAGAATGACTTCTGCTAAAAAGTTTGAAAGTTAATGTTTTAATCATTGTGCTCCTTGTAATTTAAAGAATCCCTTTATTATGGTGATTTGTTAAATATAACAGATAGAAGGCAGTCACAGTTTATCCCAGGGATATATTCTTGAACGTCTTGATGCAACATATTGAGCACTACAATGGCATTGGAGGGATATAAAGATAAACGAGATTGATGTGTGTCAAGGAGATTCGAAAGGATGTGGTTGAAAGAATGGTATACGCTGATGATAGAACCACTTGATTTGTAAGTTCCAAATTGTAAAACTGACTCATGGGGAGAAACTATTTTTTTTTTTAAATTTCAAAGTATTATGGGGGTACAGATGTTTTTGGTTACACGGATCGCTTTTGTAATGCTTGAGTCAGGGTTATAAGTGTGCTTGTCACCCAGATAGTGTTCATTGTACCCATTAGGCAGGTTTTTGCCCAGCCCCTCCTCTGCCTCTCCCCTGTTTGATTTCCATTGAGTTATACTGGGGAGAAACTATTTACTAAAATTATTTATAAAAGCAAAGAGGTTCATGGTAGAAATAAGTGTAGAAAAACAAAAAGAGGAAATGAGAAACCACTTCAGTATCTCCATCTAGAGAAAGCTACTGATAATATTTTTGGAAAATACCCTTTCAGCTTTCAGATATTTTCTACCTATATATGCATATTTCTGAAACAAAAAGACTTTCTTGCTTTTTTAAAAAATAATTTTTCCCCTGCTGATAAACCTACACATCCTTATCACTGTATGTTGATTATGGAATTTTAACATAATTTAACTAATTGTGTTTGGAGATTACGTTATTTTCAGTATTTTTTCATACTATAATGCTGTGATGAGTATCCTTATGTGTACTTCTTTGAACACTGTTGGATTATTTCCTAGAAGTAAAATTGTTGAGCCATGTACATGGATTTTACAATGTTTGATCTGCATTGCTAGATTGACCTCTAGAAAAGTCGAACCAATTTATGTTGACAGCAGTAGTATGTGAGAGAGCTGGTTTTCTGAGGATGACTTTTTTCAGTCCTGTTCAGAGGTTTGGTCAACCTTACCTGTAGAATACTCAGCCATGAAGCTGGATGGGAGCCCACAGACAAAAGGACATTTGAATATGGTATGGTAAAACCCATCATTACTATGCCCAGCTCAAGAATCTGAAATTGAACCTGAGAAAAAGTTTGAATCTGGAATTTAATGTCCTGGTAAAGTTATCCTAATGTGAGGGCATGATAAAAATATTCTGAAGACTTTTAGAAGATTTTCCACACAAAGAAACAAATTAAAAATACTTTTAGAGAAAGTATTAAAAAAGAGAAGTCCAGAGATAACTCTGGACTTAAAAGAGATAACTGAGATTTGAAAGAAAGATAGCCATATACTTAGGGAAAGCTTGTTGCTGACTGAGAGTTAAAATGAGAACTAAAGACAATAAAGAACACAGTGTATGTCCATAATAATCCAGAACTAAAATTCTTTACAGTACCAACACAATGGCAGTGGGCAGAGACCAGAGAGCGTGAGGATATATTAGAGTTCATATTGTTAGAGGGAAAATAGAGATATTTATTAAAAGTGAGACATACAAAAAGATGACCAAGTAGAAAAATAGTGTGACATGGAAATAAAAAAGGTGAAATGGTGTAAGATGACAAGATAGACTCGTCAGTTTATTTTGTGAAAAGATAGTCAAATTGGATTAAAAATGTACTTATACATAAAGCATAAAGTCATGGAAAGTTTGAAAATAAAGGAAGGAAAAAAGATATCAGGAAAATACCAGAAGAAAACTGGTGTGGATTAAGACAAAAAACATTAGGGATTGTTGATAAAGGGCTGATAACAAGAATCTATTTAGAACGTAAGAAAATCAACAAGAAAAAAATCAACCCCATCAATAAATGGGCAAAGGACATGAACAGAAATTTTTCAAAGGAAGACAGACTAAGGGCCAGCAAACATGTAAAACAGTACTCAACATCTCTAATCATTAGGGAAATGCAAATCAAAACTACAATGAGGTATCACCTAACTCCAGTGACAATGGCCCTTATCGAAAGTCCCAAAATAACAAATGCTGGCGTGGATGTGGAGAGATTGGAACACTCTTACACTGCTGGTGGGACTGCAAATTAGTACAAACCCTGTGGAAAGTAATTTGGAGATACCTCCAAGAGCTAAAAATAGAAATACCATTTGATCCAGCAATCCCATTACTAGCCATCTATCCAAAGGAAAAAAAGACATTCTATAATAAAGACATCTGCACTTGAATGTTTATAGCAGCACAATTCACAATTGCAAAGTTGTGGAAACAACCCAAGTGCCCATCAATACATGAGTGGATTAATAAAATGTAGTATATGTATACCATGGAATACTACTCAACTATAAAAAACAACGCTGATCTAGCACCTGTTTGATTATCCTGGATAGAGATTGAGCCCATCCTTTGAAGCAAGGTATCACAAGGATGGGAAAACATGCACCACAGGTACTCGCCATCACATTGGTACTAACCAACCAACACTAAGGGGTTCACATGGTAGTAATACTGGGTGCCAGTTGGGGTGCGGGGCGGAGAGTAAACCCACAACTAATGGAAGCGGAACACACTTTATGGGGGAGGGACACACTTGTAGCCCTGGTTTGGGTGGGGCAAAATTTCATGTAACCAAAATGTTTGTACCCCCATAATATCCTGAATAAATTAAAAAATCCCAAATGCCCTATAAAATAAATGCTGAATAAATAAAAACAAAACAAAAAAAAAATAGGGATTGAGATGGGCACTACATAATGCTAAAAATCGGATTCACTAAGAAGACAGTAAAAAAATTGAAAATAATAGAAATAAATTTAAAAATTCTAAGGGCTGAATAATGAATATTAAACCTTACAAGATGCAAAGAAAGTTATGCTTAAGGGAAATTTTATAACATTTAGGTCCTTAAATTTTTAAAATGAGTTAAGTGTCCAATTAAAGAAGGTACATAGTAAAATGCAATAAAGGTAAAGTTGAAGGAGATAAGAGCAGGAATAAATAGAAAACAAATTAATAGACTACAAAGCTATTAGTTGACTCTTTGAAAAGATTAGCAAAATAGACAAAAATTTCTGGCAAGTTTATCATGGAGGAAAAAACACAGATAACCAATATTGGGAATGAAAATGGTTATGTCACCACAGATGCTGCAGATATTAGATAAAAATATTATAAACAACGTGCCAATAAACTTGAAAATTTAGGCAAAATGGAAAAAATCCTAGAAAAAGTTTCGATTAAGAAGAAAGCAGAAACCTGAACAGTACTATATTTTACTATTAAAAGAAGTTAAAAAATTTTTCCACAAAGAAAAAACCAGGCTTAGATGGTTTTACCAAATTTTAAAGTATTGATTATGCTAATATATAAATTTTTTGAGAGAATAGAGTAAGATATCTCCTACATCAACACCAATATAACCTTGATAGTAAAATCAGATAGGGACAATGCAAGAAAGGAAAATTATAGGTCCATTCTAGTCATTAACATATATGCAAAAGCAAACTGAATCTAACACACTGGCCAAGTGGCATTTATCCTAGGAATGCAAAGATGGTATATTAGAAAATTTATAAATCTCATTTGCTGCATTTGTAGAATAAAGGTGAAAAATCATCTGATTAATAGATGCAGAAAAACATTTGATAAAATCAATACCTATTAATAGTAACAGCTCTTAGTAATCTATAAATGGAAGAATACTTTTCAACCTCATAAGGAAATTTACAAAAATCCTATAATACTACCATCCTAAGGGGGAGGAAATATTAGAAGCACACTCATTAACATTAATGAGACAGGATGATCACTGTCTTCACTTTTTATATGGCCTCGTAACAGAAGTGTTATCCAGTGCAGTAAGATGAGAAAAATGAAAGTATAATGATTGGAAAGGAGAGAGTAAAACTATCATTATTTGCAGATGATGTGATTATCTACATAGAAAATCCAAAAAAGTCTTCCATCAAATTATTAGAGTTTAGTAAGGTGTTTAAATATAGAATCAATATACAATTGTGAATTGTACTTCTAATACACCAGCCACAATTAGAAAATAGAACTTTTAAAAAGACACCAAACCTTTGTAAAAATAATTCTAAAGTGCCTAGTAATAAATCTAAGCAAATATGTGCCAGACTTGTGTACAGAAAGTTATAAAACTTTGCTAAAGACGTTAAGGAGGATTAGAGTGACTATGTTCATGAGTAGAAAGGCAATATTTTAAAAAGTATCAGTTCTCTCCAAGTTGATCTGTATATAGATTTAGTGCATCTCTAAACTAGGTCCCAACGTTTCTCCTGGAATTGATAGACTGATTTAGGAATTTATGTGGCAAAGTATGAAGAATGACCAAGGCATTTTTGGAGAAAAGAAAGGAGGGGGAACTTATCCTTCTCGAAGATCTTTTTATTAGGCTGAAGTATTTAAGAGAATATGGTGTTAGTGCAAGAATAGAGAAAACGGTCCATCAAGCTGAATAGAGAGCTCCAAAGCAGATACACACGAGTGTAAATTTCATATTGACAGGCTCAATGGTACAACTATTTATTCAATGCAGCCAAGAAAAAAGAGAAGGGAACATAGAAAATTAGATGTCTTCCTCATACCATGCACAAAAAAACTTTTTAAGATATCCTTAAACTTTAGAAGTTGTGATGGAAAATACAGCTGAATTTATAGGTAAAAATGTAGATAAAATATATTTAGAAAATGTAGGTGAACATCTTCCTCATCCTGTTTACTTTAAGAGCTTAAATGGGAAGCAGAAAGAAACCATAAAAGTTAACTAAGCATGAAAGAAAATAAGTTGTGCTGTGCTATAAATTCTCAATTTAGAACTTCTGTTCATCAAAAGACATATTAAAGAAAGCCAAACTAACACACTATGAGAAGATATTTGCAACACTTAAAACTAATAATAGATTATATAAAGAATATGTGCAGAAATTCTACAAACCACCAAGAAAAGAACAACCTCACAGAAAAATGAACAAATGACTGAAACAGGTCCTCCGCAAAATTGGAAGTGTGTATGGGCCGATAAACATATTAAGAGGTTTTCATCTCTGTTAATAATCGGGAAAACGCAAAGCAAGACCACAATGACATGTTTAAATTCATTCAATTGGCAAAAATTAAGAAACCCAACAAAGTCAAGTTTTGGGGAAGATTTCAATCAATAAGACCTCTCACACAATGCTGATGGGAGTGTTAATTGGTACACTTACCATGAAAATCCATTTGAAAATTTGAATATTTGTATACCCAGCCATGGCCCAGTGATTTCACTTTTTGGTATACACTCAAGAAAAATACTTGCACAAAATGCTCCAGAACACATGTATAAGAATGTTCTGGAATAATCCAAATGTCTTTCTATAGGAGGGTGTGGTGTGTTCACATAATGGACAGCAAAATGAACACTACCTACTTAAACGTAGCACAGTAACAACATAGATGGAGTGAAATAGCAACTCCAAAAACTACATGTGATGATACTTTTCCCATAAAGTTCAAAAACTACTAAAACTGAACAGCTGTTTAGGCATTCATATATATGTGAGAAAACTATTTTTTAAAAAGCACAAGGTAGTAATAAAGTTCAAGATAGTGATTATTTCTGGGTGTGGGAAAGGTAGGGAGAGAGAGAGGAGCGAAGCAAATATATGAGTATTTTATTGTTCATGTTCTTGTCCCTGGTTGGGTGATGGGCTCACAGGTGTTCATTGGTCATTTAAAGTAAATACAGGCTGGGTGTGGTGGCTCACGTCTGTAATCCTGGCGCTTTGGGAGGCCAGAGCAGGAGGATCGCTTGAGGCCAGGAGTTCGAGACCAGCCTGGGCAACAAAGTGAGTCCCCATCTCTACCAAAAGTAAAAAAAATTAGGTGAATGTGGTGATATGCACCTGTAGTCCTAGCTACGAAGGGCTGTGGGCTGAGGTAGGAGGATAACTTGAGCTCAGAAGTTTGAGGTTGCAGTGAGCTATGGTTGTGTCACTGAACTCCAGCTTTGGCAACAGAGTAAGACCCTGTCTCTAAAAATCAAACAAAAAAGTAAATACATGAGCTGAGTGTGGTGGGATGTGCCTGTAGTCCCGGCTACTTGGGAGGCTGAGGTGGGAGGATTGCTTGAGCCCAGGAGTTAAGGCTGTAGTGTGCTATGATTGCACCCATGAATAGCCACTGCATTCCAGCCTGGACAGCATAGTGAGACTCTGTATCTAAAACATTTTTTACTTTTTTAAAAAAGTAAATACACTAATGAAGAAAAAGTCATGCATGGAACATTTGTGGTATGTTCTAGAGCAAGCATTATGATTAGCTCAATTATATGCACCTGCATTCCAAAACAAAAAAAGATGGCAAGATTGTTGGTGAATTGTATTTGAGAGAGGAAAGGAAAATTAGGTCTGAATCCTAGGCTTTTGGCTTGAGCTATTGTTGTAATTTATTAAGATGAGGAAATTTATGGTGGGAGCTAATTTGGATATGTGTGATACAGAGACAAACATTCATTGTTTGGCACATCAAGTGTGAGATGCCCATTAAGCATCAAAGTGGTGGTGTTAAGTAGGTATTAGATATACAAGTCTAAATTCAGTAAGGTCAGGCCAGGAGATAAATTAGTAAGCAGTTAGCCATGGGATCAGATGAGAGCTTTAGGGATACTTTGGAGACAGAAGTACAGTGCTGAGCCCCGAGTTACTGTGACAGAGAAGAAAAAGCCTGCAAAGACTAAGGAAGAACTTTAGGAATAGCAAGGCAACAGAGAGTAAGAAATAGTGTGCTGGTTATTTTCAGGAGAGGCTGATTAATAGATACAGGTACACACTTAGATAGAAAAAATAAGACCTGGTGTTCCATAGATCAGCACGGTGACTACTTAACATTAATCAATTGTACATTTCAAAATAGCTAGAAGAGAATAATTTGAATGTTCCTAGTGTAAAGAAAAGATAAATATTTAAGGTGATGAATATCCCAATTATCCTGATTTGAGTATGTGAATGTATCAAATTATCATATGTACCCCCAAAACATGTACATGTAATTTAAAAAATGAAAAAAATTTATGTTCAGGACAGTATTTCTAGACAGAATTTAATTGCCAAGATTACCAATTCTGAAAACGAGAAAGACTTTAGGACAAGTGTTTATAAATAGGTTCAGAGCTGGGACGAGAGCCCGGCCTAACGGAGAGAGCTCTGGATTGGGAGTCGCTCAGGAGACCTGCGTTCTGGTCCAGGCTTGGCTCCCGAAAGACTGGGAGGTCAGGCAGGTCACCACTCCTCTCCGGCCTCCTCAGTGAAGGCTGAATCAAGCGTTCCTCATGGTCTCTCCCCGCTCTAAGGCGGTTCACAGCCTCTGACTAAGCATCTGCACTGGAAGAAAGAGATTTGGTTTCTGAACTCAGGTCTTGGCCTTCAAAAGAACTTGCGACCACTGGCCTACCCACTCGCCACCAGCACCGCCAAATGCATCGTGTGTTTTCGTTCTGTGCATGCAGTCTACAACAGGTCTTTTATTCAGAGGCTTTTGTTTGCAAAGGTTTTCTTTGTTGCATTTTTCCCTAGATAAAATGTTTTTTTCCATAAGACACAATGTTTAAAACAAACAAACCAAAAAAAACGTTCAAAGCAGTATGAATTTGTATTTATGTCTCCATTTTGTTCATAGAAAGCCATGCAATTACCATCTCAATAGACAACTAAGTTTCTTGTCTTTGTTATGTAGACAGATAAAGACCCAGTAGTGTCTATAATTTTTGTGTAGAACTTCTAGGAATAGGGAATTCCCTCCCACTAAATTCGTTTGTTCTTTCATTCATTCACATATGTTTGAATGTGTGCCAGGTGCTACTTTAGGTGCAGATACAGCATTGAGCGAGACAGGTAGGGTCCCAGTGCTCATGAAGCTCTCAGGCTAGTGAGAAATGGGTGACAAACACAAATTCTAAAACATGGGCCAAGGGCTCTACTATAGGTACTTAAAATGGGGAAATGGGCTAGGGAGGGAATGGATGACTACTTCAGATTGGGTGGTCAGGAAGGCTGCATTTTAGGAGGTGATGTTTTACACTGGGCTCTGAAAGGGCCCCGTCTTGTGAAGAGGAGAGAGCAGAGAGAGCATTCTAAGGCTAGCACAGAGCCCTCAAGGAAGAAACAGACTTGGCATATTTAAAAAATGGCGAGGAGTGTAGTTGGTGGTGGGAGGGATGGTAAGAAAAGAGAGGCAGGCAGGGGGCAGACCAAGAGATCTTTGTAAGCCACGGTTGGGGATTTAGTTTGCTGTGACAGCTCTGGTCACAACTTTGCAGTGTCCTTTGGCAGCTCATTCTCAGCTCTGCCTTTAAATACTGGAATCCCCACAGTTTTGCCCAGGCCCCCTTCTCTTTATTTAAATATTCTTTATATCATTCCATCTACACCCTTGGTTTTAAAAACTAAATAACAATTGCCTATAAGCTACATCCCCACCCCTGGCATATCCCTTCCTTGGCTTCAGACTCTTATACCTGTTTGGCTACTTAGCCCTCCACTTGGATTTCGAACGGACATCACCAACCTAACACGGCTGAACTCTTATCCAGTTGCTCAAGCAAAATTCTAGGGCTTATTCTTGGTTCCTTTATTTCCACCACCATTGCCCCAATCCAATCCATCAGCAAATTCCATCAACTGTCCAAAACGTATCTTAAATCTGTCTACTTCCCTCCATGTTCACTACTACTGTTCCATCCAAGCCATTATCCTCTTTCACCTGGACTCCTGCAATAACCTCTTATTTGGTGTCCTTGCACCCGCTCCTGCCCTCCTACAATCGCTGACACAGCAGCCAAAGTGATCTTTTTAAAATAAAAATCAGGTAATGTCACTTCCCTGCTTAAAGCCCTGTAGTGGCTTCCCATTGCACTTAGGAAAAAAATCCAAACTCCACAGAAAATCTTCAAGTTTTCACATTGGTAGTTGTTAACAGGGAAATAACAATAAAAATCAGCTTTAAAAAAATTCACGAAAATTAGAGAGAGAGAGAGAAGGAGAGAATACCACAGAAAATGCACAAACTTTCCAAACTATGGAGAAGAATAGGAACCCTTCCTAAAGGTAGCTTTGCAAGGACGCACAACTTCACAACTTCACAACTTTACTCCAGAAGTAACTCTAGAGTAAACTGTGTGTGAGCGCTAGACCCTGGAGCTGTAGGTCTCAGGGACAGTCTCGAGAGGCAGACAAGGTTCCTGTCACCACATCCCCAACTGTAACCATACCCCATAGCAACTCAGCTTTTATCTATGAGAGTTCTCTGGGAAATGTAAATACCAAAACAAACCCAAACTACCACTCGGTTAGAATGAATCTCCACTGAATCTGTGCAAAACGAGGACATCAAGACAACTAGCAAATGTAAGGAGATGTAAGGACCATAATCAAGGAAATATGGGTAATATTTGTTATTCACTGACAGGAAGAAATTTCCACCTATTAATGAATTTCACTTGCCACCAGCTGGAATGTACTCTCAGCTGAGTGCTCTGGACTCCATTAATATAGATATATTTTCCAGTCCTCCCAACAACTTCCTCTTCAATTCTCTTGACTTTCCTCAGACCCCGTTGGTGGTTATACGTCAGCCTAGTCTAACGCTGAAGTCGCATCTTGAGGCCCGCAGGCTCAGGTGTGCTTTCACATGTGTGCTATTTGTCCTGGACAACGTTTTCACTTATTTTTCTGCTTGTTTGTTTTGTTTTTAAACGAATTAGTTGGAGACATTTAAAAATGAAGAGATTTAAAATTAAAATTTGCATTTCAAGCTTCTGTTTTAAAACTGGCCGCTTTGACAACACTGAGCCGGAGTTCTTGAAGGAGAACACTTGGATGAAGCTGAGCGCCTCCGCCTCCTGGGTGGCTGCACCCTTTGGCAAAGCATGCACTCCCTGGCTTGCTCTCTGCCCCACTACCCCCGATTGTCTCCTTGACACCACGGCTAAGGGGCAATTGTCAGTCCTCAATATGGCTTTTGCTTATTGTGACCCATTTTACTCACCTACATGCTGGCCTTGAAGTGTTTGAGCTTGGGAACCTAATTCTAACCTTAGCGTCTCAGACCATTAAATGAAATCTAATTTCTTTCTCCGTGATGTTTCCTGTCACTCATTACTCTGCTGCTGAGAACATGAAGTCTCTGGGTGAACTGTTGGGCAGGATCCAGAATCATCATTTGGCAGTGGTTTATAGTACGATAACTTACAATGGCCTCCAGAAAACTTGGCTGGGAGCTGCCCTTGGAGTCTAGGCTCAGCCAGAGGCTACGTGTTTTAGGCATACAAATCCTTCAAAAAATCACTTTGACTTCGTCCTTGCTCCCAATATCCAGTTAGTAGCCAGTTGTTGGTTCTACGTTGTCTTACTTCAGGCTTTATTACTGCCTACCTGGATTCTTGCAGTAGCTTCTTAATTCTTCCATTAATATCTTTGGTTGCTGCCCTAGACAACGCATTTGAACACAGCTATCTTTCTGAGTTTTAGATGTAATTATATCATGCTCCGTGCCCATCCAAATAGAAACCATTAATGGATACACTTAAAATAAATATGCACGGAATCAAATTACATTCAAAATCTACCACCATTCGGTAGTTAATAGAATGGTCCTTGTCAGAGGCTGGGCAGGGTAGTGGGAGCGGGGATAAAGAGGAGTTGGTGAATGGCACAAAAACACAGTTACAGAGAAGGAATAAGAGCCTGTGCTCAGTAGCACAATAAGACGATTATAGTTAATTTATTGTGTATTTCAAAATAACTAAAGGGGGAGATTTGGAATGTTCCTAATACAAAGAAATGATTAATGTTTGAGGGAACGGATATTCCAGTTACCCAGATTTGATCATTACGCATTGTATGCTTGTATCAAAACATCATGTGTATCCCATACAATTGCACAACTATTATGTATCCATAAAAATAAAAATTAAAAAATCTACCACCATCCTTCTTTCCAACGTCCTCCCTCGCTGTACCAGGTACGGTCTCTACCTTGGCTCTCTCGCCGCCACGCCATTGCTCATGTTTAGAAAGACATACCTATTGTTTGTATCTTGAAACTCCTGTTCTTTGTGGCACCTTTCCAGATCCTCCCAGGTTAAATTACTCTTTCCTTTCTCTGTTCTCTTGAGACGTTTTCCCCAGCTCTTATCAGTCTGCCTTGAATTATAGTAACTTGGGTTTTTCTCATGCCCTAGATTTGAGCTTATGGAGAGCAGGGACTATTATTTACTCATCTTTTTATTTCCTGCACCCAGCAGTTGGCTTCACACAGTTGATTTGAAACAAATTGAAAATTCATTTATTTAAGCAACTTGATGACTTGTCCTTACGGATCTGGGGCTCAATGTGACCTTCAAAAGAAGCTCCTAAACCTCCTTTTATTTGTCTAAGCTAACATTAGTTTGTTCATTTTCAAGGAACACTATATACATGTGAAATTTTAAAAATACTTGTTTGGAAGTATACCGCATCACCTATATTAATTCTAACAATGAAACAATAGACAAATTCAGAAAGTTAGACATCCTACAAGACAATAGGCCTAGACTGTAAAAAAAAAGGTCAAAATCTTAAAAAGCAAACAGACCGATCAAAATGATGAGGGAACTGTTTTGTATTTTAAAAAGACATAACCAAAGGCAGTGCATGAACATTCACTGGATCCTTAATCAGAAAAAAAAGTCATAAAAGATATTTTGGGGAATGGTAGAAATTATATATGAGATGATAGTATTAAATTAATGTTACATTTCTTTGGAGTAATAGTGATACTGTGTGAGAGAATGGCCTCATTGTTAGGGGACATGCACCGGGTTATTTAGAGGTGAACATGTCAAGATGTCAGCAACTTATTTTCAAATGGCTCAAGCAAAGAAATGATGTGTTTATATTCAGACAAGAAAAGAATAAGATAATAATGATTGCTAAGTCTAGATGAAGAGTATATGGGTATTTCGTGGTACAATTCTTTCAATTTTTCTTTAGCTTCATAATTTTTTTCAAAATAAAAAGTTGGGAAAAAGAGAAAAGGAAGGGGCCGAAAGGTTAGTTTAATTTCTTAATTGTATTTTTCTTAGTCTGTTATTAAATAAACTATAGCTGAACAGTGAAAACAAAACATTTATTTGGGTATGACTTTACATTTAGGAGAGAGACCAGCTAGTAGTGAACCGTATACTTAGTTATAAGGATTATTAAATTGGTAATGCTGTTTGTTGCTTTTAGAGGGATTTCTCATACTTTATGGTTTATACTTTGAAATAAAATAAACTTTGGAAGAAGTAGACTAGGTGTGTGTTGAGGAATGTAAGTTTTTACTGTAAGTTTGGAAATATTTAACCAATCCTGACTTTTCATTATCACAAGACTTTTTAAATTACCTGCTCTTCTAGGTATCAATAAAAGTGATTATATTGATTTGCCCCCTTTTTCTAGGTTTAAAAAAATAACTGTAGCTTTGCTTGGTGATGGCTCAATGGATCTGGTTGATAAAGGTGGAGATATAAATATATTGGTGTAAAAGGACAAGTAAGAGATAAGACTATGTATTTATTGCCCATTTATGTAATTATGTGTGTCGCTAAGGACAAAGGTCCTTAAAACAAAGACGGAAGGCAGAGTAGAAACAGTTCCCTACATGAAGATAGATGGATTTGCTACCACTTCCCCCTTCATGATTTTTTTCCTCTGCACAGTTGCATATCCTTCTGGTGTTATAATCACTTTGAGAACTTAACCATCTTTCTGGGCACTGCTTGATGGCGGAAGATATGCTTTGCTCCAGTAAAAAGAAAATGAAGATTTTTCAAGAACATTCATAGGCTTCGAGTCGAGAGGACAGCACTTACTTGCTGAGGTCTGATAACCCTCGTTTCATGAGGAAACGGTACCAGGACCACAGCACCATGGATGTGGTGGGTGAAAACGAGGCTCTGCAGCAGTTCTTTGAAGGTAAGAGGACAGTTTCCAACACGCAGTTGCTGCTTCGGAGAAATGCTCACTGTTGTTGTTTCGCCTTTTCTGAATTCGCTTTAACTCCGTCTTGAAAGGAATGCTATCATACTTAGATAACTCTCCTGAAACTGGAAGCGGAGGTTTATTTGCTACATTGGTAGCAAAAATCAATAGTGTGGATAATGATTTAACAAAGTACAGGATTTCCATCTTACAGCTTGGTTGTTAAAAGAATCAAGGAGTCAGCATATTTGTGTTACTATTTCTTGTCCCTGTCCTGTGCTAGATTTTATTCCTTCTAAGTCCCTATGTTTTAAAAAATTATAGATGTATCTTATCTCTAAAATTATTGAATATAGCACAAGAAAAATGTGAGATTTTACTTAAAACATTTTGTTTTCTTAATATAATTAAAAACGAAACAGCCTAAAACAGCAAAGGGACACCACTCCATGCCCATGTTTTTGTTTTTCACAATGCTTTAAAAATGTGTAACTGAACTATGACCTGTTTTTGAACTTGAATATCTTTTTCCCAACGGAGAGGTATGCTACAGGCCATGGTTACACAGGTTTTCTTCCTTCTAAAAACCTAAAATGGCAGTACAGCTCCGCACTCATACGAAGTATGGATTGATTTGACTGAATTGGCTTGACAGTCTAATGGCGGGTTTATTGAAAATGTTGGTAAGGACTTGTTCTCTTGTGGCGCCTTTCAGGTGTGTCACTAGGGACTCCATATCAGTGTGGCTTCAGTTCCTAGGCAGTCAGCCATGCTCAGATTCCATGTCAAGGGAAATGTGACCGTAGCTTTCATGCATTTCAAGGTATTTCCTCGGAGAAAGTATGAGAAGAATTGAGGGCAGACCTGCTTATTTGCAGAATCCAGAGGGCAGTCAGCAGCATGTTGAGAAAGTGCTTTTGGTATTTCTTGTGCTTTATAAGTTCCTGACAAATAATAGATGTTTAAAACTTGAGTGGAATGAATTGACTACTAAACAGTGCCAAACACCAAAGAGTGACAGGTCAGACCAAAGAATTAGTGAGATTCTAGGTCACTATTGGGAAGAACCAACACAATGGGATGGTTTCCGTGGCTTGGATTTTGCCAGCAGTGGTGAGGAGGAACATAAGATGGAGAGAATGATCACATTATCTCGGGCCTCTGATCTATCCCATTAAGTGTGTCTCTGGCAGTGGCCAAGTTGGTATTGTCTACCTGGGTCATGCTTGGCACATAATAGACACACCAACACTGCTTGGTTGTTACTGCCTGATTTTATATCGTGTGCAATTTTCATTTGAGCAGTAGGTAGCAAGCTGCAAGCTATAGTTGCATCTGGCAAATATTTGGCACCTACTCTGTACCAAGTTCAGCCACCACCTCCTTTAAATGGGAGCTCGTAGGGCTTTGAAGCCTTTCCTTTAGATTTTAATGATTTCCTTTCTCTGGACCTTTTCAAACCGTCCTAGGATTGAGGACAGCAAAACTAAATACGACATTCTAATGAGGAGGGCCAGTGGTGCATGTCATGCTCCTGTTAATACGTCACTGTTTCTAACCAAATACAATCTCCTATAAAACGATCAAGGTCTGAAAATCAAAAACAGTTTGGCAACTTTTAAATCATCCCAAAGCTATTTTTTTCCCCATTTCCTCACACTCTATATGCTAAGATACTAAGCCCTAAATAATGTATTTTTCCTTACAAACATTTTTGTGTTAAAAAGTGTCGGGATTGACAATGTCATCTTGAATTAAATGGCATTGACTGTCAAAGCTCCTGATAACCTTAGTTTTTATTTTAAATTTTCAAATATGGCTAAATCTTTATGGTGTGTCTCAGAAAAATAAGGGTAGCTGGTAATTCTTATTCTAATTCAAATCCCCTGTCTGCCACTGATGCTGTACATAGGTCTGTTAGCTAACCCAGAAGAGGTGGGTCAGGAACTCTAGGGATCTCAACAACCTCTGGAAACTCAGATACCGTGTGAAATGTTTGGCTTTTTCAGTGAAACTGGTACAACTGCAAGAGAAAGGTTGTCAGAAGAGAGGTGCGTTACTTTATTTATAATAACTAAAAATTGGTTGCAACCTAAATTTCTAATAGTGGTGGATTAGATAATTATGGTTCTTCTATATTATAGAATATTTTGTAGCTATTAAAAATGATGATGACAAGGAAAAGTGTTGATAATATTAAGGGAAAAAGTGGATTACAACTTGGAATTTATAACACAACTATATATATGTAGATACCTTTCTAGAATGTTTATTAATAAAACTAATTTTAAAGCAGTTAATATATTTGCATACATGCACACACAAATGCATAGAGAAAAACTGAATGAATATGCATTAAGTATTAATAGTAGCTACCTCTGAGTGGTAGGATTATGAGGATTTTTTTATAGTTTATTATCTAAGTGCTTCATAATTGGAATGTATAATGTTATAATCAGAAAGAAGTTTATCTTAAGTAAAGGAGAATGGGTTTAATTCAGCAAAATGCTTCTGCTTAAGATCCAGGTGTCAAGAAAAATTGTAAAAGACTTTGATGCAGATTAAAAGGATAACTGGATATCTTACATAGAAAACTATGCCCAGATGACACCATGCTGAGCTATTGGATTCTATGGGGTTTGCACCTTTCATTGTGTTAGAGCTATTTTAAAATTCTATAAATTGCAAATAATTAATATCAATGCAAATAATTTTTGTCTATAGATATGCAAATGAATTATATCTTAGGGGATCAATAGTTTCAGTAAAAGCCAGTTTTGCATTTATATCTATCTCTCTATTTCTCTATCTATCTATATCTGCTGTTTGAATTCTCCTTTGAAATAGTTGTAACAACTTCCTGGTCCATTCATTAAGTAGTTACATAAAATTTTTGACATGCATTCATATTATATTTGTATGAGAGTCATAATTTTATCTTTAAAATCTATAACCTTTAACATTTGCAAAGTTTTAAGTTAGTTAACTTGGAAACATTGTCAATTTCACAAGTTTGAACTAGATTAATAACAACACTTATCGAGTGTTTACCATGTGCCAAGCACTGTGCTCTTCATCTTTACATCACGTCATTTAATTCTTACAATAACCCTCTGGATAAAAAGAAATAAAAAAACAAAGTACAGTACATCTCATTCCTCATTTTCTTTCAGTTATCTTTGATAGTTGTAAATTTAGATTTTTAATTTGTTTCCCTAAAAAAAAAAATAGGTGTTTTTTTTTTTGGACTACCTTGATATCAGAGGACTCATCCTTTGTTTCCAAGCTTTTTAGAATAGTTTGTTAAAACTGATTTGAAAGAATATTGTTCATTATATTTAACCCCTAAAGTGCAAATGTTTTGAACTGGTGAGAAGCTATTTACTCATCCTCTTCATAATATCCTGACACAGGTTTTCAAATGCTTATTGGCTTAGCATGAAAGCAAAGAGGAGATTCCTGCCCAGATTGAGCAGAGTGGGGAAAACTACATACTCAGAGTAGATCACAAGTCAAAACACAAGAAGGAAACTGGCAGATTGAAACTCTGGCCCACTTGTTAATGTTTGTGGGGGCAGCTCCTAGAACCCGTGGAAGGGCAGGAACCACCAGGAAGCTTCTGAGCTCCATGAGGAAGAACAGTCCATTCAGGCAGCTGCTGTCAAACAAGCTTCAATCATTTTCTGTTCCTGTCTCTCTGCTTAAGATGTAAATTCTCCAAGTAGCTATTATCAGAAGAAGGCAGTAGGGATGCAGGGAAGGCAAAAACATCGGCTGTTCACGAGCTGTCCAGGAATACCATGGCAGTGCCCAGTGTTCAGGAAAGTGGAGAAAATGTTGAAGGCTCTGAAGCAGGAAAGCAGTGCCTGAAGTGCCCAACCCAGATGGGATTAATCTAGAAAGGCTTCCAGGGAGGTTAAGCAGAATTGTTGAGGAGAAGACAGATGCAGCTTGGAAAAAGTGCCTCTATGGTATTGGTATATAGTAGGCACTTAGTGATATTTATAGAATGAATAAATGAAAGAACAGTGCAAAAGATTATTCCATTCAACAGTTATTGAATTCTAACTAGGTTTGGGGCACCAAGCACGTTAAAATGTATGAAGAAGGATAAGCATTCTGCCCAGTAGCAGAATGATCCAGTGAGTGGAACAGACAGAGGCAGTTGAGGCAAAGTGTTGCCAGTTGATGCAAAGCCTCAGATGCCATTATTACCAGAGATAATATGATAAATGTCTTAAGTGGTCCCTGTGTATTACTTCTTCAAAATGCGAAACCCACTCTGATAAGCTGATGTTTCTGAAATCCTGAGAGAAGAACCAGAGGCTCTGAACAGCTGCATGCAGTGCAGAGGACAGAGGCTGCCAGTGCCAGGGCTGGCCCTGGGCGAGGCTGGCTTGCAGGTAAAGAGTATCTCTGGCCTCAGGCCGGTCTCTTAGTTCTCTGTCTTTCTTTGGGACCACAGCTTTCTCACTTTCTTAGACAACTGGTGCCTTTATGCTCTCTTACTTCTGTCCCAATAAAATCTGAGCTTGCACAGAAGGAGCAAACGGCAAATGATCTAACACTGCCTTACACCTCTACGGAGTCTCGTATTCCAAGTGCTCTCGTAGAACATTGAATCTGTTTTGGTCAAATGAAGCAGAAAGGTTACCTTCTCCAAGGGCAGGTTTGGTTAATCTCTAATGGTGGAATATTAGACATCGTTTTGCATCCAGCATCTCTGAAATTATCCCACAGAGGCAGGAGCTCATTGTTTATCTGTGAGGCAGCCTCTGCTTCTGTGTGGACTTTCCAGGAGATTGGGAACTGAACACATTAAGGGCAGGAAGAACCAGCCAGATCATGCAAGCAATTTAGGATCACCTGAATATTTCTATCTGCTGTTGACAGGTGGTTAGAGACTATGTTTCCTTGGCATGAAGAATCCAGAACAAAGAGGCTGTTGGCTTGGTGCCACCAAGAAGAAATATTTTTCTTTTTTCATGTTTGGATCCCCAAGGCGAAGGCCATTTAATTAAAATTTAAAGTGTGCCATAACGGGATCAGAGCTGACCTTGGTCACCTGTGCACAAGCTGCATTTGCAACCTACTGGGTTTATTGCCATCTTCGGGGAGCTCTGGAGCAAAATCACCCCAACAAACCCTCCTGAGAGGAGGCTCCTCTCACCTTCTCTGGTGTTATTGATGTTGTTATCTTTTCAACTTTGAAGTTAGAACTGGGTTTCTGGAAGACTCTGCAATCTCTTGGAAGTTAAACATTCAATACAGGGGCAATTTTGGAAAATATAGATAACCTGAAAGAAGATAGTTATCACTAGTAATTTCACTATTGAGTGGTTACTATGTTCAGTTTGGTGTTGATCTTGTGTGTTTTTTAAAACAAAAAATGGGATTATACTATTTGTACTCTTCAGTAAAAGAATTTTTCACAAAACACAGAGTGAACATCTCCTATCATTAGTTATTCATCTCCAGCAGGAGTCAGTAAACTATGGACCACAGGCCAAATCTGGGCTGCAGCCTGCTTTTGCAAATAAAGTTTTATTGGAATGCACCTATTCATTTACGTATCATCAATGGCTGCTTTGATGCTGTGATGGCAGAGTTGCAACGGAGACCATATGGCCTGCGAAACCTAAAATATTTACTATCCGGCTGTTTACAGAAAATGTTTGTCAACCCCGGATCTGCAACCTAATTAACAATAATACTAACCGTTATTTGTCAGCACTTATCACGTACTGAGTATAGGACAGTACTCAGGACCATGGCTTCTGAGTCAGTGATCTTGGTGTGAATCCCGGCTCTGTCATTGATTGCCTCCAGGACTGTGGATAACTAGACCTCTGCAGGCCTTAGTTTCCTGATTTGTAAAATGGGGATAATCATATTATTTAAAAATGTGGTTGTGAAGCACTATGCCTGGCATAGAGAGGCCAATAATCGTTAGTTGTTATTATTCTCATTGTTATTAATACTTTCTTATCATCTTCTCCATTTAGCATCAAAGCAGCTCTGTGGGGGATTTTTATCCCTTCTTGAGAAACAAAAGCCCAACTGAGGTTAAGTAACTTGCTCAAGGGTCATCCAGATAGTAAGTGGCTACAAGGCCATCACTTACTGCTTCCCTTGTTTGTTCAAATCAGCCAATTGTTGAAGTCAAAATAAAAATGTAGAGACTAATCTCTAAATGTAATGTTTTATTTGGGAAGAAAAAATTACAGTTTGGGGAATTTACACAGACTGAGTGGTCTTCGGTATGTCCGAAGAACAAAGAGGAGGTTGGAGGTTTTATGAAAAAGAGAAATGTTATGTATCGCCCTTTGAGAAAGTTCACTGGCACCAGTAAAGTCTGGGGCTGGCAAGTGCTGATTGGTGAGTGACGGCAGTGGGCGGAGCTAGTCTTTGAGCCACAGCGGGCTGTTTTAGTAGCGGTTAGATAAAACTAACCGTTATATCAGGTTATAGCAGGCAGTTTTAGCGACCAGGCTTGCAGAGAATTACATTCTTGGAGCAATGTTATGTTCCCTGAGTGCTTTCTCCCTCTGGGGTCTCGACACGCTTTTAGTTGCGTATGATAAGAAAGACCCAATTTGTAATGATCAACTTTCATACAATCAAAAAATATTTGAGTGTCTGTCGTTAGTTACTGTCCTGACTGTCAGGGATTTACTGATGAACAAGCAGAGGCCTTGCCCTATAGCGGCTCCTTTTCTAGCTGAAGGCAGAAGACAATACGGAGGTAGATAAAAAAGATAATTTCAAAGTTATTAATTATGAAGAAAATAAAACCAGGTGATGGTGCAGAGACAGTCTGATGAAGGGAGGGAGAGTGAATTACTTGAGCTAAGGCAATCAGGAAGGATTTTAAGCTGGAAGGCAAGAGGACTTATGGACCAATGGGATGTGGGGATGAGGAATAAAGAGGAATCAGTTAAGGATGATGCCTAGGTGTTGGCGTCAACAATTCATGGATGGTGGTACCGTGCATTTAGATGTGGAAGACAGCAAGGAAATTTTGTGTGTGTTTGTGTGTGTGTGTGTGATTATGAGTTCACTTGGGACATTTTACATTTGCGATATCTTTTAGACAATCAAATAGAAATGATGAGGAGGCAGTTGGTTATCGAATCTGAAACCAAGGAAGGGGTTGGGGCTGCTTATGTCAATCTGGGAGTCACCAGCAAATAAATGGTGTTTAAAGTCCCCGAGACTAGATGAGACTACCAAGAAAGTAATATAGAGAGAGGAAAGGACCCCAGTAACATTTAGGGATCCAAGTAAGAGCAACTAGCAAAGGAATATTAAGTGAGGCAGGAGGAAAACTAGGAGAGTGTGGTGTTAAACTAGGAAAGAAAAGTGTTTCAAGAAGACATATGGCCAAATGTTCCAAATGTTTCTGAAATACCAGTTAATTGACCATAGAATCTGGGGAAAAGAAGGTTGTGTGTGACCTTGACAAGTGTTTCCCTGCAGTGAAGGAGAAAGCCTGGTTGATGGGGTTGAAGAGAGAATGGAAGGTTAGGGGCTAGAATTGATAATGCTTTTGAGAAGCTTTGCTGTTCCAGGAACAGAAAAATGGCTGGAGGGGTGCAGAGGCAAGAGAGTTTTTATTCTACAATTTGTTTGGTTTTGAATTTAGTGCAGGAGATGCAAAATCATGGTTTGCTGATGGAAATGATTCAGTATAGAGGAATAAATGCATGATGCAGAAGAGACGGAGGGATAATTGTGGGGGGGAACCTTGAGAAGGTGGGCAAGGATGGGACCCAGAGCACCCAGAGAGGGTGTGTCCTTAGGTGGCAGGAACACACATGTACTCTGTCGTAATACAAAAAAGGTGGAGTATCTGGAACAGATGGCGGTGGTTTGGTGAATATGTCAGGGTGGGAACCTGAGATAGATTACTTCTCTTTACCTGTGACGTGTGAGGTGCCCTCTTTACCTGTGATGTGTGAGGGAGCAGGTGGTGGGAGTGTGGTAGGGGATTGTTTGAGGACTGGAAGAGGGAGAGTAAGTTATGAAGTTATCTTAGCGAGCATATTAGCTTCCTAGGGCTGCCATAACTAATTACCACAGACTTGGTGAGTTAAGACAACAGAAATCTATCCTCTCATGGGTCTGGAGGCCAGAAGTCTGAAATCAAGATGCTGGCGGGGCTGTGCTAACTCTGAAGGCTCTAGAAGTGGATCTGTTCCACGCCTCTCTCCTGGCTTCTGCGGGTGGCTGGCAACCCTTGGTGGGCCTTGACTTGTGGATGCATCGCTCCTATCTCTGCCTCATCTTCACGTCGCCTTGTTCTCTGTGGGGCTCTTCTCCCCTTCTCTTCTCTTCTAGAGACACTTGTCATGGGATTGAGGGCCCACCCTAATCCTGAGTAATCCATTTTAAGATCCTTAACTTTATTACATTTTCCCAAATAAGGCCACCTTTACCACTACTGGATGGACATACCTTTTGGGGACCACTTTTCATCTTGCTACAGAGAGTGAAAAAGAAAATCTTTTAGGGAGATTTTAGAGGGTGTTGCTGTTACTGGTGATGCTGATGTCTAGGAAAGGGTCATGAGAGAAGGTGGCTGAGGTGAGGTGGAGAAAACGTAGTCTTGATTGAGAAGTTTAAGACCCTGAGAGGCTGGGGTATTATCGTGTGGATGTTGAAACAACCAGCAGTGATGGTAAGAGTGTTGGTGAGAGGAACAGGGAAACCAGATGCTGAGGCTTCCAAGGAAAAAGGGATAGTGACTACAAGGTTCGCAAATGCCACTACCAGGAGGTGGCTGGTCGTTTGGCATATGCTTCAAATGAACTGACACTTGTGAAGAAGAGAGGAAAAAAATCAGTTTTAAAACAGTAACGAAGAGGAAGGAGGACTCTGCTCCCATTTTCAGGCCCCGGGAACATGTGAGAGAGAAAAACCACCTCTATTTGAGATGCGCCACAATTTAACCATTTCTTCTTGTTGGACATTCAAATTGGTTCTAGATTTTTACCTGTTATACATGTATTGTGATGGCATTTTCCTCCCAAATTCTTGTTTACTTTGGATGAATCTCCCTAAAATTGAAGTACTGGCAGATAGGAATTTTTAAAAATTTCAGGTCTTTGGTCAGTATTGTTAAATTACCTGATAGGAAGTTTACATTAAAAAAGTCAATCTGTGGACTTTCACCATCACTTCTGCCTAATATTAATTTGTATTTATTTATTTATTTTTACTTAGAAAAAATTACTCTGTGCCCAGAGTCCTTAACCTGAGATAAGATTCAGGGGGCACTTTAACCCTCTGAATTGGGTGGAAATATGTGTTTCTGTGTGCTCATACTCACAGGGAAAGGCTGCATAGTTTTCAGTGAGGTCCATGGCCCAGGAGTGGTTAGGAATCACTGCTGTGGTCCCAGGCCGTTGGCTGCTTCTCTCACCTGCCTCCTCCTGGAGAAGCCAGAGCCTAGAGCAGTTCAGGAGAGGAAGGGCAAGCTCTCAGTCAGGTAGGAGACTCTGGATTAGGGCACATTTCAATTAAAGAGTTTAGAAACATAAATACTCTACTCAAAATGTTGTTAAAGGATGGGAAAGGGTGATTTAAGAGTATGATTAAAAGCAGTGATGAAAAGATTATTGTCTGAGCTGGAAAAATATTGGCAAACATGTATTCCAAAGCAATATCATAACAAAAAAGGGAGTGAATTCTTGAAAGTCTGTTCCCAGTTTTACTGGTGGGGATAAAAACCAGGTGACTTCTCCTTGAGAAGTTCACCTGACCAGGAACAGGTGATTATTTCCTTGGCACTGGGCTTCCTTCTATCCCCAGGGCCTGTCGCTGAACATCCCCCACCAGAGGCACTTGAAGAGATGCTTCCAGGGGTTGAGCTGGTGCCCAGTTTGATGGGAGGAACCACCCGGCAATGGATCAACATTTATTGGTTATTTTTGCCTCACCTGCTTCTAAAAAGATTCTGGGAATAGTTTACATTAAAGGATACTTTGGAGATTGATGTAAAAGTCAATACGAAGGAAGGGAGAGGGTAATAAAATTATTTGGGGGATAATAGAGAAATCAAAGTGATAGTGGGTCAGCAAGGGGGTTAATATCTCTTCCCTCAACTCGAGCACTACCTGCAAACACTCACTGTTCTTTTCCCACTCATCACCATACTCTGAAAAATACCCACTGCCTTCATTCCTCAATTCCCATTCTCTCTTCAACCCACTTTAATTTGGCATCTTGCCCCCATTTACTCTTGCGAAGTTTCTTCTAATTGTGAGACATGTTAAAAATCTTCAGCTCTCATCCTCCTGGAGTCCTCTCTGGGCTCTGTCACTGTCACCCACTGTTTGCTCGTGGAGTCGCTCTCCTATTTGCTTCCCTGGCATCTTCACTTCTGGTTCTCATCCAGCCTCTCTGTTTCCTCTCAGGCTCTCTCGGTCATTCACCCTTCTCCTGATCTGTCCCAGAGACTGTTTATGAAACTCTTTCTAGTTGAGTGCCAGAAGCTTACCCCTGGATTCCCCTGCATTAGCATATCCCAAACCCTATCGCCAAGTTCCAGACCTAAGCATATATTTACAGGTGTTTAATGTCCATGCGTATGTGCCTGGGTGTCCCTCGGCTTCCCCAGATCTGTACATTCAAACTGGAACTCACTATCCTTCCCCTTCCTGACTCTAATCTTTGCTGCCTCCTGGATTCCCTTCACTCTCCAACAAATGTTCCAAATTAGAAACCGGCATGTCACCCTTGATGACTCCTCCTATACTCTACAGCTAATCATTTACCAAATTCTATTGCTTCAACCTCAGAAACGTCTTTGGGCTGCAACCTCTCCTTTGTCTGGATGTTCATCTCTTGCAAGAGCCTCCTACCTTCTCTCCCTGGGCTGACCACCTTCCACATTGCTAGCGGCTCATATAAATGCCATTGCTTACACATTTCTGTTGTATCTGCATTGCCTGAGCTTGGAATGAGGGTCCCGATGTAACATTCCAGGGAGCTTTGTCTCCAGGGACTCCCCCATATTCACATGCGTGAGAGGCAGCTGGGCGTAGTGGCTGAGAGCATGCTCCAGGCAGAATTCTAATCTCAACGCTGCCCTTTGCTAGCTGTGTGATCTTGGGTGAGCTATTTAACCTCTTTACAGATACAGCCTCAGTTCTGTATCTAGAAAATTGGGATAATGCCAGTACCAATAAAATTAAATGATTCAATATATGCGAGACTCAAAAATAGTACCCGGATTACCATGTGTTTATCGTCATCATTATCGATATTGTTATTATTATTATCTATACACCAGCTACACTGAGATTTTCATGGTTTCTTGAATACACTCTGCCTTTTCAGAGCATAGGTCTGTGACTGTGCCTTCTGCCTATCATGCTACCTTTCATCTTGCAAACTTCTCTGGGCAAAGCCAGGAGCAAAATTCCCCATGCTTCTCCAGCACTTTGTCTACACCTTTGGATTAGCGCCCCTCACAGTAAAGTTTAATTTATATGTTTACATGTCTGTCTGCCCAGAAGACAGCGAGTACTTCCAGGGAAGGACTTGACTTTGTCTCACTCATCTTTGAAGGTTTAGTGTCTTACGTGTAGTTGTTACTCAAAAAATGTTCGTTAAGTATTTATCGAATAAATGAGATTTTTCACCAGTACTACTTGTGGAAAGCAGGGGGTTCTTTATTGTATTATACACAGTAGCTCGGTTTATGCTCCTTTTTCTTGCAGGTATTTTGATATCAGAATCAACTTTGGGGAGGAAGTTGCAGCTCCCCATCAATGTATTCTATGTAGATTTCTCTTGGATCTGGTACTCACAGTAGTGATTTTCCTCTGTTATGGTAACTCTATTTCTCCTTAAAAGGAAGTCTTCATTGGCAGGGAGGTAATGGACATGGTGTGGTGCTCAGTGAACACACAGCAGAGATACTAACTGGGGACAGAGAAGATTGGAAACCAAAGTCTGCAAGGGAGAGGTTCAGGCTGTGACTCTAACTGGGTCACGAGCTGAGCCGAGAGTCAGGGTCAATTCTTGGAAGTCACTAGGAAATGTCAGGAGTCGAGTCGAGGAGTGGAAGCTGTTGTCTTGAGTAAAAATAGAGGGGCCAAGCACTAGGAGACACAGTCAAGGGCCTGGGGTTGTAGGAATGATATTGGGGATTCTCTGACTACAGCATCTTTCCCATCCAGGCTGAATTTAACAGGCCACTCACATCAGCTCTGGAAATTGGACACCATTGTAAATCATGCACATTAACCTTGAGCTCCAATTCTTGGCTGCGTATGTGGCAATGAGCGACATGGTAGTTAGAATGTAGAATTGTACCCAAATTTTCATGGGTTCAAATCCCACTCCTATCATGCACTTATCAACGCCTTAGCGTTGATCTTTCTATCAAATGAGGATAATGCCTGCCTCATAAGAGAAGAGGGAGAATTAAGTATGATGAAGTCATACTCCGCATAGTGTCTGACATATAGTCATTGCCCAGTGAAATAGTATATTAGTATTGTATAATTAAGAAAAATATTTATTTTTATTAAGGGGCTCCCTAAAGCAGCCTGTGATTAGTAAGAAAATCACTACCATTTAATGAATGGTAGACATTGTACTAAGACCTTTAGCTGTATTAATTCTTAATTTGCACAACACAATGAACAGGTGGATAATGTTGTCATCATTTTACAGACGAGAAAACAGAGATTCAGAGAAGTTGTGTACCTTGCCCAAGGTAACACAGCTATTATGTATCAGAGCTTGGATTTGGACAGAATGACTCTGAAGGTCTGTGTTCCTACCCACTGTACACACTGTCTTGTAGACAGGTTACAAGGGAACATCTATGGAGGTGGCTGTAGAACTTAATGGCTTTTGTTAAGACAACCAGGGCTTTTTTTTTTGGACAATTTGCATGTAAAATTACTCTGGACTGCCAGCATTTGGTACTTTATTGCCATCTGGCATTTTTTGGCAAAGCCCAACTCCAGCAACAATAAGATGAGGTGTTAGTGGTAAAAAGGTAATGGTTCTGTTCATGGAGCAGACAGCTACAGAAACTTAAAAGAGAAGGCCACTAATATTTAAGAAGACGAAGATATAAGAACACCAACACTAGTCTGTAGTATCGCTCTGTGCATAACAAAAATCTACAGAGAGAATTTAGGCGGCCAGGTTTGCTTAGAAGTGTAGTAGAAAATATTAGCTGTTTAAAAAAATCTTTTTTTATAATCTACAGGAAAAAAATATTAACTCTTAATCTTGTCATTTTGGGTAATCCGACTCAGGACAAAAGCCCAGCGAGATGGCACACCGGTGTTGATACCCTGGTATTAGCAATATAAGAAACAAGTGTCATGTATAACAATAGGAAATAATGTGTTCTAAGGGGAACATCATATGACTTGATAGTTGGAATTAGTGTCACTCTTATAGGGTTAAAGCTGTCAATAGCCTCAAATATTAAAAGCTGAGAAATCTGCTTCCTAGAAATCTCTATAGGGATTTATGCTGGCTAATGGCATAAGCCTTGATTCAGGCAGACCTGACTTTGAGTCCTGGTTTCTTTGCTTCTTAGTTGTGTGACCTTGGGTTAATTACTTAACCTTTTAAAATTTCATTTTTCTCCATCTGTCAAATGGGGATAATAACACCTACTTCTTAGGGTTGTGAATATTAAAGATAAAATACTGAAATGATGAAGTAAATAGTAGCGATTTTTATTATAATATTTGCAAGTGTGAAAGAACCAAATTGCTTGCTTTATTTATTTTGAAACAAGAACAAGTACGAGCTACATACATAGATCTATGTATGTTTCCTAAGAAACAGTCCTGTCTCCAGGGAGTTATTACAACTTTTACATGTTCATATTAATTCCAGAGCCTTTATAATCATAAAATCCATTTATAGCCCTTAGTTGCCAAGCAACAAAGGACAAAGTACTGAGTATTTCCTTTTATTGCAGAAGATTCAGCTTTTCCATGCTGATTTTGAAATCAACATTTTTCAGCAAACACAGAACTGTGAAACTTAATACCATATTTTCACAGTTTAGTTGCATTCCTTGTTTGGGGAGAGAATCAAAAATGAAAGGAATACATTGTTATTGTTGTCCCGTTCTTAGATAGTCTAAAGCATTTTGTGCTAATTTTATAGTAAATCTATAAGAAGTTCTGACGTTGAGAGACTGAAAATTCATTTTAAGGAGATAACTTTCTTTTTTTGGTTTTACCTATGCTCTGTAATGCTCACTGTAAAAGAACCAGTTCTTAAATCTGTCAATTGTCTTGAAAGAAAGGCTCAAGTAATGTAAAATTCATACAGAAAAATGTTATCTGTTGACCTTGTTAGCCACTGACCTCAAATAGGTCATTTGACCATGCATTGGCACAGTTTGGGGAAGCTGGCTTGTAGGCTTACAACGAAAACAAATTCTCTACCTCCTTAAAAGGGATCAATTCCTTTAATTAATTAATTAATTGACTTGTTTTTGTTCATGGATAATCAGTAAGTAAAGATTTGTAAATCCAAAAAGAATCAAAAGAATATATTACTATTTAACATCCTATACAATATAACCCATATTTTTCAAAGCTCACGAAAGCATGTATGGGAAGCAGTTTTATAATTTTGACAGCTATTTCTGTATTCATCTGTATTAAAAGAGTGCAAAATCAGATTAGAGTATCTTGTCTGGAATCTGCTGTTCTCGTTCTCATATGCATTCTCTGTATGTGGTGGATTCTCTACATGCAGAGAGTGGAGACAATGATTCTCTTTTGTCTTCCCTTGTGTTATGAATGCTTGTTGCTTCGAAACCCATCTATTGATAAATAACATAAAATGTTCTACATGCAGGAAGAGGCAAAAAGGACTAGAAAATATTATAATTCCAGGAGGTAACAACTCGTAAAGGTTCTTCTGCAGAGAGTAAATGTCCTTGGGAATGATTTTTTTTCTGTGAGAATATAAAAGAGTAAGATCTAGCTGTTAACATGAGTAGGCTAATTCCAGTCGGTCAGAAGAGGGACACTTTAAAATCTATTATTCGTGCATCTCAAGTGTTGTGCCTCAAAAAGCATTTGAAGAACTGCCATTAGCTCTTTTTATCTGCATAGGCATAAGACAGGGACAAAAGTCTGCTGCCTTCCCCTGGGAGAGACAGGTTTCTGTGTGAGAATCTGGAATAACCTTTACTGGTGGTGGGGAGGCCAGGTCTGCGAAACAATGCTCAGGATTTGTCTCCTCCTTTGCTGGAGTTTTATGAAAATGTTGTAAAAGACAAAAATCCATAAAGAGCCACCAATTTTTACATTTATTTATTTTGCCAGTTCATTTCTATTAATAACCCAACTTGAAAGTTTTCTTCTCACTCTTCCGTTGGTATTGTGCTTGTTTATAGAGTTTGACATTTTACAAACTCGTTTATTTCCATCAACTCATTGGTCATTCACACATAAAAACATTGAGACTTAAAAAGTTGACAGATGTGTCTAAAATCGCAGTGATAGTTATCAGAGATAGTGGCAAGACCTTTGTCTTCTCATTCTAAGTCCAATGTTCTTTCCATCTATGCAGCGCTCTGCCTTTCAACAGGAAAAAGCAGGTAAAGACATGTATTGGTTTATTAGCTTCCATGTGCTAGGGCTGGATGTCAGAAAAAATAAGTAAACATGGTCAGTCTTTGGGGAAATCTCCTTCCTTCTATCTTCCCCCTCACTTCTCCCTAGCCACTATGTGGCGATCTCTTATCAGCTGGCCACTGGCTACCCAATCCCACCTCTGCTCCAGGACAGAGCCAGCCAAGTTTCCATCTTTTTGGCCTTTTCCTAAACCCCCTCCTTTGATGGAATTGATCTGCCCTGAGTCCTACCTTATGGGGAGTGGGGGCCAGAGGCAGGAAGGAATGAGAAAGGGATGCACATTTTGTGTGCCAAGCACCACCAGTGGAATTGTACATGTTATCATGTTTAGTCTGCAAGCAACCCTCTAAGGTGGTAAAACCCTTTTTCCTGATGAGGAAAGAGACCCAGAAAAGTTAAGTAAAACTGGAATTTAACCCAGGTCTGCCTGACCTGCAGTTTCCCAAATTTCATGTTCTTCTTTCTTATCTCCAGGTCACACAGGGCTCACTCCTTCTGGAACACCCTTCCCTCCCTTGTTTACTGGGTTAACTGCTATTCACCCAAGGTCCTGGCTTTGGCATCATTCCCTCAGGGGTTCCCCATACATTTCCATAGTACTCTGCACTTCACCTTCCAAAGCATGTGATCAATGCCTTTTCTGTCTCCAATGGACGACTGGAAGAAAGGAATGATGTCTCATTTACTCCTGTAGCCTCAGTGCCTAGGGACTGGCACATAGCATACATTACGTTTTAATAGTAAAAATCTCCTGAGCCTCTGAAATAACAACTGTGTTATTGCAACTTGGTTAATACTGAAGCTAAGACTCTTTGTTTCTCTGAAAAATGGGGATAATGATAATACCTATCTGATAGAATAAAATTGTTGTAAGGATTAAATGAGAAAGTCAATGTAAAATTCTTAGCAGTATCAGTACTGCTACAGTATCAGTACATAATAAGTGTTCACTAAACTTACTAAGTACTCTTCTTCTTCTTCTCCATTGGCTGTCTCTCAAATGGCTTGACTTATTATTCATTTGCTCCCTGTTGGATCTCCTCTGGATACCCTACCCTTCTTTTTAGGCCTGGCTCCCACATCAAGATCTGACCTGTGCACGGAGGAACTAGGACCTCACCATCCTAGTTCTATACTCAGTAGTTTTATTATTATAACCCTACCTTAGTTCCTTTGTCTTTACAATACTTCCTCAAGATAACACAACAAAAAGACCTATTTCTTTATTATCTACTCATTTATAGACCAAGTTTCCTTGTATTATATTTACATAATTAGAATAGTCAATGCAAAGCCGTATGCTTAACCTACTGCATTTATCTCGTTGGAGTCAGCCATCAGTCCAGTCAGTCACGATTAGATTCTGACACTTTCAGACTCTATTGTGCCTCGCCCACTTCTTTCAGGCCGTCTGCACACTTGGCCAGTTTGCCTTTTCTATATTTATCCAAATTACGAATAATGTTATTGAAAAGGATGAAAGTAGAGTCATTTTATACTGAATTTTAGGGTTTTCTCCAGGTTGGCATTCTAGTGTAGGTACACATTCATCTAATTCTAATATAATTCTCTCTACCTTCCTCTATCTTAGCTACAAATATGGCCACCTTTGACCTCTCTCCCCCACTTGCTAATTGGGTTAGGAGCCCCTCCTGAATGTCTCCTGGGGTCTGACTTATCACATCATGTTGTTGCTGTCTGGTTACCTGTGCTCTCCTGCCCTGCCTTGGAGGCGAGACTGAGTGCTGCTCTCTGTTGTCTCCCCAGGGCCTGGCACACAGCACTTCATCACGTATTTATTGAATGTTAAATGAATGAGCAATTTTGTTTAGTGTTTAACTGAAATCAAGATACACATTTCCATTGAGAGTCTTCTAATCTGCCAATCGGCCAGTTGAACAGCAAAGGAAATGAAGTCCATCTGCATGGCTAGCTCTTGGTAGGCACTTGTAGGCTCCTTGATGTCTACTACTGTTCTCGGAGTCCAGCAGCCATAGTTTTCGCAATCTTTTCTAGAATTTTGCATTGGTGACCCTTATAGAAAACCAATGTGGAGTTGCCATCCTGTTACACAATGTGCTTGAACTATTTATTTCCTCAAGTAGAATAAAGGTTAATTTTTATTTTATCTCTCATTTATCAGGCACATAAATTCCAGGTGATTCATATAATGTTAAAGTCCAGAGACAGTCTTCTAATTCTGCCACTATTTCCAACAATGGGTCATGTTACCTCTGCTTGAAAGAACTGATTAGATTCTTCCTGGATCGATGTAAGGCTACCCGTACAAGGAGACTGGGAGATTCCCAGGATTCCATTAGGTGAAGATTTTCCTGGGGGCAGTGCCCTGTTGCTCACTTCCATTTCCAAGAATATAAAAGAGTACATGGCCTCAAGCAGATAAACTCCTCATGCTACTTCCCTCCTTACTCAACTCTCTCATATTTCCTATCTCAAGGAACCAGCATGACCAATCAAGACAGGGATGGGGAAATCACCCAGGTTCCTTCTAGTCAGTCACAAAATCTAGTGGTTTATCCTCCCAAATACTACTCACATACAATGATGTGCTGGTAAATGTTTAATAACCAACTCTCTGAGGGAAAAACACAGCATCTTTGATTGGTAGTGTTTGTCAATTGCCATGGTGTAAATCTCCCAACTGCAGGCTGAATGACCTTTCAAAGTTATAAACCTGATCATGTCACTCCTCTGCTTAAAATTTTTCAATAACTTCATAACTTTCAAGGTAAATTTCTTACCATGATACACTTTCCACCACTCATAATTACATTTACTCATTCAAAGCTTTATTTACTCATCAATAAATTCAATAATTAGTGAATAATTATCATGTTGTAGGTCCTGTTCTAGATGCTTAGGATCTGTGTAATAACAGACAATTTATGCCCTGGAAGGGCTTAGAGTTGAGCAGAGAGAGACAGACACACAACATGTAATTGCTACAGGGATTGAAATAAAGGTGCATCCAGGCCGGGCACGGTGGCTCACGCCTGTAATCCTAGCACTCTGGGAGGCCGAGGCAGGTGGATCGCTCAAGGTCAGGAGTTTGAGACCAGCCTGAGCAAGAGTGGGAGACCCCGTCTCTACTAAAAAAAAATAGAAAGAAATTATCTGGACAACTAAAAATATATATAGAAAAAATTAGCCAGGCATGGTGGTGCATGCTTGTAGTCCCAGCTACCTGGAAGGCTGAGGCAGTAGGATCGCTTGAGCCCAGGAGTTTGAGGTTGCTGTGAGCTAGGCTAACGCCACGGCACTCACTCTAGCCAGGGCAACAGAGTGAGACTCTGTCTCAAAAAACAAACAAACAAACAAACAAAAAAACAAATAAAGGCACATCCAATGGGGTCCCTGAAGGGTGTTGCTCTCAGTCTCTGTCAAGTTCTTCACCTGTCTCCTGCATGGCCAGGCTACAGGCACATATCCACGGGAGTCCTGCTGCTGATTATTTGAATTCATTTGCACATGTCTTTTTCTATTCCCAGAATGTTTATCATCTTCTTTCACCTAGCGAACTCAAAAGGCCCTCTCAAGTGTCACCTGTAGAAGTCCTGGGCTTGCCCCCAGCTCCCATAGTATCCAAGGATAGGTTCATCATCACTTAACACCTCGCCTTGCTGTAGCTGATTTTCTTATCCCTCTGACTGGACTGTGAGCTTGTCCCTGATTTTATTCCTAGACACAGAGTGGACACCAGGTAAATGTATAACAATAAGTGAATGAAATACTTAGTCAATTAATGACTGGTAATGTCTCTGGAATAATGTCACCCTTACTCCTCTAACTCCAAACTGATTGTGGCTCAAAACACCAATGTTGGATTTTAGATCTGTTTCTACTTTCAATGGATTTTCAAGACAAAAATATTCTTAGCAAATGAGAGAAGGGGAATGAATGTTTTGTTTCTCTTCCTCTCCTCCTTTTTCTTCTTTGAAATATCCATTAACATTTCTGCTCCAATTTCTCATGAACAATGGTATATCAGAGGGAACCTATCTTTACGTTTAAACTCAAAGAGTAACCATTTGGGATATCCTCACCATTACTTTTTAGAATCTTTTAAAAAACTAGAGTTGTTGTAACAAACAAATTTTGTCATCTTGCCTGTTGTCTGAATTCTCTGGGCATTGTTGTGTGGCACAAAGGATTAAAGAGTGGATAAAGAGAGGAGCACGGGCACCAGGGCTGAGGAACGTGCTGCAGGAAGGGGAGCTATCGGATGGAAACAAGAACAGGTCTTCATGTAGGACTGGTGGGAGGTGGATGGGTGGGTGGGTGGAGTGGGCAGAAAGTTATGACAGGAAGGTCTTTGCTGTGCCTGCCCTGCTCACACCCTTGGAGAAGCCCCAAAGGCATATGTATGTTTATCGGATCCTATGGATGCAACTGGGATTTGTCTGTGATACCTCCTGAAGGATGGAACGTCATAACCAAGTGCTTTCTTTCTTTTCTGCCTAAGGCCAAGGGCAGCAGGACAGGCTACCGTCCTATAGTGTTGCTGTGCCAGGAAGGGGAGGCAGAGAACTAGGGTAACGAAGGGTCTTGCTTTACAAGGGCAGTAAAGGGGAAGCTTCTCTGACACTCCCAGGAGGCCTGGGCAGTGTCTTCTTTTGTGAGCAGGACTGTAGCAGCCCTTCCCAGCCACCACAGAAAAGAGTGGAATCAAGGTTTGAAACGGAGCCTCCCTGACACGGGATGGGACGGCCAAGGATGCACTCTTTGCAGGCGTGGTGTTATAAACAAGCGTTTAAGACATTTATAGCAAAGTGATTATTTTTAAAAGCATGAGATTTATTTTAAGAGCCATTTGAGAGTTGCTCTGTGTGTGTAAAATTTTCCGAAAACAATTTCATCTGACACCATGGATTTATCTTGTTGAGTAATTTCCTTTGGGTTTGGAAACACAGATGTGATTCTGGAGTCCTAGAGAAAGCCAGCTACTGCAAGGACCATCTCTCCTTCTTCACTAAGGTGTTGGGACAGCCAAGTCAGGCAGGTCCTGGGAGCTGTGACCTACCTCCTCTTTCTCCCTGGGGACTTCAGTGCGTGAGTGTGTCTGTGTGTGCAGGGTGCTGTATAAAGCAGATGGGACGCCAGCAGGGGCTTTGCTGGGAAACTAAACAGATTCCTCCCTCCATCTGCTTCCCTTAGCAATTGGCTTGCCCAAAGCCCAGTGAAGCAGCAGGAGCGAGTCAGTCCTCTGTGCAGTTGGCTGGCATTTGGGGCCGGGGTGTGTGTGTGTGTGTGTGTGTGTGTGTGTGTGTGTGTGTGTGTGCGCGCGCGCGCGCGTGCATGGGGCAGGGGGTGGAGCAATGTGGGATGGTGAGAGCATCATGTTCAGGGCTCAGGACAGGCCCAGGTTGGCTTCCCTGTGTGTCACTTACAAGCCGTGTGACTCTGGGCGAGCTAGTTAACCTGCATAATCTCTTGGCCTTACCTGTAAACTGGAAGTAACACTGATGTCCACCTCCTGGGGCTGTTATGAAGATGGAACAAGGTCATGCAGGTAAAGTGCTTATTCTTTCGCTTGGCTGGGAGGAAGAAATCCAAACTCTGCGTGTCCCTGGACAACTGCAGGAGTGTTCAAATTGATCTCCCTTCTTTTGTTCTTGTCCCCTTATAATCCTTTCCCACAAAGCAACCAGAACGACCTTAAAAACCGTAAAGCATATCATGTCACTGTCCAAGGGCTTCCCCTGGCTCTGCCCTCCTGTCCTACTCCCGTGCTCCTGCGCGCTAGCCCCACTGGATGATGATTCATTTCGCAAACACTCCCAGTTCCGTCCAGTCCCGCATCTGGGCCTGGCCGGCTCCGCCCTGACGTCCGCGAGGCCGGCTCCTTCCTCAGAGACGCCTCCACAGCCAAAGGAGCTCCCTGCGCCACAGACTGTTACACCTGTTTTATTTTCATCACTCTCTGAAAATATCCTGTTGATTTATTGTTTCTCCTGTGTCGTGCGTGTCCTACCCTCACCTGCAGGTGCCCCCTTTCCCTCTCTGAGAATACAAGCCCCTAAGGGGTTCTTGTGTCTTTTTTTCCTACAGCTGTGTCCCCAGGACCTTGTGCAGTGCTTGGCACATGGTAGGTACTTAGTAAACAGTGGCTGAAGCAATGAAAGAATGAATGTGTCTTGTCCCACCTTTCTGCAAAGACTAGCTCAAGACTAAACCCCACTAGGAGGTCATTTCTGACCAGCTAAATTTCTAGGAATCTCTTTCACCTATGAATCCGGGAGGCACTTGGGATACGTTCCACCCATTTCCCTCTTAGCTCACGTCACCAGAGTTGATGATGTGTCTCCTCCACTGTTTTCACAAATCTAGAACATAGAGAAGAAAAGCCTCCAAATTCTTTTTATGATGCCACCCCAGCATAAAACCCGAGGGATATTGGTATGCAGAAGAGAGAGTTGAAGTATTGCATGTTAAGTTGTACCTGGAAAACCGTGCCCAAAATTTATGACCTCATTAAATTATCTTTCATCTATTTCAGATTTTAACAAGATGAAAGAAAAACATTTTGGCTTTATACTGTTGGGAAAACCCCCAAAACACCAGTTGTTTCAGATTCTGTAGATGTGAGTGTTATAGTCCTCTAGAAAAGCAAAGCATTTTACACAACAAAGTGTGCCACACCAAATGGAGCTTGGGAGTTGCCAAAAATAGTACTCTCACCATGCAGTGTCCTTGACATCCTTCTAAATGATGGGTTTGAGTGCATTTGTTTATCCATGGCAGCTTGGGGAGAGTCGACTTCAGCAGAACTGGCTCCCCTCTGGATTTAGCACAAATAAACTGCTTGCCTTAGTTTAACCATTGCATGTTGGCTTCCAGATATTGGCTATTAACTACCAGCTAGTGGTGATCATAAGCTACAATGGGACAATTGTATGGGACAATTTCCCATACAATTATTTGGTAATTGTATGTTGGGTGGGAGGTTTTCGTGCCACTCAAACTGCTGTGGTAAGACAAGCACTTAGTCAGAGGGCTCTGAAGGAAACTCAGATTTCAGGCCCCTTTGTTGTTGGGTGCTAATGTGTCCTCCCACTCAGGAGTGGCAGAAAGGATGGGATAGTGGAGGCTGTATGGAACAGAGAGCATATGCCCATTCACGTTGCCTCTTTACTCAGGGATCAGTCCTTGCTAGTGAAGATATTCATTCATTCATTCAACCAATATTTTTTGACTGTCAACTATGAGGTTACAGTAGTGAATAAGACAACTGTGATATTTGTTCTCATGAATCTTTTCTAGTGAGCAGGATGTAGGCAATCATTAAGAGGTTTTGAAACCTTAGAGGTGGCATTTGCTCTCAAACTTGCTTTTTATGTGGTATGAAAAAAATTCAATTTTTATATCGCCAAATTTATATAATTTTTGATGTTCCCATCAAAAATTTGGTTTGACAGCCCTCTTGTCCTTTCAAAATATACAGACATATATTCCTGTTTTCTTCTAGTAATATTATGGCTTATCTAAATCTTCCATACAAACTGAGAAAGATTATTTTATTTATAGTCCTATCAGTAGTGCATAAGAGGGTCCTCTTATTTCCATCATCATTAACAGTGGGTTTTATTAATTCTTTGAATGTGTGCCAGTTTGATGGGCAAATTTTTTTTTCTTGTTCTTTAAATTCCATTTGTTGGTAAAGTTTAAGATTTCTTATTTTATAAACTGCCATTTAATGTTTTTTATAATTTTTCTATTGTGGTGTTGCTGGTACTTATTGATTTTAAAGAGCATTTTTTATATTAAGGATCTTGACTCTGTTTAATATATATTAAAAATATTTCACAGTTTGTTTTTCACTTTTTAAAAAAATTTTTTAAAATTTCTTTTAGATACTCTGTCACTTAGGCTGGAGTGCAATGGCACAATTATGGCTCACTGCAACCTTGAACTTCTGGGCTCAAGCTATCCTCTTTCCTGAGCCTCTGGAGTAGTTAGGACTACAGGTGCTCACCCCATGCCAAGATAATTTTCTTTGTAATTTTTATTTTTTAGAGATGGAGTCTCACTATGATGCCCAGGGTGGCTGTGTCTCAGCCTCCTGAGTAGCTGAGATTATAGGCATGAGCCACTGCTCCTGGCTCTCCCTTTTTTCTTATATTAAAATACTTATGATCATCAAAGGATGTTAAAACTATTGAGTAAAAATTTGACGAGAAACAGAACATTTGTACAATCACAAAGTATCTTCCCACAAATTACAAAAAGAAAAGTAGTAACTTTACAGTGGGGAAAGCTGGCTAACTTCAACCAAGGGATCAATATTAACATCAGTCATAACAGGACATTTTTATCCTCCTGACTTAAGGGACTGAGAAGGACAAAATATTACTTACATAATAGTCTTGCCAAACACACGTAACTTGAATTTAACCATGAGACAATATGAGGCAAACCAAAATTAAGGGACATCTATACAACAACTAGCCTGTGCTCTTTGAAAAATCTAAAAAGACATGACAACTCCATGCATTATATTATCCTGGATTAGATTCTGAACCAGAAAAAAATTGAGATAAAAGATATTATTGGAACAATTGACAAAATTTGAATGTGGAATATAGGTTATATAGTAAAACTTTATCAATATTAGTTTTCCTGATTTTTATAATTGAATTGTGGTTGTGAAAGTAATGCCTTTGTATTCAGAAATACACACTGAAGTATTCAGGGATCAAGGCAACTTATTCCCAAGTGGTTCAGAAAGATATGTTAGAAGATTGTGTATATTTATGTTTTTATATATGTGTGTGGATGTGCACGTGTGTGTGCATGTGTGTATGACAGAGAATGCATATGCATGTTTTATATATGTATGTGTGCATGTATTTGTGTATGAGAGAGAGAGGGTGAGAGAGAGAAAGCTAATGCAAATGTAGAACAATGTTAATGATTGGTACATCTGAGTGAAGGTCATATGTGAGTTTTCTCTGTTTTCTCATAGTTTCTCTATAGGTTTGAAATTATTTCAAAATGAAATGTTAAAAATTCTTTCCCCCTCAAAAATATATGAAGTAAAATTTATCATTCACTTTCTTTATGGTTTCTGGTTCTCATGCCCTGCTTGAGTCTTGTAGCCTAAGAACAATGTAGGTCTCTCCATTTATTTAAATCTCTTCTCAAGGTCCTTCATAGAGGTTTTTAGTTAAAAAAAATTGTCCCTAAATACATATTTAGATATTTTATGCTTTTTGTTATTTTGAATGGATCTTTTTCCCCCATTATATTTGTCTGAATGATTGGTTATTATTATAAACAGCAAGTAGTTTTCATATTTAATTTTAACCAACTACATTATTTAATTTTCTGATTACTTCTAATTGTCAGTTGTTTCTCTTGAGTTTGTTAGATATAGAGTCATGTTATCTGGAAATAAAGATATTTTTTCTTCTTTATACCTATATATCCCTATATTTTGTACTATAAAAATTCTAACATATTTGTGATAATCAGAAAGAAACTGATGAATTTATTTTCATTTTGTAGACCAAGAAAAAGGACAGAACTATTGTGTTACATTTGGGGAAGTCTAACAAAAATGCGAAACAAGATATTAAACTTCTTGTTGAACTTAACTGGAAATAATTTGTCTGACCAACAAATCAGCTTATGTATTCATCCATCCATCCATCCATCCATCCATCTGTGCAATAAATTTTGACTTTTTGCTTCTTTCATGCTGTAGATTCTTGTGGGTACAATAAGAAAGACATAGTCCTTACTCTTAAAGACTTGTCAATGTTTTTAGCCATTGGCTGTTCTGAAATCTTCATGATTCTCAAGATTTTCAATTTGCCTTTGCAGCTCAGGGGGCCAGCGGCACTCTGGAGAACCCAGCCCTGGATACAAGCCTGTTGGAGGAGTTCTTAGGCAATGACTTTGATTTGGGGGCCTTGTAAGTAATGAGAGCACTGCTCTCCATTTGATGTTTTAAAAATTAGGAAATAAATGACCTAGGAAGTGTTCCCTCCTCTTTAGTTTTCCAAAAGAACTTGGGTAGAATTGGTATTATTTCTTCTATGAATTTTTGACTAATTTTGCTAGTGAGGCCACCTGGTCCTGGAGTTTTCTTTGTGGGAAGTTCCACTTGCTCCTCACCTTCATCCCCAAATTTAGTATCTTTAAAAATAAGGAGCTACTCAGATTATCTGTTGGTAGTTACTGGCTTAAGTAGTTTGTGTCTTTCCGTGAATTTGTCCAGTTCATCTAATTTGTCAAATTCACTGGCATAAAGTTCTTCATATTTCCTTATTACACTTATCATGTCTGTAGGATCTATAGTGATGATCCTTTTGTTGTTCTTGATATTAGTAATTTGCGTCTTTTTTTCTTGATCACTCTGGCAAGAGGTTTATCAGTTTTCTTAACCTTTAAAAGAACCAGCTTTTGGTTAAATTGTATATTTTTTGTTTTCCATCTCATTCATTTCTGCTCTTACTTTCTGATTTATTATAGCCACTCCAGCTTTCTTTTTCTATTTTTAATTTATATATGGTAAAGTTCATGTTTTTGTCTAAAATGCTGAGAGTTTGACAAATTTGTAGAATCACATAAGCACAACTATAATTGTGATACACAACACTTTCCTCACCTGAAAAATTTCCCTTGTGCTGCCCATCTGTGGTCAAACCCACGACCCACTCCTAACCCCTGGTGACCACTGATCTGTTCTTTGTCCCTATAGTTTTGCTTTTTCCGGAATTCACATAAATTAAACTATACAGTATAAAACCTTTTGAGTCTGCTTCTTTCACTTATCATAATGTCTTTGATTAATATTTCATTCTTTTTTATTTCTGAGAAAGATGCTTTTGAATGATTATAACATAGTTTGTTTATCCATTTACCCATTCAAGGACATTTGAATTATTTCCATTTTTTTGGAAATTATGAATAATGCTTCTATAAATATTCATGTATATATTTTTATGTGATCAAAAGTTTTAATTTCTCTATGGTGAACACTTAGAATAAAGACTGCTGGGTCATGTTGTAAGTGTAAGCTTACTGTAAAAATCACCAAATTTTCCGGAGTGACTGTACCGTTTTATGTTACCACTAGCAATGTATGAGATATCCAGTTGCTTCTCTTCATCATCAGTTCTTGATATTATGAGTGTTTAAATAATTTTATTATAGTGTTGTCTCCTGTTTTAATGTGCATTTTTCTAATGACTAATGATGCTGAATATCATTTCATGTGCTTGTTTGCCATTCATACGTTTTCTTTGGTGGTGTGTCTATTCAGATCTTTTGCCTATTTTAAGAAATTGGGGTTATTTTGTTATTTTTGAGTTTAGCAATTATTTTTAATATACTGAATATAAGGACTTTGTTAGATATGTGATTTGTGAATATTTTCTCCCAGTTTGTAACTTCTTATTCTTCTAACAGTGTCTTTCTCAGAACCAAAGTTTTAATTTTGATGATGTCCAATTTATTAAATTTTTCTTATATGGCTTGTGCTTATAGTTAAGAAACATAGGTTTTGTCTAGCCCATATTTGATGTTACGTATTTCATTCTCATAATAACTCTGTCAAATAGGTATATTACCCACATTTTACAGATGAGAAAGCTGAGCTGCAGAGAGGTTAAGTAGCTCCCCATACGTCAGTAAGTGGCAAAGCTGAGATTAAAGTTGGTCTGGCTCTGGAACCCGTGCCCTTTCTTCTAAATGAAACTTTTAGATTAATTGATATTTTAGGGGATGCTTTGGAGTAATGTGAAGCTCAGGGAAATATATTAAATGCATCTAAAATTATCTACCAAAAGATGTGACTCAGAATAGATCTGAGCTATAGTTTGTAAAGATTATCAGAGTTCATGTTCATTAAAGAAAAGTCCTGTGATCAGATAACCTGTCATTATTTGATAAAAAATGCTCAGCTGCATGCAATTAAGTGGAGCTGCCATAGAAATCTGAGCAAGAACAAGCAGAAACAGGTCTAGTCCATGGCCGCAGGGACGTCAGGCCAGTTCAATGATCAGTACAACCTGTTCAAATACTCCAACTTTTGAGCATTTCTAAATACCAGGCTTTTTGTGCCGGTTAGGAGCATTTCTCACAACAGCCCTGGGATGCAGGTTTTCTTGCCTGGGGTAGTAGAGCTGGGATTCAGACCTGAGCTGGGATTCAGACCTGAGTTTACTATGAACCATGAGTCTTCCCCCCTACTATGTTGCCTACCAATTATGCTTTTAAAAAATGTCGATGACAACTCTTTATCTAAATGATCTAAGAGACCACCAGGCTGCAACATTGCTGAGAGCTAGTTTGAATCTCATAGGCGGATTTTCAGATCTCAAGTGTATTAAAAGATGGAATTTTTTGCCTTGTAAAAAAAGATTTCTTTAAATGCTCGCTGGGAACCTTCTCTAGGAGCTGCTGTGGGGAAAAAAATAAAAGTTCCACGATCAATAAGTAAACTTGTGACTCACTGGCCTAAATAACATTAAATGAGTATCTTTTCTGCAAGACTTCTCAGAGCCTTTGGTATACTGATGTACAACTGGGGAAGGGAAATGGTATGCAGTGTTCCTCAAACTTAAGTGGCCACGGGCCCCTTCTGGGAGGCACATACGTATGAGCGTTGGGATACGCTGCTCAGGACTTTCTGATCTTTTTGTGTGAACGTAACTGGTATGCACAGCTGGGGGCAGTCCTGTCAACATGTGAAGGTTTCCAAAAATTGCCCTAAACCCTTTATTTCCTTGTGTGGTAGAGTCCAGAACGGCTGTCGCCTAGGAGGAGCAGGCTGAGGTCCTCTCTGTTTTCCTAAGTTAGCCAGCCAGCGGCCTGCTAGGTACGCAGGTGAGCTGTGGTGTGGGACATACTGGGAAATGTCCAGGTATGGAATGCTGCTTGGAGAGAGGGGCTAGAGATTTAGGGGACAGCATAAAACCTGGGAGGCTGCAGAGGAAAAGGACAAGAAGTGTGTGTGTGTGTGTGTGTGTGTGTGTGTGTGTAGAGGAGGGAAGGCTATGGAAAAGAGACTAATGAATCTTCAAAACAGGCTTTGTTTCCTTGAGAAATGCCCAGAAGTTCACCTATTTCCTTCCTTTACTCAAGATGGGGGCCAGGGAGCCACAGCGTTGGGATCACCTGGGAGCTAGAAATGTTAGCATCTCAGGCCCCGTCCCCCAAGGGCTGAATCAGAATGTCCATTTTTTACAGGATTCTGTGGGGTTCATATGCACATGACAGTCTGAGAAGCCCTGCTTTAGGTCACATAAGCATGCCTCCTTCCTCACTACCTCCCAAGTCCCAAACCACACAATGAATAGAGTTTGGTTTGAGTAAGCATGCTGAGGGTCAGTAGACATTACAACGAGCTGTAGGCTGGCCTCGAGGTCCTGCAGTGGGGTAAGAGGGCAGCTGCTGGAGGCACTGGTGTTTGAGTAGGCGACTTTACAGGAGGGGGCCTTAGAGACACATTAGGTCTGTGAAAGAATCAACTACAGGTTTCATTTTATTTCATTCCAGTGGTTGAGCTTAAGCATCTAATATTCTGGGTTTTACTTGGAACCTGGCTTATTGGGGTTGGACGACAAGATGAGTTAGGAGTCAATTACCAGCTGCATGTCTTGCTTCTGCCATCAGCAGAGTGGGGCTGATAAGTTCGTTACTGTGATGTTGTGGAAGGGAGTGAGGTAGCACATGTCGTTCTGTGATAGGAGCTTGTTAACTGTGGTTTCCGTTCACTTCTGGGTTCAAACTGATGTAGTCAGAGAAAGACTGGGCTAGAGCATTACTTGATACTCCTTGATTCTAAGGATATTTGTGCAAAATGAAATAACCTCTGATAATTAATGTGATTAGGATGGTCTGTATTTAAAACACTCTGTTCTTTAGAGGGTAAACTCCGTTGGTAGAACACCTGACTCTAGTATGACTAATTGCCAGATGATAATCTTAGGTAAATTGTTGAGCCTCATCAAGTGTTGGTTTCATTGCCTGTGGTTTAGGGTCAATAACGGTACCTTTTCACAGGAGAGTTGTAGAGATTAGATGGGACAGCACATGCAAAGGGTTAGCCTGGCACCCGGCTCAGAGCAGTTTTTCAGAGAAAGTTCTCTAGTCTAAAGCAGCGGGGGAGGGGTGCAAGAGGGTCAGGGCCCTTGCAGTTTGCCGGCATGGGGCTGGAGGGGAGGAATGGCATCTTCCTTGCCTTGTTTCTCGCTGTCCTATCATGAAAAGGTTTTTCTGGGCTACCTTATCCACTGACAACATTTCTGCCAGGGCCCTTCCCATCCCACCTTCCAGATGGTGGGTACAAACCCTCGCCAAGCTGGACCAAGTATTTATTGAGCGCCTACCACACTCTCACCACCGGGGCACTACATACGTAGCACATGTGTACACACACATGCTCACGGAGTATTAAGACATGTTCTTAATGTGAAAGTCCATGTGAGAGGATAAACCATACACATGAAAAATTAGAGGAAATATCTCTAATAACAACCATTTATACAGTGGGAGGATGGGGTACACCAGTGAACAAAACAGACGAAGTCCCTGCGAATAGCTTACCAAGGGCAGTGGTGGGAGCAGTCTGCCCTGGTAAGGTACTCAGGCATTTTTTTTGGAATTGGTGATGCAGGGTGATAATAAAAAGCAGACTGACTCTTCATAGGCTTCAGTATTGTTTTTAAATTCTCTACAGACAATGCATTTCCTTATTGCCTGCTCCTGGGGTGGGCCGTTCCCGTCCCCTCACCCTCGTACTCCAAGGCTGTCATGCCACTCCAGTGGGGAGAGCAAGACAGGGACAGGTAGTCTAAGGTCGCTGAGTAAGACGAAGACAAATAAGAGTGAGGTAAGGAGGGAGAAGCTGAGGGTGGGGGAAGCTACCATTTCAGACTGGGTGGTCAGGAGAGTCTTCTCTTGATACATGAATTTATATACACAGCATATTCAAGGCCACATGTAGTTTAAAACAGTCTTTCATACTTGTTAAGCACCAACTCTGTGCCAGGCACTGTGTTGAGCTGAGCTCCCTGTGAGGTGCAGCAAAGCTTTGGAGAAGGGCAGTTGGTGTGTGAAGGTACCAGGGGAGTCATTGGAGAAAACTGGGGATTGGACCGTTGAATTGTGAGTATCCTACCTGGATATTCACATGAAAACCACATCTTCACACTGAGTATGTGTCCTGCACAGTGCCTAGTGGAGTCGTGAGTGTAGTAGGCACTCAGTGTATGCTTGATCGTATCACCTGGTTGTGATGTGAAAGAAATACGGGCTGCTCTGGGGACAGCATGCGGATGTCATGGATGTATATAAAACCTCAACCAGCTGGAGGGTAGAGTCTATTTTGTAGACCTCCTTTTTTGGTTTGTGTAGCACCCAACCCCTAGGGGACTATGTTTCTCTATTCTTCCTCCAAAAAACAAGTTGTATGTCTGAGAGGAAGAGGTTTAGAAAACAAAGTATTCTATTTTTTTATCTGCTGCTAAGAATCTTTCGATTTTCACAACTGCCTCCTACTGTAGCTAGAGACAGAGTTGGCCACTCAAGGTGTGACTCATGGTGTCTATTGCTCCCTGGTATCTGTCTACTTTATGGAAATCCCTTTGACATATAGACAAGTTCAGAGCACAAGGCCAAAAACGGTTAAATGTGCATTGCTGGGATTCCTGACATGGTGATTGTGAGTAGGCAGGAGTTCAGAAGTGCAGAAACAATCCCAAACAGTGTTTTCCTTGAAGTTAATCATTGCCTTTATTTTAACCATTTGCTTGGTTTTGAGGGTAGCTATCATTAAGTCTTTCCTCAAATTCTCTGAACTGCAAAATTCCTTTAAATACACATAAATGCATTGAGCATGGAAGGGTATACAATACAATGAAGTAAAGGTGTAGCTGTGGTGAATTTTGGAAGGGGGAGTAAATTGTAAGGAAAGCATTTACAATTTTAAAAGCTTCATTTTAAAACCACCAACACATATTGCTGTCACTCCACACAGGGACTCTTGGTTCTCCATAAGGGGGTCGCTGGATGGGGCCTGCATTTCTGTTTACAATATGCCGTGCCGTAGTTCTCCAGTAAACTGATAGTTTGCTCGTGATTGTCAGTTTTTATTAACATTATTTAATTCAGTGGCACCTCTACTGTAAGGGTAACTAAATAACTGCCTAAAGCCTTGAATCTGAAATTGTGAGATCTCAGAGTCAATTACAACATTGAATTTGTAACTAAAAATGTGTACATGTGCAGAATTTAAGAAGTTGAATGATACCGTATATATGGCATATAATAGACCATTACTAGCGATCTTCTGCCCTACTTCTTCCCTTGCCCTTGACTTTGACTTTCCCAGAGGCAGTCACTTTCCAACTCCTGTTATAGATAGATATACTCCTGGTAGATATTTCTACCGTCCTATATCCCAATGATGTTTTTATATTGCTCTCTTGCTTGATATATCTGAAGAACTTCGTATCATCTGAGAGGATTTAATTTCTTACACCACATCCTACATTCACTTCTGCCCCCAGCCTCCCAATACCATAAAGTTGTTTAAAAATTTTTAATTAGGTCAATATCCAGAGCTTACATTATTATCACTATGTGTTCACATATAATTTACTGTGATGATGTTTTCTTTCTTTTTGTTTTTCACTGCCTTGTTTTCACATTTTGCTTGGCTTTGATGCAGCTATCATGAATTTCTTCTTCAAATTCTCTGAAAAGAACTGAAAATTTCTCTCAGTATGAAAACACATCAATTTCTTTTCCTCTTAAAGATTTTCCTCAGATGATCTATGTCTTTACTGACTTTATGGTTCTTCAATTTGTTCTGTCAGGTGATGAAAGATTGTTAAAATCTTCAACTGTGTGATTGTCCAATTGTCTGTATCTTCTTTTAGTTTCACCAATTTTTGCTTTGTATATTTTGAAGCTCTGTTATTAGATATATAAACAATCCTGATTGATATGTGTTCCTAATAAAAATGACTCCTTTTTTATTATGAAATGAGCCTCTTTACCACAAACTACTCTTTAAAGTCTATTTTAGCTATTATTCATGAAACCACTTCTCCCTTCTTATACACATTTTTCTCTCCATTAACTTTCAGCTTCTCTGAGTCTTCATATTTGAAGTGTTTTTTTGCAGGCAACATACAGCTGGGTCTTGCTTTTTAAAAATCTGTTCTTATGATCTCTGCCTTTTAATTGGAGTGTTTAATCTTTTAACATTTAATGTGATTATCGATATTGTTGTACAGTAGTACCCCCTTATCCATGGGGGATATGTTCCCCAATAGATACCTGAAATTGTGGATAGTACTGATTTATACTATGCACAAATTTCTTTTTTCTTCTTCACAATTTCATGGATAGAAGATTAGTTCTTACAGTAGATCTTAGCAACTTCAGCATATGATGTTTTTTCCTTTACAGCTTCTCTTCAGCATTTCTGAATTGCCAGCATCACTACTCCTGAGTTTTGGGGCCATGATTAAGTAAAATAAGGGTTACTTGAACACGAGCACTGTGATATGGTGACAGGTGGTCTGTCTGTCTCAGGCAGGCTACTAAATGACTAATGGGTGGGTAGCGTATATAGTGTGGATATGATGGAAAAGGGGATGATTCACAGTGTGAGATTTCATCATGCTACTCAGAATGGTGTGCAATTTAAAACTTATGAATTGTTTATTGCTGGAATTTTCCATTTATTATTTTTGGACTGAAGTTGATTGTGGGTGACTGAAACCTCAGAAGGAGCGACTACTGTATTTAGGTCTGCCCTTTTATTATTTGACCTTTTTTGGTCTCTTCTGTTTTTTTATTCCTCTGTAACTCTTTTCCTGGATTATTTTTATTATTTGAATAATTTTTAGAATTCCATTTTAACTATTGACTTTAAGTATACTTTTTTGCATTATTTAACTTTTTCACAGTTTACTTAACGAGTTAATATTGCACCCTTTTATGTAAAATGTAGAAACCTTCAACTATATATTTAGTAGTTCCATTTATCTCCCACGCCCATCCTCTATGCTATAGTTGTCATAAGTGTTACACCTATATGCATTACAAATTCCATAGGATGTATAATTTTTGCTTTAAACAGTCATATATATTTTAAAGAAATTAAGAACAAAATAATTCGCATTCAAATATATACCATTTTTGATTCTCTTCATTCCATCCTATAGTTTCAGGTTTCTATCTGGTATTATTTCCCTTTAGCCTGAGCAACTGTCTTTAACATTTCTTATTGTGTATGTTTATTGATAAATTCACTTAATTTTCTTTTATCTCAAAATGTTTTTATGTTGTTTTCATTCTTGAAGAATCTTTTCATTGGATATCAACTTCTGGTTTGCCGGTTCTGTTTCTTTCTAGCACTTTAAAGATGTTTTTGCACTGTCTTCTGGCCTCAGGGGCTGTTGATGAGAAGTGGATGATCATTTGAATCACTATGACCCTATAATAATGTGCTGTTTTTCTTTAGCTACTTTTTAGAGTTTCTGTTTATTTTTGGTTTACAGCGATTTGACTCTGATGAATGAGGTGTGGTTTTCTCTGTATTTGTCTTGCTTGGGATTTGCTGAGCTTCTTGAACCTATGCATTTATATCTTTTACCAAATTTGTGAAGTTTTTGACTGTTATGTATTTAAGTATTTTTTTATGTCACCCTCTCCACAAGTTCATAAATCTCTTTTTCTCTCTTTTTAAAAATTGGGTGTTTTTTTTCCTCTCCGTTCTTTAGATTGGATGATGTCTCTTGATCTGCCTTCAAGTTCTGCTGTTAAGCCCACCCAGTGAATTTTTATTTTTAGAATTTTTCCAATTCTAGAATTGCTATTTTCTTTTTTTATAGTTTCTATTTCTTTGCTGAGATTTTGTATTTTAAAATTGTTTTTGCAAGCACATGTTCTTCTACTACATTCAGCTTAGTTACAATGGCTGTTTTAAGATCCTGGTCTGCCATCTGGATGCTTTCTGGGTTGGTGTTCATTGATTGTTCTTTCCCTACAGACCAGGCCACCTTTTCCTGGTTCTTTGTTTGTTGAGTACGTGGACATTGTGCATATCTGGATTCTTTCATATTCCTCCTAAGATTATATATACTTTTGCTTTAGCAGGCGATGACGTTGCTTAGACTCAAGCTGCAAACTCTGCGTTCTGGGAAGTAGATCAATCTTCTGTTCAGTCCTTTTTTCTCTGGCTGTGTGCAGACAGCCCCGTACATCCATGGCTCAGGCGTCAGCAAGAGACTGCAGAGTTACACACAGAATCTGGGGTTCCCCCTCTCTGTATCTTTCTTTTCCAAGACTCCCCTTTTATTTTTCAGCAGCTATGTTCGCCCTCAACTCTGTTTTCTGGTTCTTCGGCCAGAAAGACTATGGGTTTCTACTGGAGTTTCAGCTGCTCTGTGGTTCTGGCTTCAACCAGCCCTCAGGCTAAATGCTGTAAACAAGTAACTCACTATATGAGTGAGTTCCAAGTTTCAGTACCGCTCTAGAATCTTCCTGCTTTTATTAACTTTCCAGTGTACTCTTTGGTTAGCTTTTTGTTTGTTTGTATTTTTCCTGAGTTTAGAGTGCTCATCTGTGGGAGGGTCAGGTCTAGTAGGAGTTTACCAGTCATATCAGAAGTAAAAGCTCCTTGTGATTCTTTTGCATTTCTTATTTATCTAGTTGTTGGTTCTCTGTCTTTAATGTTAAAGGTTTGCTGAAAAGGTCTGATCCTTCATTGTTTGTTGCTGTTTAAGAAGTTCTGTGTGCAAACCACTATTCTCAAAGGATGAATTTCTTGGTAGAGTGATCAGGCAGAGCCAGGCTTTTTTCCTGGTAACTTCAAATTATCATTTTTCCCCCTAAGTACATTCAGTTTTTCTTGGTAACAATATTCCAATTTCTTATTTGTGGGAAATCTGCAAAGCAGAGTTGAGGAAGGGTCATACAGTTCAGTATTTGGATTTTTAATTAATTCTTCCATTTTCAGCCCAGCAGCTGACTCAAGGCCTTAACTCTGCCTATTCAACTGTATCGCAGTTTCCCTGGGTCCATTTCTCCAGAGAGTGAACCTTTCCAACGGTGTTGGACGATGGAGGTAGCCTTACAGGGTGGGGAAGCTGATCTAGGGGTCCAATTTTTCTTACCCAAACCTTCAACCAACCCTTTTGTTTTCAGCTCTACCCTTACTCCTGAATGCAGAACATCACAGTGACTCCAGTGTCCTGGGCTTTTATGGAGTTTTGTTTGATTAGAAAACTTCTTGTTGGCTAGCTATGTCCCCTCCACCATCTCCAGGCAGTTTTGTTCTTCCTTTCTATTCTACTAATTCAGCGACCATCTGTTTTATTCTGTCTGCTGCCATGTTATTGCAATATAGTCTGCTGTGGTCAGCTTATGTACTCCATATCCTTTTGCATTTATGCCTCCATATTCCTTTACATTCCTTTGGGTGGTGTTTCTGGAGGAAAGTAAATGTGTGTTCTCGCTTCCCTTATTAATAGGAAGTGAATAAATTATAAAGAACCAATTTGAGGAGAAAATATAACTTTTCTCGTAAATGATAAAAGCAAGCTTTTCTCTTCATTGTATTATGTTGGAATTTTAATCAACCAAGAAAACAAGATAGCATACTCTCCAAGTAAGAGATTCAAGTAGGGGGTGGTGGTGCTTATGTATGGATGTAGAATCACAGAGATTCTGAGCTATAAGGAACTTCTAGATCTTTTGGGACAGAGGTTGTCACACTTTTTTAGTGATAGTATACTTTTTTTTAAAATGAAATTTTATGTGCACTTCAATATATAAAACAGAAAAAAGTTATTTTCTCCCCAGCCATTTAACAGTGTTCTTTCGTAAAAATCCTGAGCTTCTTTCAAGAACTGTGGGATCCCCTGGAGCACAGATGGAAAATAATTGCTTGAGCGATATCAGTTTACATCGCCTTAGCCCAAAGAGTGTATACAACCATCTTTCTGGTATAAGTGCATTGAGAATATTAAGCAGCAATAATTTTTAAAAATCTTTTATTGATACATAATAGATGTACATATTTTCAGGGTACATTGATAATTTAATACATTCATATAATTTGTAAAGGTCAAATCAGTGTAATTGGGATATCCATCACATTAAATATTTGTCTTTTTTATAAGAAGCAATAATATTAATTAAACTTTATTGAGCACTTACTGTGTTTGGGGCATTATGTTATGGGCTTCGTGTACATTATTTCACTTAGTTCTCAACAATGCTGTGAGACAGGTATAGTAATTATCCCCATTTTGTAGATGAGGAAATGGAGGCCTCCAGAGGTTAAGTACTTGTCCATGGATCATAGCTAGGAAGTGGAAGAGCTGGGACCCAAAGGCCACCCACTTAACCATGACATGACACTGGGCATAGTCTGATGGGCTTTGCCCCCATGTCCCCAGCACCTGGAGCCATCACTGGGTGCTGTACACTCAGGGCTGCCTCCTGTTGTGACAAAAATATAATGGAATAGAGTGAAACAAAAGAGCAATGCATGTCTCTAATCCCCAGGCAACGCCAGCTCCCAGATACCCCACCCTATTCTGCATCAGACTCATACTGTCCTCCTCAGGTCAAAGGTGAGTGCCACCCACCTTCCGCACATCTTGCACTGTTACTCTTCTTCCTGGACTCTGGGTGGTGAGAAAGAGAGGCACCTGTCGCTGTGTCTTCCCCCAGGTGCGTGCTACCGGACCCTGAGGCCTGGCGCTGGGAAGACTCGGGCTGCTTTTCTGCACGCCGCAGCCGCAGCCGCAGCCGCACCTGGGATGCTGCCCTCGCGCCCGCCGCCGAGCATCTCTGGAATGGGCGACTCTGGCCAAACCCACAGCGGCTTTCACAACTGCTACCCAAACACCACTCATCCTGCCACCCTCCTGGACCAATCCGTGTCCTGCCAGCCGGGGACAACTGGTTCTTACCATCAGCAGCCTCTGTGCCACAACCCTGGGTAAAGGGAAAGATAATGAGTTGCGGAAGACCCCCGCAGAAAGCCTCAGCGCGGCCTCTGGCAGTGACCATCCCTTCCAGGAGATGGCAGTGTTGAGACGTGTATAGGACACGGCAAGGCCCTGGTGTTCTTGGCCCGGATAATCTTTTAATTAAAAATCCACTAAACCCAAGGTCCTCATTCAAAGAAAAGCTAAAGTGTCAGAAATATTAATACATAGGAAGCTTCTGGGTGACGGAGGAAGGACTGTTGGCTTATGCAGCCTCAGCTAGAATATTCAAGGGAATTGTGAGTTCTCAGAAAAATACGTCAATTAAGCAGTAACTTATATTCTTTTCTTCTCTCTTCCCTCCTCTCCTTCTTTTCTCCCTTTTATTCCCCTTTCTGGATATAGAGGGTGGTAAAAGAGTGAAGGCCATCAAAAATTGTGGTAAAACTCCTTGTGAAAAAAATTTTTCAGGTGTAAAATGTGTACCTATATTTTATGTCTGGATCTTCTCTGTCTCAACGAGTCCTCTGCCTTTCTGCCTTTGAAATGTCAGTGTATTTTTAAGGTAGGTGAATCTCAGATCACTTGGAATAAAAAAAACCCAAAATCTTAAGTTTCAGACAAGTAGGGCTCAAGGAACCATAACTAATTGGAATGAAGTTTAGGAAAGCAGAGAAGAGGGACCTGGGAAATTAAATTTGATTTAATGTAACACGGAGAGCAAAGAATTATTCTAACATTCACTTTGGTTTCTTGATTTTAGAGCCTCATTGCCTCCAACCAAGAAGAGAAAGTACACACAGGCCCTAGAGGACTCCGGGGACTGCCGAGTGTGGGCCCACCACTCCAGACCAAGTGAGCGGACTGGGCCGGTGACAAGGTCAATGCCGTCCAAGCCTTTCGAGGCTTCTTACCAGCCTTTGAGCAGCCCTAGAAAGTTTTCTCTCCCATAGATGGGCAATGGTAGGATCTGAGAGTTTGTTTCCTCCCCCTGGACTTATTTTTCCCGCAGGTGAGGTCACACAGCTGCCTCCAGGAAGAGATGCTGTTCTCGCTCTCTGGTGCAGGTGAAATGCCAGTCTTTTAATTTCAGGCGCCAGGTGTCTCAGAGGACCCAGGCTCCAGGCCTGTGGCAGCTGTGCGGTGTGGCAGTGCCCTCAAGACCTGCCGCCGTGCCCACTGCATTGTTCGGTGCAATCTTTCTCACTTGAATGTGCACAAAATCATGCGAGGACCATCCCGGTAAATGCAGATTCCGACGCAATCTCTGGGGCCTGAGATCTGCGTGTCTAACCAGCTCCCAGGTGGCGGCAATGCTGCTGGTTCACGGAAGGCACTCTGAGAAGCAAGACTCTGGAGGATTTCTCCAGTACAGCAGGGCGGTGGGAAGTTGAGGGTTCCTCACGCTCACTCCAGATTGGCGAGTGCCCAGTAGATCTCTGAAGTTTTGTATGATCATTTTAGAAGTCTTTCATCGCCTGATGCCAGGCGATCAGTCTACCTAGTTTCTTGCCTTATATAACATCTGACGTGACCTGATGAAGTCGCAGATTCATTGGTCTTTTGGAGTCTAAAGACTTGAACTTCAGAATTTTCAGAGTAAATGCTATGGCCCTTACTAGGAAAAAGGGTAATACTCCAAGCCAATTCTATAAGCCACTGTAAATACCGAAATGTGGGCAGTGCGAACAGTGTCCCGAATTCAGGGTACTAGATCCCATCTCTTCTATCCTGATACGTCACCTTGTCAAGAAGTCCAAGATTTCCCTCTTGGGGCACCCCCTCCCACTATTGTCCCCAAACTCTAGGGGTTTACACCACCCCGAAAGGAGACACACTTGGTGTGGCCTCAGTGGAGTGGGGGAAAACGCAACCTCCCCAGCTGGGGTTGCTCCTCTGCCTTTAGCAGCCCCACGGTTGGAGCTGATGCTTTGAGGGACACCTGGTGTCAGCTCCAGCATGGGCTGTGGATGACGACTTCACCCTCTCAGCCAAGTTCCCCCATCAGCATCGCCTGGCAGTGCTGTGTCAGAATCGCGCTGGGCATCCGGCCCTTGTATAAACGAAACCTCTAACTGCTTCCTTTCTTCTTTTACATGGATCCACCATGGCTGGCAGGTGCTCGACTTTTCTTTTTCCAACCCCAGAAACACAATGCTTATGAAAGCCCTCTTTTTGGATAACATAGAGCTCTCTATCCACCTTCCTATGCCAGGTTATCTTAATTTCTTCAGGGACCCCTGCAGCTAGCCTGAAGCTAGCTTCCTCATGATTCTCCAACATGAAAGGCTGAGTAAATTCCTAGCCAGGTGAGGGAACCATCTGTTCATTCTCCTATGGATGCAACAGCTCACGCAGGGATACAGGGCAAGTCACTCAAACCTTCCAAGAGTTTCCTCACCATATCAGATTGTTGCTCAAATCGTTCCGGCCATTCCAGAGTGAAGCGCCATCCTGTGATGGTTCTCTGCTGCCTGGCCCAGAGACGGCATGGAGTTTTCACCGTTTTCAGAGAACAGCTGTGGAAGAGTAACTGAAATGTCTCAACACGTAGGAAATCCCGTATCCCTTGTTTAAGTCCCATTTGCAGGTCGCTGAAAAGCTAACTAAAGATAATTGGTTCCAGACAACAGTTCCACAATGAAAATGAGCAGGTTCCCAGGGCCAAACACAAAAGAACAAACAAAACAAAACAAACAAAAAGCAAAGACTTAGTTAACCCAAATGCTACGTTTTCATTACAGTTTATATTTTTAGCGAAAGCTTTCCAATGGATAACTCCTATGTGATGTTGCAGAAGCCAAGGGTTTTTACCAAGGTCCTGGGGAAACAGCACATTGGTAGATGAAGGAGAAACTTATGCCAGTCTTACAGGCAGGAGTAGGATTGATCGGAAATGTTCTAATCTAAATCAATCGACAAGGCTTTCCTGGTGACCTTCTCCCAAGTAGTACACTTTGGCCAAGGGTTCCAAGAGCCCTGTTTATAGGGCTGAAAATGTAGATTACTGGGTTGGTGTGAGCATATGGAAAATCTTGCTTAGCAAGGAAGCTGCTGGTGGAGGGGCTCCTGCTAGCTGGGTCCTGGCCCCACCTGGTCTGAACCCCAAATATAAGAGGACTTATTGCCTTCCCGGGAGGCTTCAATCCTCTTAAATTTTAAACCTCACATATGAAAGCATTTTCCAGCCCCAGAGTCATGGCTTTTGGCCCACAGTGAGAGGTACACTGGCTGAATTCACACTGTGGAGTCGGAAAAATCACCTGTCTCTTCTCTGCAGGAATTGAGGACTCTCAGAACCCGTCTTTTCTTGATTATCAAATGAGAATCATAATTTTTACTTTACCCATCTCCAAGATTTTTTTAAAGTAAGGTGTGCAAACATATTTTGACAGGCACTCAAATTCCAGGTGTCAGTTTTCTCCAGAAGGTTGGAACTTGGGCCATTTGCTGCCTTCTTCACATTTCTCTCTTCTGTTAGATTCTCTCAAGAGATCTGCAGTCTAGCAGGAAGGGAAGAGGAAGGTTTGGATCCCATCTCTTCCACTTAACAGCTGTGATGCTGGGAGAGTTATTTCAGATCTCTGAACCTCAGTTTCCACATTTGCTAAGTGAGATTAAGAATCCTTACCTCATAACCACTTTAGAAATATGTTTGACAGTATCCGCTAAAGCATATCCTATAATACAACCAGTGATTCCACCCCAGGAACATACCTGGCAGAAATGTGTACACATGCCCACCAAAAGACATGCTTAAGAATGCCCATAGCAGCATTATTTATGATAACCACATAATGAAAATATCCGCAATGGCCATCAACAGCATGATAAATTGCGGTATATTTATAAAATAAAGTGCAATAAGGCAATGAAAATGAACAGAGGACTGCCATTTGCAATAATAATGGTTGAATCTCACAAGTGTTGGGCAAAAGAAGCCAGCACATAAGTTTACATAGCGTATCTAGTATTATTCCTTTTTTGTAAACTCCTCTACAGTGTTAGATTTCAGGATAGTGGTCGGTCTAGGGTAGGAGAAAGTATTATTAGAAGGGGACATGGGGGTGTCCCCTGGAGGGTCAGAAGCATCCTATTTCCTGATCTAGTGGTAGTTACACAGAATTCATTTTATAAAGAAGCATGCAATTGTGTACTCATGATCTATGTACTCTTCTTCGTGTATCGTATACTTCAGTAAAGACAGTTTATTGAATTAAAGGATCTTTACCTTGGAAATGATTTAAGGAATTGATGAAATTCTTCGCGAAGTGTCTGGGACAGTGCCTGTGGTGCAGAAAGCACCCAGAGTAGGGCCAGGCATGGTGGCTCACGCCTGTAATCCTAGCACTCTGGGAGGCTGAGGCGGAAGGATCGCTTGAGCTCAAGAGTTAGAGACCAGCCTGAGCAAGAGCGAGAACCCGTCTCCACTAAAAATAGAAAGAAATTAGCCGGACAACTACAAATATATAGAAAAAATTAGCCGGGCATGGTGGCGCATGTCTGTAGTCCCACCTACTCGGGAGGCTGAGGCAGAAGGATCGCTTGAGCCCAGGAGTTTGAGGTTGCTGTGAGCTAGGCTGACACCATGGCACTCTAGCCCGGGCAACAGAGTGAGATTCTGTCTCAAAAAAAGAAAGCACCCAGAGTAGTAGATAGTATTGGTAGTATGAATAAGAATAAGTCCCAGCATTAAGTTCAGGCTTGTGCCTGGAATTTCAGTGCGGGCCTGGGATCTCAGTTACCGGTCCCTGGGGTTTTACCAGATGATAGCCATCTCCCAGGGAAGCCACAACTATGTCACCCCTGTTGGAGTGGCTGCTCTGACATCCTTGCTGCTGGACAGGAAAGGGCAGGCGATGCTATTATCCTTGAGGACAATGCCCCCTGCTTCCCATCCACTCTCCCCATCAGTGTCTGGAGGAGCAAAGCTGACTTTCAGCTGCTTACCTGCCCACCTTGACCTTGCTGCCATCCTTCAGTAACAAGGAACCTGCGTTAGCTGGTATTTAGTCAGGTGTGTGGGTTAGTTATTTCACATCAGATAAGGTACCATGGAGGCCTAGAACAGAGGTATTTCCCAAGGCTTCTTAGGGATAAGCGAGTCACCTGAGCTGAAACAAGCACAGGTGATAATGACAGTGCCAGTAATAATACCCAAAGGCACCATTGTTTAAACTCTTACTGGTGGTCGACACTGTGCTGTACACTTTACAGACATCGAACCCCTTCAACAACCCTAACAGATGTCACAGGGTTACTCCCATTTTGCAGACAAGGAAACTGAAGCTCAGAGAGCTTAAATCATTTTCCTAAGATCATTCAGCCATGAAGTGTAGAATTGTGGTTCAAACCCAGGTCTATCTTCATCCTGAACTCTAAGCTCTTAACCCCTCCTTGACCCTCTCTTCATTGTAGAAGAGAGGAAGGAAAGAAGAAAGAATTAGTTTCTCCCTTTCTCTGAATTTGGTGTAAGCAGGATAACCATAAAAGGGTCTCTTTTTTGGAAAAGATTTTAGACCAGGGAACTTTTAGAGGAGGGAAGGCATGAGGAACTCCTTGCATTGCTTGCCTATAGGGTTCTTAGTGGGAAAAAAGTTTTTCTGGATTTTGAGAAATCTTTTCAAAATGGATGTTTTATAAAAACCAAAAAGAACGCATGTTTTATTTAGGAGACATTTAATAGTGATACCCCATGAAAAATAGATTTTTTTGTGACATTCGGGTTCAAAAGCAACTTGATGCAGCTCTATCTATTTATTTTAGGAAGTCTTCAGTGGAAGCATAAAGAAAGGAAAAGCTAGATTCGAAAAAAAAATCCATCCCCTTTCTCCTGCATTTTCCAAACTGCAGGCTGAGTGGACACAGTCAATAGGAGCCAATGTCCTATTTCTATGTTATTGTTGACAACTTGCACTGGGCTTTTGAATGCCCACTGTTTCCCTTTCCCTCCTGAAGTCAGGCATGAGCAATGGTAGGGGAGTTAGGAGAAGAGGGAAATGGCCAACATACCAATGGCACTTTACATAAAAATTATCAAAGGTTGAATTGTATGGTTAGGGAAGCATACTCAAATTAAGACATACAACTTGCAAAGATTATGCAAAAATAGTAGGTTGCACATGTGAAATTGCTCTTATTTGACCATTTTTTGACATACAAAAGTGGCAATTTCATATAGTTGATATTGCACACTAACAGTCTCTGTTACTTTATCTTGGTTTTAGCTTCTGAAAGTGCTTTCACTTCCATTATCTCATTCTCTCTGATGTGTAATGTTGCATGATATCAGGACACATATTTTTAATTTCTACTTTGCAGTTGAGGGAAGTAATACTCTAAGTGAATAAATAACTCCTCTAAGTTCAAAAAGCTAGTTGGACCACAGAATCTTGGTACCACAAAAGACCTGTAAAAATTAGAATATATGGGTTGCATTAACAAAAACACACAAAAACCCCAAAACCTCAAACTGCCTCGAGAAAACAAGCAAAATAAAACAAACAAACAAAAAACAAAACCAAGGGATCTATTATTGGGTCTTATAACCCAGGAGTTTAAGATTGGATCCCAGAACTCAGATCACATCAGCAGGACTGGGTGCCCTTCATTTTTTAACTCTGTCTTCTGCTTGCCGTGTGGGTTTCATTGCCAGATGGACTTTACCCTCACGTCCCAAAATGGTGCCAGCAGCTCTTGGGGATGTATGTCACAGGTTCAAACTTCATGGGAAAGAGCGAGCATCTCTGAACCTGCATTTCCTGAAGTGCAGAGATCCACTCTGCTTGGGTTGAATTGAGCCCCACATTCACATCTGATGCAATTACTGATGCAAGCACGAGTGATGTCCTTTGATCAGCCGAGTCCCTGCCCTCTTGGCACTGGGAGTGGACTTCACTGGAACCACACAGACTGGACATGAGGAAAAGCTATGCAGGAAGTAGGGTGGACAGACTAGGGATGAAGTTTCCAAAGAATGTCCACCACCTCCCCTCTAAGATCACTGACCCCAAGCTGCTCCTTTTCCAGATGAGGAACTGAGGCCAGCAGCACCCTTCCTCCCCCTAGCATTTGACACTTCCCACAGGGTCACTCTGCCCCACGTATGGCCCACTCAGTAGCTCCATGCTGCTGTCTGTGAGTCTAGGAAGAACTGTCTAGTAGGAAGGCTCTAATCCACCAATTTCTTTGCAGTGACAAGTAGGAGCCACAGCGGTGAAGTACAGAACCACGACAGTGAGGGACAGAATGGGATGCCCGTGGACCAGTGCTCTCCTGTTTTGAAGTGGCAGCCATACCAGAGTGATCCTTGGCATAGCTTATTAAACAGTCATTACGAAAAACTGTAAGTGGCCTTAGCAACTCCTTAGGGTGGGCTGGAGGGTGAGGGGGGAAAAGGTGATACTAAATCTCAGGGCTGAAACCAAGCACTGGGGCTTTGATGCCACCCCTGGCCAAAGGGACAGGTGAATGAGAAAATGTCTGTCTTACTGCTCGTGTTTTGCATCCTAACAAATGAAGAACTGGGACATGGGTTTCTGCCCTTCAGGAACCTAGACTTGTGATTCTATCTCATTATAATTTCCCCATTCAGTGATGAACAGAGAGGAAGTCTTTCTGGGATCACATGCCCAGTTTAAACTAAAAGCTGGAACATGGAGATTCCCCAAATCACTAACATTTAATCTTGCAGTTGATTTACAATATCATAGAATTCTTTTCTGGGGACCACATTAAATGGTTAGCCTATGACCACCCTCGACGTCATGCTGCAAATCAGCATTGCCAAGTTCTTTGACAAAATATCCTGCAGCAATCATAGTAGGTGGTTTCTTTGTATTAAGACACTGAAATCAAATCATACAAAATATCCTAAAACTGGAAAGGTTTCACCCTATTTTTATGACATTATAGTTTCACAAAAGAAATGTAGACTCATGCATTATTACTGTTAAACATCCTTTAAACCTTCTCTTTATTCCTCGGGCTATAATTTACCTACCTAAACCTTCCAGAATTTTCATTAGTTATAAATCCTTCTTGAAACACTAAAAAATGTTAATGGTTAAAGAATAGGATTTTCAAGTTATAAATAAAATATGAAATGAGCAATGTTGGGCTATAAACTTGAAGGCCTTCTTGGTATTTTCCTAATTCAAATATAGTAAAGCTTATCACTAGGAATTTTATGTTGGATGGACTAGAAGGAAGAAATAGTTTCCTTGAAATCTGTAGAATTAATGAGACTTTGGGAGTTGGTATATTTAGGAGGCAAAAGGGAGATAATTGCTAATTGGATCACTGAAATGTCATGAATTTATGTCTTTTCCACTGTATGCAATTAGAAAAAGAAATGAAGGGTCCGTAGGTCTTGGCTTTGAGTCTTAGCCTTCATTTGATTTTCTTTTGAGGAGGGTTCCACGTTCTATCTTAAATACGAGTACAGAGGTACGAAACCGTCACACACAGGCACACTGTTTTAATTAACACCTTTAACTCCTCGCAGCCTCTAAGCACCAAGTTCATCAAATATTCACGGTAACTGTCGTCTCTTTTCTTGTTTAAAGAGATATTTACGTTTATTTGAACAGCCTATCTCTGCTCCAGAGATAGATCTAGATCTAGAAAAAAAGAACACAGACGGTATCAACTGAAAAGTATAGAAGCAGATTTATTTTGGATGTTCAGCCATAATTCATTTTTCCTAAGCAAAAAAGGAAGGCGATATTGATCCAGATTAAAATTCCGTCCCCCCGATTTTATTACTTATATCACTGAGATAGAAATAGCACTGCTCTTTTCTTCAATAGCTATGTCTAATTTGTTACAAAAATATTATTCCCCTAAATTACCTAAGAACACTAAAGTTAGGACATTAAAAACTTATTGAATCTTTTTTTGAATGATATTTTAAACCTCTATTATCAAAGAGCTTTTAAAAAGTAAGTTTAGTTGAATTTACACTTAACTTTTGATATCAAAAGCAGAATTGCCATTCTTAGGTAAATAGAATAGATTTCTATAATCAGAGATTGGAGTTTAAGATTCAGAATAATCTTCAGCAGTATAATTCTTGTTGGTTGATTAAGCTTCTGCTCACATGCTTAGATTTCGGGCTAATGCTCATATCTGAGCTGTGAGCCTAACCTTTTTCCTTTAGAGTTTTTGACAGTTTAGCATGGAATATCATTAAAAAAAATTCCTTTTCTTTCAACCAATACAGTTCTTATTACCCTTGTAATAAAATCTATATAATTCTATCCATCTAGTCTTTAGATGAGCAAATTAGCAGATTAATTCTAGAAATCTGGGTCAATATAAAGTTCCTAGATGGCATAAGACATGTGATCTTTATCAAATTCTTCATTCAATGGACTTTCTTTTTGCTGCCGGCAGGAGGCACTGTGATTGTGGAGCCTTTGACTGATTGGCTACTTGAGGGTCATCAATGACCCAGCAACTTGATCCATTGGAGAGGTGCTCAACTTGCAAAAAACATGAACACTTTTTTTTCCCAGGAGACCCATTAATATTTTCTGTTTCTGGAATTAGAGGAAAGTATAGAAACTCTATGTTGTTCATTATAAGGGCAGCCATCCAAACTGAGATCCCAGGTTGCAAAGATCTGTACAGCAGTAGAGTAGTGAGTACTGCCCCCCTCTGCTTGTAGTCCTGGGAAAGAACTTGTTTCTTGAAAAAAAAAAACCCACGTTTAGGAACCTTGATGAATTAAAAACCACGCTTCATATCTTTAGTATATATGGGGAAAATTCACCAAAGAGGTTTTCAACTTTTATATTCTCTATTTGATAATGTTATGCATTTAATATGTTTTATTTGCATCAACATATTACTTTTTGTTTATTTATTTTTTATTTCAGCATATTATGGGGGTACAAATGTTTAGGTTACATATATTGCCTTTGCCTCACCCAAGTCAGAGCTTCAAGCATGTCCATTCCCCAGATGGTGCGCACCGCACCCATTAGGTGTGAATATACCCATCCCCTCATTCCCCCTCCCACCTGTCCAAAACCTAATGAATGTTATTACTATATGTGCACATATGTGTTGATCAGTTAGTACCAATTTGGTGGTGAGTACATGTGGTGCTTGTTTTTCCATTCTTGTTATACTTCACTTAGTAGAATGGGCTCCAGCTCTGTCCAGCATAATGTAAGGAGTGCTAGATCACCATTGTTTTTGGTGGCTGAGTAGAACTCCATGGTATATACATATACCACATTTTATTAATCCACTCATGTATTCATGGGCACTTGGGTTCTTTCCACATGTTTGCAATTGTGGATCATGCTGCTATAAATATTTGAGTGCAGATGTCTTTTTTACAGAATGTTTTTTTTCCTTTGAGTAGATGCCCAGTAATGGGATTGCTGGATCAAATGGTAGTTCTACTTGTAGCTCTTTCAGGTATCTCCATATTACTTTCCACAGAGGTGGTACTAGTTTGCAGTCCCACCAGCGGTGTATGAGTGTTCCTATTTCTCTGCATCCACACCAACATTTATTGTTTTGGGACTTTTTGATAAAGGCCATTCTCACTGGAGTTAAGTGATACCTCATTGTGATTTTGATTTACATTTCCCTGATGATTAGAGATGTTGAGCATTTTTCCATATGTTTTTTGGCCATTAGTCTGTCTTCTTTTGAAAAGTTTCTGTTCATGTCCTTTGCCCACTTTTTAATGGGGTTGTGTCTCTTTTGGCAGCCATAGGTTGGGGAGGGGAAGGGGAGAACGAAGCAATATGGCGCCTGCCAATTGGCTTGAGTCTGAAGGGTTGGAGGTTCCCTGAGGGAGCTGGGAGCCTGGTGCCCTTTCCGTGAGAGGCTCATAGCTCAGAGGTGGCAGCCATCTCTGGCCTGGTGTCTGCAGGTCTCTCCAGCAGCTTGGAAGACCACCAACAGTGTGAGATGCAAGGGAGGGGGAATTTAACTGCTCCACCTACCCTTGTTGCTGGTCTCCAAGCCTCTCAGGATTTAGACCCTGCCGATGCCTTTCTCCTTCCAGTTCTGTCGACAACCTCTTCCCGTGGAGTCTGCTGTAGGTTCAGGTACCCTTCCTTCCGACCTTCATCCAATCTATGTTTGTCTGCCTGTTTGTCTCTCTCACTTTCATCTGAAATCTTTCCTTCTTGCAAAGACACTCTGGCTGAAGGTGTTTCTCATCCGCCATCTTGCCTCTGACTGTATTAACATTTTAAAAGTATTTCATTAAACAGATTACAGGTTGAATTTTGCTTATCTGCAATGCTTGGGACAAGAAGTATTTCTGATTTTGGATTTTTTCAGATTTTGGAAATATTTGCATTATACTTACCAGTTAAGCATTCCCAATTCAACAATCTGAAATCTGAAATGGTCCAATAAGCATTTTCTTTGAGCATCATGTTGGCACTCAAAAAGGTCTTGGAGCATTTGGAGCATTTCAGATTTCAGATTATTGGATTAGGGATGTTCAGCCTTTATACACAAAGCATTAGTATTGAAAATAGCAATGATAAAACAAATAAAGCAAAAAGTCTGATTAGCCACCCCACAACTACCCCATTCTTTTCTGCAGAAGTAACCACTATAGTAGGTTTTCAGTTCTATTACCTATTTGGGAGAATAAAAAGTAAATTACCATACTCTAGGGAAAAGAAGTTTCCAATTGGTAGGATGACTGGCTCTGGCTAAGTGGGTTTAAAAGCTGTTCCTAGTAATTCCGACTGCTTTGCTTTTTCATATGACTACCAATAGGCTGAATATTCAGTCATCTGAATGGTTATTTGAGTATGGTGTTGCTGACAAAATTTAGAGACTTTTTTTTAAAGAAGAAAAGAGATTAATTCCATCCCAGATATTTCACAAGTCTGCATAACGTGACTTTTCAACTGTTAGCCTATATCTTTCTATTGTATTGTGGAGTCAAATTAAAAGTCTAGAAAGCACAAGGGGAAAGGCAGTTTGAGGAAACAATGCTTCCATTTGGCAAGAATTGTACCTCTTCCTCGTGAGAAGAGAAAAAGCTGGGAGACAGCCAGCTGTGCTCTGAAATATTATTTTCATTACCTTATTAAAAATTCAAGAAATCAACTGATTAAATATAGAACAAGCACTTTTCACAATGCATTTTTTTGAAATGTTTATACAATTAATGTTGTTAATGAAAGGAAATGTGTAGAAAATATTTGTAAAACTGGTTTCTTGGTTTCTCTTTTCACAGACCTGATGTGGGCTACAGAGTTGTAACAGACAAAGGATTTAACTTTTCACTAGCAGATGAAGCTTTTGTTTGTCAAAAGAAGAACCATTTTCAGATAACCATCCACATCCAAGTTTGGGGAAGTCCAAAATTTGTTAAAACCCAAATGGGCTTAAAGCCAATAGAAATGTTTTACTTGAAAGCTTTTGGAATTAAGGTATGTCTTTTATTTAGTTCAGTTTGCTTCAGTCAACATTATTAAGTGATCCACTTGTCTATTGCTTCATAACAAACCATCCCAAAACTTAGTGACTTAAAATAATAACAGTCCTTTATTTGGGTCACAAATCTGCAGCATGGTCAGGGCTTGGCTATGAAAATGCACCTCTAGTCAGAAGTCAACAGCTGGGGAAGCTCAACTGGGCCATTTCCAAGATGGCTCACTCACATGCCTGTCAAGTTGGGGCTGGCCATCAGCAGGAGCTTAAATGTGGTGCTAGCTGGGAGGTCTTAGCGTTCTTCCATGTGGACTTCTCTACGGGATAGCTTGTGCTTCCTCAGACTATGGTGGATGGGTTCAAAGAGTGAGTGTTCCAAGACACAGGAAGTGGAAGATGCCAATTCCTTAAGCCCGGGCTCAGAAAATGGCACAGCATGACTTCAGACTATGGTTTTGTAGTCTTCAATGTACGAATCTTGCACTTCTTTTACAAAGTTTATTCTTAATTATTTTATTTTTATTAATACTGGGGTATTTTCACATGGGGTAGATTAATAGTTTTTACCAGATTCTTTGACTTTAAAAAAAGCCAAAGAACCACTAATTTAGTTTAACAGAGGGGAGACTGAGGCCCAGTAACGTTACACAATTCATCCAAGATGGCAAATGATGAACCTGGATTTAGAATGCAGCTTGTATGACTTCTGAGCAGTCAAAAAGTATTTAAAAGTATAACCTTGTCTCTGGTTCCCTAGGCGAGGGGCATTCATTGTCTGCATATTTTATTCCGGTGGCTGACCTGGGGTTAGGCACGGAGTCTCCTAAAATATGGCTTGGCTGCTACACACATCAGTTGCTCTTTCTCCAAACTGAGCTCTTAAACCAAACCAAAACAAAACAAAAATAATTACAGACAACAACAAATAATTATTTTTTTGATTATGGAAGTAATATGAGTTCATTGTGGAAATTTTGGAACATAATAGAAATGTATGAAGAAGAGATAAAATTCATTCATCTTTGGGATCCACCATGTAATAGCCTGATTTTTCTGTTATTAAAATTGATCTCATATTGCTAATATTATATTGTGAAAATAATGTTACATGATATTATTAAGAACTCCATAAAAATATGTACAAAGATGATGTAGTTTTCCATTGTAGGAATGTATCATATTAATTCCTTTATTATTAGAAGTTTTGTTTATTTGTAACTTTTTATTGTTAATAAAACTACAGCGAACACTCATCTTTGCATCAGGATAAATTCCCAAAAGGGAATTTACACATTAAAGAGGAACATTATTAAAATTCTTGAAATGGGCTGCCCAATTACTTTCCAGAAAGATGGTTACATTGTGAACACCCACAAGCTGTCTATTGTAGGGCTGGTCTCACATGAACTTGCCATTGTTCACAGAACAATAAGAAGAGTATGTAGCAGGTGCTGAACAAATACCACTTTATACATTCTATTTATTTGTATTGTATATCATATGTATTTCTTCATATCAGAATGTAAGCTCCTCACAGGGAGTTTTATTAATTTTGTTCACTTCTTATCTCTAATGCCTAGAGCAGTGCCTGGTACATAGTAGGTGCTCAATAAATGAATGACTGCATGCACGTGTCCTTTGAGCTGCTTTGCTCCTGTGTTTTGCTCCTGATGTTTTAATCATCTATTAGTCCACTCTGTATTCACCACTTACTTGAAATATTCTGTTGTCTTGTGTTTTCATCATTTAATTTCACATGTATTTATTTATTTTCTCACCAACAGTACACTGCTTTAAGGTAGGGACCATTGTCTTATATATCTTTTCAGTAACTTGCCCCTCCTGCTCAGTGCCTCACGTGGAAAACTCGCCTTAGAAAACTTTTTAAGTATTTGAATATTCTTTACTAATTAACATTTTTATAAATAATTAATTTATTAAGTAATTAATTTACTTTTTGTTGTTCCATACAGGTAGAAGCCACCAATCAAACAATTGCTATTGAACAGTCCCAAGCAGATAGGAGCAAAAAAATTTTCAATCCTGTTAAGTAAGAATTTCTTTTCTGAATTCCTTCGTGAATGTTTTGGGAAGAACTCTTATCACCTAATTTATTTTGCCTATTTAAAATGAAATCCACTGTAGAATCTATTATAAATTAGTAGGCTGGGTGTGGTGGCTCATGCCTGTAGTCCCATCACTTTGAGAGGCTGAGGTGGGAGGATTGCTTAAAGCCAGGAGTTTGAGACTACAAAAAATTATAAAAAAGATTAGTAATAATATGTTAATGTTATGAACATATGTTTATCAACAAAAGTAAAGTTGGCAAAATGCATTGAAATCATTGCAAAAAATTATTTATAAAAAGATGCATTTTAAAAATCATCATTATTTTTATAATCATTTATTCCTAACAATTTTGCTAACAACCTTACTAACGATTTTGGTGTCTTGAGATAGATTATGGCTAGATCTTCCTTTTAATTTTTCGTTTAAATCAGCATGATGCCAATTGAATTAATTTCAAGGTCCTAGATCCATGCTGTGCTGACGATTCATTTTTTTCCTTATTTTTTAAGTTACACTGACAGATGGCTGAGTGGGTTCCAAGGTAGAGAGCACATACAACTGGTAGCATCCAAAACAACATGGCAGTCCACAGCCAGAGTCCTCTCTGTAGAATGACTCGAAGTGAAATTTCCTTTTTGACTGATTTGGCTGGGATGCAAGAGAGACATCTCAGGAATTTTGACCCCGAGTCAATCCCATGTGGGCTGAGAAGAAGGCAAACACAGCACTAAACTTGCCTGGTGCATCCGGTTCTCCCTTACCTGGGCAGGCTGTGTGTAGCCCTCCTTTGGGGGAAGCTGCCTCTCACTGCTAGGCTAGAAGGCAAATCTATGACGGAGATGCAAAGTTCGAAAGGAACCCAGAGAAATGCTTCAGTCAGGAGGTGAGTGCTGTCACAGCAGCGGCAGCGGGATGCGTGGAATGTCTTTTCTCCCCATGGTGGAGGAAAAAGAACCCACGTGCAGTATAAGGAGCTCAGGGCTCTCGTGAGCCACAATCCCCAGGCTCACGCCTCTGTTAACAGAGCATTTCTTATTCATACCCTTTGTGTTGTTCCATGGCCTTGCCTGGCACTTATTGCTGACCATGCTGTGGATAGGTGATTAATAACCTGTGTCTAGAATAAACTGTCTTTCGCATTGTGATGCAAACTGGGGCCTAGACATACCTGAGAGGCTAAGAATGGATTAGATGTGACCAGAGACTCCGTGTTCTCTTACAGTCTCTTGGTATTTCTGCTGTTTGTTTTAGAATCAACCTATTGGCCGACCAGGTCACCAAAGTAACACTGGGACGATTACACTTCAGCGAAACCACAGCAAATAACATGAGAAAGAAGGGAAAACCAAATCCTGACCAGAGGTACTGGTTTTCCTGTGTACACCGCAGCGTGACCGGGGACCTTATCTGACCAGGATGTGCCCTCCTGGGGCCTCTCTGATCCTCCTGGCCCTACCAGCTGGCACACTGGGCCTCCCTAAGCCACTTCCCTCTCTTCTCTGACTCTCCCAGTTCATGAACGTATTTCCTTTACCTATAGACGTCTTTCTTCTCCCATCCTCATGCCCTGCAATGCCCACTCCCCTGGCCAGTCCTAACTCTGCTTGCCTCCATTGTTCTCACAGTGGTCTCCAATATTTTTGGCACCAGGGACCGGTTTTATAGAAGACAATTTTTTAATGGACTGGGGTGTTGTGGAGTGTCATGGGTGTCGGGGGAGGTGGAGTGGTGCAGAGTTCAGAGTTCAGGTGGTGATGTAAGGCCTGCTTTTTAACAGGCCACAGACTGGTACTGGGCCATGGCCCGGGGGTTGGGGACTGCAGCTCTAGAGCTACCACATGTTTATGTCTCATTGCCATCCGAGAATTGAGGATTGACTGCATTTCTGAAAACTGTGTGGTGTGCTAGTTGCCCATATAATGTTTTGAGTCCTGAAACTCTGCTACAACCTTTTTGATTAAACAAACAAACAAAAAAGCCCAAAAACCTTGCCTTTCTGATTTTGATCTGTGGTTCTCAAAGTGGTCCCAGGCCTAGCAGATATTGCAACATCTGGATGCTTGTTAGAAATGCAAGTTCTTGGGCCTCATCAAAGACCTACTGGATCAAAAACTCTGGAGATGGGTTTTAGCAATTTGTATTTTAACAAGCCTTCCAGGTGATTCTGATGCATGCCCGAGTTTGAGAACTACTGGTTTTAGAACATAGGTTTTGGAGTTGGACAAAATTGAGTTTGAATATTCGATACTTGCATTTACTAGCTGAGTGACCTTAGTAACATAACATAACCTCTCTGAGATGCATTTTCCTATCCTGTAAAATAGAGACAATAACTACTCTAATAGGGTTGTTCTGGGGATCTAAATAAAATAAGGTAGGTACACTGCTTAGTCCAGTACATGACACATTTTGAGTTTTCAATGGTAGCTAATATTAATAATGATAATTATTACTGATTTTCTTTAGATACAGAGGAGAACTCTTATTCTCTAGGAGTTGGACAATCTACAGTGTTACAGAGGAAAGTTGGTGAAGTTTTTTCATTTAGTTCTTAGGGAAGAAGCTTCTCTTATAGGAATAGTTTTTATTTTGACTTTCAAGCAACGGTTTCATCTTAAAATTATCCCGTAGTGATGAAAATTGGCTTGGGAGTAATTGGAGGGGAGGTTCAGGCTAGAGTCAAGACCTGAGGATTTTGAGGGCTCAGAATACATGGCGAAAAGCAGGTTGGGGTGGGAAGGATCCAGTGTGGGGGTGCAAACCCTGCTGGGTCAGCCTTCATTAAGGCCTAGGTCATGTAGCTTGGGTGGCTCTGAACAAAGGGACCTCTAAGGCGGCTTCCTGTTGTTTGTGAGCCCCCTCCGTGACGTAGCAGTCTGTGCTGAGCCCCCCAGGGAGAGGGGCTGCTTTCCTGTTACTTTGGGGCCTGCAAAGCAGCTCACAGATACCTCCAACTGTGCAAAGGGCCAACACAGGACAACAGCAAGTGAATCAACTGCTCTCTTGTTTCGCTGGGGATGGGGATAACGTAGAGCAGAAGGGAAAAGGCAATCTTTAAATAAGCAAACTCATCTGGCTAAATTCACTATTGATTAACTGTTGGGTGGTATTTGATTGCTCAAATGATTTCTCCATTCCCTGATGTGTTGGCATTGGTCTGCTATCTCTGAATTAGATACTTCATGTTGGTGGTTGGACTGTATGCTGCTAACCAAGACCAGTTCTATCTGTTGTCTGCCCACATCTCCGAAAGGATCATTGTAAGGGTAAGCCCAGTTCTCTGACTTTCCTGGATCCCGCATGCTTTTCTCCCTCGTAGGTAGAATTTGAATTTTCAATGGCGTGCTTGAAGTATGCTATTCCAATGATGGTGATGATAGTAACAGCAGAAATTATTATTTTAGTTTTTACACAGTGGTTCTCAACCAGGGGCAATTTTGTCTCCCAGGAGTCATCTGGCAATGTCTGGAAACATTTTTGGTTGTCATAATGGACATCTAGTGGGTAGAGACCAGGGGTTCTGCTCACACCTTACACTGCGCAGGACAACCCCCACAACAAAGAATTACACCTTCCCAAATGTTAGTGGTGCCGAGGTTGAGAAATACTCTGTGTTCTAGGCACTGAGCTAAATAATTTATATATGACATCATTTTACATTGCTATACGTTTACATTATATTCTTTCCCCCAGAGGATCTGAAGCTTCAGAGGCTAAGTAACTCATCCGTGATCACGCGGTTTGTAAATGATAGAGCCTGGAAAATAACCTGGTTCTCTCTGAGCCCAGGGCCCACAGGGTGGGAAAGTGGTAGGGAGGCTTTCCATGTCCCAGAGTGACTGGCGAGAGCCAGGTTTCTGGTTCCCTGCCTACCACATAGCAATGGCTCGGCGCGTTTTGCTGAATGAATGATGGGTCACAGCTGTGGAGGGAAGTCTTGGCAGCCGCGGAAACATAAAGCTGTTGGCAGCTGCAGCCGCAGCTGTGTGAGGTCAGGCTGGCCGCCGCTGAGAATGCCAGGGGCATGAGGTAACAGGTAACCGCAGGCCTGGCAGCCCTGGGAAGGGCTGTTTGTCACGGGTCTTTGAAGCGATACAGGGAGGACATGCAGACTCCAGCAGGGACCATCATTCACTACGGGCATGCCCACGTATGTGGCTGTCAACCTTAGGCTCTGGGGAGAAGATCTGCCCATTTGGGGAAGTGGAGTCTCTCCTTGTCTGCCTCAAGCTGTTCTGAAACAAAGGGCCCTCTGTAAATTCTCGTAGTCAATTAAAAATAATAAGCCACCTATTAGTGGAAATCCTGTGACTATGTCTCAAAGTTTTAATGGGGATGAAGTAATGATAGCAATGAGGTAAAACACTTACGTGTTCAGCTATCCCAGGGTGAAGGCTGGGCATACGTGTCCCAGGCTGCATTTTTGTGGGGTCTGGCATAACCTATGGCAATGAAGTTCCCCTGGGGCAGAGGCAGGCGGGGCCCTCTCCTTTGGTCACAGGCCAATCAGAGAGGTGCCCGTCCATCCCTCAGCAGGGGTCAGGGCCATCTTTGACATCTCACCTGATGTAATCTGGGATTGCTTAGCTGCATAACAAATCTGATTTAAAGTCAAGTCTGGAAACCTAGGTTGCTTATTATTTTTGATTTTTCTTAGGAAGGAATAAAGACAGCTAATGCCATTCTTTTCAGAGTTAGCATAGAGTAGATATCATGATGGTGCTGTCCTGAGCTGTGTAACTTATGCTCGAGTCAGACAGTCTGCTAGTCACCTGCAGACTTTGAATAAGTTACCTAGTGACAAGGTTTCTCCATTTGCTGCTGGCAGCTCCTGCAAAGCCAAACACCCCTGCTGCTCAGGTCCACACCATAGCAGTACAAGAGGCAGGGAGCTCCACTCCTAGCACTCCGTTAACTCTCTGTTAATCGGCACCCCCTCAAATCCAAAGCACAATGATAGTTAGCTCACAATGATGACTCTGGGAAGCTGAAAGTTTCTGCAATTCATATTCAGTATGAATATCAAAAAGATTAAATTTTACTCAGCATACTTTGGGTGTCATGTTATTCGCTACATTTTTATTTTAAAAAAATGATTGTATTCCAGATTCAATAGATTTCTCCTAGCCATAATTTTTGGTTAAAGAGAATACCCTATTCTACAAATGTGCTGCGTAACCCAACGGTTACTCTAACAGCAATGAGAAGAAGAGTAATGATATTAACCCAAACCCTTCATCCCCCCAACTGTAAATGTCTTATTGATATTATTTTATTCTAACCCCAAAGGCAAAAGTGAAAATGAATGCAGAATTTTCAGTTTAATTGTTTAATGTTTAAACCAGCCAAGAGAAAAATTGAATTTAAGAAATAGTGTTATTGTTTGAATCAGTGAGTTTTCGAAATGTCTACAGAATACATTTCCTGCCCCCAAGATTCTAGAGGATCCTATATAGATACATACATATGAACTGGGCAGAGGGCAGACCAGCCTACATCCCACAAAAGAGCCAGATGTGGCCCCTTAAGCCATGGTCTAGTTCTTAGTTAGCTCTAGAATGAAGGATGGGGGAAAGAATTTGACAAAAAGACATTATGAGCCCCGACCACATTAAATGGAGAATTGCAAACTGCATTTAAGCCAATCCAGAGTCATTTTGAGGTCTAAGAACCATTCCTCCAAATGTCGGAGATTAATGTTTTGCTATTTGATAAGGGTGATTGTACGAGGGTTAGACCTAGATGAGTTTCAGGCCTCCAGGAGGGGCCCAGGACACCAAGCTTGTCTGAATTCTCCTTGGGGAGAGAATGGTGGGTAGGGCTCAGTATTTGGTCATCTGGGTTGTCAATCAAAATAGCTTTAGAAGTTTATTATGATCCTGTAGTATAAATTGACCAATGTAAAGGAAATTAAGGTTTACTCTAAAGAACAGATTTATTTCCCAGGTCTTTGTTTCTGGCAGCATTCCCCAGCGGAGTTCCTTCAGATTCCCCTTGTTAATCATTGGGCTTTACTTTAGCTCCACTTTCCTCCTAAAACATTTAATTAAACCTGGCTTGCAGGGCTATGTTGAAAGCAGGAGGGATGATTACTTTTGTCTGCCTTTCAAAGACACTCTAGGGTGTCCTCATTTTGAAAACTAGTAAATTATTCCAGTTTCTTTTCCAGAAGAATAGAAATGGGCATGTCCCCAAGAAATCCTCCTTTACTGCTCTGCACACCGCACTGCCATAAGGTGGGAAGCCAGCACTTGGGGCAGAAGACTACGTAATGGTGCGGTTGCAAGGATGGCAGGGGATGAGGGTAGAGCAGAGCCAGCCCAGGCACCAGCTCCGTTTTCGCTGGCTCTTGCCCACTTCTTACCACAAACCTACCTTCCTTCTCCTCTAGCATGCATGTGCGCGCACACACGCACGCACACATACCCTTCTTCTGGAGATCAGATGAATTTTTATTTATCCGAAGGAATCAGTTTGTGGAGTAACATCTGTTTTACTCTGTAGCTGGGACTCATCAGAGCTTTCTGTCAACTATTGAAGGGGTAACTCATGACCAGGAGTACATGACAACAAAAGTAGTCCTCAAAGTGTATTATGAATAAGAGTTTCCTGGAGAGCTTATAAAAACACAGACACCTGGGTCCCATTCTGAAGTTTTTGCTTCAGTAGGTCAGGGATGCCTGGGACTCTGCATTTCCAGCAAGCTTCCGGGGGATGCGTTTGCCACTGGTCTGCAGAGCACCCTTGGAGTTGCACCAGGAGAGAGCATTTCAACTCCCGTTTTCTGTAGCCCTTTAAAAGGTGCAAAAATTGGTTTCTTAAGAGTGATCTAGCACCTCTTTCCTGGATTGTGCTTGAGCCCATTATCCAAAGTGAGGTATCACAAGATCAGAAGAATGGGCTCCACATGTACTCGCCATCAAATTGGTACTGACTGATTAACACTATGGTGCTCACACTGTAGTAATATTCTCCAGGAATTAGGGGTTTATGGGGGTAAACTCACAACTAACGGATGCGGTGAGCATTGTAGAGGCGTAGGGCATGCCTCCAATCCTTGCTTGAGTGAGGCAAAGACGTAAAATGTAACCAAAATGTTTGTACCCTCATCTCCTGAAATAAAAATAAATTAAAAAAAACAAAAGAGCTGTCTCTTAAGAGCTTGATTTCTTAAGAGCTTCTTCAGGTCAAGGCCCCCTATTAGCTCTTTGATGGCTGCTTTTGAATCCCAAACAATAGCAAAACAAAGAAATTCCAACTTTTCATTCCAAATTTAAAGTAGGCCTCAAATTACTAGTGATGTTGTTTCCTATTCCAAGTGCCTGCAGGGGGCGCCATTTACATTGTATTTTTTTGCCTGGAAACTGCAACGCTGCAGGTGTGTTGCTGACGAGAGCAGATTGAGCATAAATGAAACAGTGGCTGCTGGGGCCCAGCAGAGTGTGTTGAGAATGAATTTGAGACTGTTCATCCTCATTTTTGCAAACTGTTCACACACGCATGATTTTAATTAATCCCACAATAACTCTGTGAGATGCATTAAGAAGACATGATTATCTTTATTCTTCAGAGGAGGACAGTGGTACAGAAAGATTGACTACCCCAAGGTCACACAGCCAGTTTGTGTTATAACATAGACTGGAAGCCTTGGGTCTTCCCTAAATATATGAGGCTGTGAGACAAATAATACAACTATTTTAGAAATTTTAATTAATTTTTGTGTTTGATATCCATCAACCATTACTGGGCCACATGTGAATACAAACTCATAATTCCAGAAAGAGGTAGTATATACTAGTTTGCTTTGACATATGAAGATTTTTGGATTCCAGAGAAGGGAAATGAGTTCACAGATCTTACAACATTTCCTGTTGCTGATGAGGACCTCTCCCTAGGGCTATATATTGAGAACATTGTAGATCTGTGGCCCTTTCCAAAATGATGTGAACATATTTTAGGGATGTGAGTTTTCATCTGATGAAAACCAATTGAGAATGTTGCAATCGTTCCAAAAAATTAAATCTACTTATATCTGCTTTTCCAGTATCAAGTTACCACCATGATAATAATTATCTCAAAGCTCATTAAGAAAAAAATCCATCACTGTCTTATTTTTATTTTCTTGAAGTGGCTCATTATGTTCAGAATAGAGCAAAATACATCACCATTTTATATGGCATACCTCTGGATTTAGTTGATTGCTTTCTATAAAAGGATTTGAGTCAACGCCAATTTGCCATTCACAACCAAGGGGGCTCTCGGGACCTTGCAGGAAAGCTCTTTGTTCAAACGAATTCACACAAAATAATGTTCAAAGTTCTTACTTTATATTCTTTTCCCCTCCACGCTCCCACCCTGGTCCTTGCTATTCTTTCCCTCTTTTGTTCGTCAAGTGTCAATGGTTGAGTCTTCCAAGCAGCTCAGGGTTCAGACAGGTAGGAGTGAAACTGGAAATTGAAGATACCTAAAAGTTCTTTAACTGAACCCAAACTAAGAACTAAACTTTGTGGGTTTTTTTAAATTATTTTTTTAATTGGTAACACGTGCAGACAGCAAAGCACTCAATACCAAGAGAGTATATAGTGGAAAGTGAATTTCCTTCCTACCCAGTTTCCACATCGCCAGTCTCCATCTTTGAAGAAACCATTGTTACCGTTTCCTGAGGAGTCTTCAGAGATAATCTGTGTGTATTCTGGTTGCTGTGCTTGCATTGGCTCATTTACCACCAGAAAGGCAAAAAGTGAAGTGGTTATATTAGTCCCGACATTTTAGATGGTCAGGGTCCCAATTGTTTGTCTAAAGTTGTGACAACCTGCCTTAAACACACAAAAATCATATTTAGAAAAATGTCATAATTTTAAAAACAAATTAATTTTGTTGTGAGGATTTTGAGGGATTTAGAGATCTCTACTTAAAGATATTTGAAAATATATTCAGTGGCTACAAGGAAGCAAGCCGAAGAGAAGGTAATACAGTGGAAAATTCTTTGGCAAAGGATTTTATTCAGGAGTGAAATCTCCAGAACTTTGTCTAGTCCAATAGTTTCAGTTGGATTTTTTTTTTTAAAGACTGCCAGGTCTACTTCTAGGGAGCACCACTAAATAGGCAAAGTTAGAATTATTATTTAATAATCAGAGGAAGTATAATTCTAGCTCCAAAACTTATTAGTTTTTTGGCCCTTGGTAATTTATTTATCCTTTTGGAATGTCAGTATCAATAAAATGAGGACAATAGTACATATCTCATAGAATTGCAGGATGAATTAGCACACAACAAATGCAGCTGTTATTGTTCTTCCTTCAGTACCATTTGCGATTAGGGAATAGTCAAGGTGTATTAAATATATTACCACTTGCTTGTCAATTATGTATGAAATAAATATAAAAGTGTTTTGAAACTGTAAGTGGGCTAGCTAAATGCAAGGTATTTTTATTTATCTGAGCTTTAATAAATTTGTAATATTTTCTGATGTAAATTCTGATTTTAAGTCATTTTTGTTATTATCCCTGAAATAATTTTTAGTTTTTTTCTTCTTCATTATCCACCTAGTGTAATTGATCCTAGTCTCAATTCCAGATAGATGTAATAGAGATTGGATGTTTCAAATCACAGCATACAGAGTTCCTGCCAGTGGGGGCTGAGTGGTTGGGGGAGCCTTCCTGGCTCTCCTGGGCCCCAGAGTTACTTGGCCGTGCCAGAATGTTCCATCCAATGTAGGACTCTTGTGTGAAAGACTTAGATAACATTCTGTTTTCCTTTGTTCCGAAGACTAACGTGATCATCTCTTCCTGATACTGTAACTTTAATTGTTATATATTTCTGTGTTTTTCCAGGCCTCTAACCCTGGGCAATTTGAAAATGACAGTGATGCATTATGGCAGCGAGGACAAGTTCCAGAATCTGTTGTCTGTCATGGTCGAGTAGGAATAAACACAGATGCACCGGACGAAGCCCTGGTTGTCTGTGGCAACATGAAAGTGATGGGGACAGTCATGCATCCCTCTGACAGCCGGGCAAAGTACAACATCCAGGAGGTGAGCCCGGGGGCAGGCCTGGGCCCCTTCTCTGACACCTCAGTCAGGTGTGCTGGATGCTCTTGGCCTCTGACCCAC
>NW_012141858.1:3727355-3743437 GCF_000956105.1 Propithecus coquereli
AGGTCCCAGGGGAAGACCACGTCCCTCTGTGGAGAGACGGTCAGCTGGTGGGAATCAGAAATCAGGCCTAGATATCAGGAGACTGACTGCTCCTCCGCTCTGGGCTCTCCCCAAATAAAATGCTCTATCTCGCCGAACTCAGTGTCTTCTGTAAAATGGAAGTGACACCTGCCTGCCTGACATCCTTGAGTCTTTTCTATTTTTTAACCAGTTGAGATAGTAAGTACTGAATCATCTTGGAAAGTTACAACTGCTGTGTAGACCAAAGGGATTAGGATTAAAATTCGAATTCATTGGCCAGGCCAGTCTTGGTTCCAATTCTTCCACCATTTAATTCTGTTTCCCCTTTATTGCTTCTGCCACTTCTTCCCCATCTCACTCATACTACTTCTAAGCATTTTTTTTTCCCCAGGGTTTTGTGAGGGTACGAACATTATAGTTACACTTTATGTCTTTGCCGCACCCAAATGCGGGTTAAAGGCATGCCCTTCCCTCCCTTTAAACTTCTAAGCATTTTTTGAGGCTGCGGCAGAATTGTGTTTTTAAACCTCCTTTCCCCTCCTTTCCTTATTCCTTTTCAGCTAATAGGAGATCTCATCTGTTAATCATTGGCTCTTCCTCCAGACTGCATTCCTTTCCCAGTGCAAATCTGCACTCCTTTTTCTAAACCAGCCAAGGAACGTCCTCCTTTGCCGAGAGGATTCCAAAGGGTGGCTGTCACTGTGGACTTTTATGCTGATTGTGAAGCTGCGGTTCCTGTTAGAAGAGCTGTGACCTACTAGCCAAATGGGAACTCAGAGCTAGAGTGTTCTCACATACATTTCCAGATATTGGTCCTAGATAGCATGCCTTTGAATTTCAGAGACAGAGAGAAACAGTCTGCATTTCAGATCACATCAACTCAAATTTATCTCTGCAATTGGCTATACAGTTCCCCACCAAGTCTTCTTAAAAAGTAAATGGAATAGAACAGGAAGGGAAAATCCTCTACAATCCCTCCTGCTACCACCACGCTTAACGCAGAACTTCATTTACCAAAAGTCTTCAGATACTGCTCTTTTGTTTGAAGAAAATATATTGCATTAAAATAACCAGCTTCTTTAGAACTTCTCAGATCTTTTCTAGGAAGCCTTCTCCATATAAATGAAATGTCACCCCAATCTAAGCCTTAAATATGAAACTTCTGTATCTTCTTGCTCACAGCAACATGATGGAATAAAGAGAATCCCAGTCTGTGGTTAGAAGGCTAGAAGTTTAGTCCTGGCTCTGGCAACCACCAGCCCAAGAACTGTGGCCCAGAGACGTTTTATGCCTCTGTTTTGTTGTCTGTGAACAGGGAATGCTTATATTCATTTTACCCATGTTAAGGGATTTTTCAAAGCTCATATATGTGAAGCATTTTTTAGCTGTACAAGGCTCAGCAAATAGATATTGTTTTTTACTTGTACATAATGAAAATTGTATGTAATTAATTTCTTAAATTATTTCATATTAATATATTTGTTCTTAATAGGTCTATTCACTTTTTTTTTGAGACAGGGTCTTGCTCTGTTGCCTGGGCTGGAGTGCAGTGGCACGACCATAGCTCACTGCAGCCTCGAACACCTGGGCTCAGGTGATTCTCTTACCTCAGCCTCCTCAGTAGCTGGGACTATAGGCATGAGCCACTGCACCCAGTTAAATTTTAATTTTTTTTTTGTAGTACTGGGATCTCACTATGTTGCTCAAGCTAGTCTTGAACTCCTGGTCTTAAGTGATCCTCCCACTTTGGCCTCCCAGAGCGCTGGGGTCACAGGCATGAGTCCAGCCTGGTTTACCTATATTTATGAAATATATATTCCTAGAAATCTTGTCTGTCCCATCTGCCATTTATCTTCACCCTGCCCTGACTCAGTTTTTCCAACTTTTAAAAAGAGAGCCAGTCTTCCAAATATTCTGGGAATCTGACCTTTGGTTGATTTGATTGCATGCATAGAACTGGAGGCAATTTCTCATTCTTTAAGGATGCATGTTACCTGAAGCTGGTTTTCGGACGAGCTGTTGCAAAATGTAGTTGCCAAGTATGTTGCCTAGTCCTACAGTCAAGGAAAGTGAATATAGGCTGATGCCTTGCCCTGACCGTGTGTCTCCTTGCTCAAGGGAACACAGGTTGCTTTGTGGCTATTAAGCACATGAGTGTCTGTTGAGTCCGGGTGGAGGAGATCTTTGGTGCTCATAGGGACACAGATCCAAGACACAGAGAAGATGACGCAGATACGATTGAAAGCTGTGCAACTGAGGCTCTGCGCAGATGAGGTCGGCCCAAGTGAGGAGCAGCTCAACTTGCCCAGACAGCAGCATTGCATCTACTGACGCAACTGTAGGCTGGAGAAGGAGATGCAGCTCTGATGGTGGACACTGAGCAAAATTAGGGTGGAAAGGGCATGCTGAACACCCAGGGCACATGAAGAGTGTCGATGCCAATGCAAAAAAAACAAACAGGAGGAAGTTGAGAGTTGAATGCATTAGTCAAATTCTGTGGTGAAAACTGAAAAAGGCAGCAAGAGACTTAAAAATAAAGGCCAGAAAAGAAAAAAAAAGAAAAAAAAAGAAAATCAGTTAAGAGCAAATGCTCAAAGGTGGTTTTGTTTTTCTCTTAACTGCACCAGCCGTGTGCTAGTTGAAGACACAAGTGGACATGTGACGAGCTTGAGACGGTCTAACATGCAAAGTCTTCCTCAGGGCCGTGAACCAAATGCAGAAGTTCCTCAGCCCAGGGTGAGCAGCTGTCACTGGCGCTGCTCCTGACGCCTGACTGAGGCGGGTCTGTGGGCCACAACCAGGTGACGGAAGGACAGCGAGATTGCTTTCTCTGAACAAACTGAGTCCCGTGGACTGGGAGGTGTTCTCTGTGGTGCAATTCTTGAGTTAGTGATATAGAAACCTTGGGCGTGAGGCTGCATGAAGATGATGGCCGTTTGCATTCATGGCCAAAACTTTCCAAAACTGCCAGTGGGCAAGGTCAAATCAGACACTCAAATTCAGTTTCTAGCTTCTTACCCAACAGACGTTGATGAGCGAGGTGTGGCAGTTAAGCGCTGGTCTGTGCGGAGTTGCGGAGGAGGATTCACAGAAGACACAGCCCTTGCCTCAAGGGCTTCCCCAGGCCAAGTGTACACAGAGGGAACATGCAGACAGACTGTTGACATTTAGCTTTGGGAAGTCTAAAAGTCAACGTTAGAATTTGGAGGGGTATTTTCTTTGAGGAACATTGTCATATAAAGTGTTTAACCCTCAAAATTTTCTTTGGCCAAAAATCTTCTAAAGGACAATGGTAATAGTACTAGAGACACTAGCTGCTATGCTTAGTGACATGTCTTTGGGAAAATGCATTTAAGGATCCAACGTAGAAACCAGGGTCGGTTTTCCCTCTTTGTAGCCTGGACAGCCAGGAAGAGGGCACACCCTCCTCTGCTTTCTGTCTGCAACAAAGGAACTGACGCTGCCTCTACTTTGTTCTCCAGTGGGAGCTCATGCAGGCTGGGCAGGAGCTAAGGGGACAATGGGAAGTGGGTGCAGGACTGCCAGGGGCCTAGCGGGTGAGGAACTGGCAGTGCAAGGCCAGTCCAGGCTGGCTCCTGACAGACTCCCTTTCTTCAATTCTGTTAGTGTCAGGAATTGGCCTGCCATTTCTTACCTTCGTTCTTCCTTTTTTTTTTTTTTCTGTTGCAGATTTTGGGTGCCTATGATATGTCAGACACTTTGATCTGCACTGTGCAGGTCCTGAAAGGAGTATGACACAAACCATAACCTCAGGAATGGAACTTTTACCAAAATTTAAGTCCAAATAAGAAATACTCATTGAATCTCCAGTGCCTAGGAGACAGCATCTGGCATATAGTAGCTACTCAATAAATATTTGTTGAATGAGCGAAGGAGCTCACTGTGATGGATATATGCACAGGGCGATAAGAGATTGCAACCGGTCCTTTCTAGCATGGCCTGCGAGGTCCTCCCTGCTCTGGCTTTAACCTTCACAGTCTAGCAACTCCGAACTCTGTCTTGGTTGTGCAGATGTCGGCAGGGGATCTGCTGCCTTGGGGTTTAGTTCCTAGTGCTCTCCCTGTCTAGCATTCCTGTCTTGGTCTCATCCTTTCCACCTCCCTCTCTACCCTACATCTTTCCCTAACGCCTGTCTTAAAGTTATCAATGTATTTAATAACTATTAGTTGAATACCTATCACATGCAAGGAATTGCACTAGAAAACCGGTGATATGCTGATGAACAGAAAACTGTAGCCTCATATATGTCCTTGCTTTCATGGAGTGCATACCCTCTAGGTGAAGGCAGAGAATGAAATCGACACCGTTAGTTGCCTGATAAGTGTGATGAGCAAGCGCTGTGAGCACATGAAGCAGAGGGATCCTTCCTAGTCTTGGTGATCAAGCAACACTTCTGTGAGGGAGGGATGTTTAAATTGGGGGAGGCGAAGGTAGGGGAGTGGGAAGGAAGAGCTTTTGACTCAGGGAAAACGTGTGTGTAAAAGCCCTGAAGTGAAAGGAGCAGAGCATGTTTGAGGAGGTGGAATAAGCCCAGGTCTCAGTTGGGCTTCCCCGTCTCTGGGACGTCTTCCTTTATGCTCCACTAAGAATATTTTATGTACGTCCTCAGAGCTGCCATGGTTCTTTGTTCATAATTCCATCATTGCCCTGCGTTTCTTACATTGTAATATAACCATTTGTGTTGTGTTTGACCTCCTGTCTAGACCACAGTCTTTTAAAAGGCAATCATTTTTTAAGTCCCGCCACTTAGTAGTACATGGTATGTTGAAGGTGATTGGTAAATGTTAGTCAAATAAAAAAAAAAAAGTGAATGAATTGAACTATGCTTTTGTTAACAGTGAGCTCAAAGTTATATTCGTGAATTAGCATCTGAAGGAAAGATAGTCCATCCAGCCAATTAATCACCAAGCCACCTTCTTTACAACCAGTGAAACTAGTGAAGGACTGAGAACCCTGCATGATGGTGGGGGGCTTTCCCGCCTGTCATGGAGCGGGTCAGGGAGGAGTTGAGAGTCACGACAGCGGTTTTCTTAAAAAAACAAGAAGAAGCATTTTTGGTTCCTCTAACACAGGATGAATGCCCAGGTAGTATATTTTTAATTACCGAGACCCCGCTGGTTTCATAATCCAATTGTATTCTAAAAGAAAATTTGGGGGACCCACAAAGGGTTGCCAACTTTTTACTTGTCAGATAAAATTAAAAAGAATTAATTCTGTTATTACCATCAATTTATTAAAAAACCCCTCAAATTAAAGGGAACTCCTTTAATCCTCTTATGTGGATCAAACACATTTAGCTTTAGGGAAAATTCACTTTATTGTCTTATTATCATTTTCCTGGGACCCAGTGAAATTTGTTTGAAAACTTCAGTGACAGTTGGAAAGGCTTTTAACAACCTAAGAGCAGTGATTTCAGAGGAGGATGCCCTGCTGACCAGGGTGGGCTGGGGGAGAGAGCTTCATAGAAGGGAGTGGAGTGGGTCCTGAAGGACCAGCAGTTGGGTAACCCCGGTTTGTGATCTGCTTAAAGAAATTATCCCCAGCAAAATGTCCAGAAGCAATTCAATGATGTCTCTGGGTCAGTCTGAGCATTGATTTGAATAGCAAATATCCAAGTGGGTGAAATCTCTCTTCTTTAATTAAATTAGGTTGACACAAATGAACAGCTGAGAAGAATAGCCCGAATGAGAATTGTTGAATATGACTACAAACCTGAATTTGCATCTGCGATGGGAATAAACACTGCCCATCAAACAGGTACAGACACACATTCCCTTTTTAATTTTGTATTGTCAACTATTAAAATTTTAATTCCCTCTTTATTCTGAGGTAGTGTGCTATGGCATTTGACAACACCATGTTGGTCTAACTGGTTCTCTGTGAAACTCACAGTCACAAGAACAGAAAGGTTAAAGAATTTCTGTTTCATCTTTACTCCACACCCCCACTCCTGCACCCCAAGCTGCAGATGGCGGATTTTGGATATATAGTTTCTTTTCACTGGAGTCCTTTTGCTCATGGGATAAGTGTTCAGGGGCAGATGACAGCTTAACCTATATGAGGAGCAGTCTTGGGCATCCTGTGATGGAGAGAGATGGTAGCAAGGTAGGCAAGTCTAGTAAGAGGAGAGGTAAGCAAGATGATGTTTATACTGCAATCCAGGAATCCTAAAGAAGGAATATTTAAGGGCAAAGGACACTTATAAGGAAAAGAAAGGAAATCAAGCTAACACCCCACCCTTACTCCTATGTACAGGGATTTTGAGGTATTTACTCACTCATTCCAACATTTGGCCCGGAGTCTCAAAAAAAAAAAAAAAAACCACACAGAAAATGATACTCCCACTTTTAATCCTATAGTTGTTTTTGGCTCAAAATTCCTTCCTTGCAAATGCATTGTAGATCAAAGCAAAAGCTTAAAAGGGATGAGTATCTATTTTCAAATGTGGCTGTCAGTGATCCATCCTGATGTGGGCCTATGAGGTTTTTCTCCTGGAAGGTCTTTGATTAAACCTGTCGGAGTGTTTTTTACGCAGGAATGATTGCCCAGGAGGTGCAAGAGATCCTGCCCAGAGCCGTGAGAGAGGTTGGTGATGTCACCTGTGAAAATGGAGAGAAGCTGGAGAACTTCCTCATGGTCGATAAGGTAATCACTGAGTAGATGTCCACTGCTGTACCTATCACCCCACTGATGGACCCCGTTCTGTGAGAGTGCAACGGGCTGAAACATCTAACCACTGAGCCATGGGGTGAGCTGGTATCAATTATCTCACACTGGTCATAGGCATCAAAAAGAAGTCCTGTAAGTGAAGAAGAAAAAGGAATACGCAATAGAAAGAATTCGAGTTGAGCAGGTCTTGCTGGAGGAAAACTGGCATTGACTGGGAAAGTCCACTTAGCAGGAATGCACTTAAACAAGGGCCGAACATCATGATAAATACTGACAAGAAATTTTGATTAGACTTCATCTTTAAAAATGAAATTAAAACCTATGAAAATGTATCTTATTTTGATAACATAACTTAAATTATAATTATACAATGTGCTCCTTCCTAGAATGATTAAAGATTGAACGAAGTGTTAAATTTTTTTGAGAATAGTTTTTTGATAAAACCTTACATTTGACTTCTACAGTATAATCATAAAGTGGGGCATTTCTTACAAAGATATTCACGGGCCTCATAATTTTTTCCCAAGGGCCTGTCTTAATTCTTTGATATTCAAATCATTCTCTTTTGAAGGAGCCTCACCATGACTGTAGATTAGCTTCTCTTCACTTGGTAACAGGTCTAAATCTGCCAGTTCCTCGCTTGTCAATGCTGTGTGTGTGATGTGAATAGTTCCCTGCTACCACGTATATCAATTCTGTGAAATCCTGCATCTTTTGCAAGGTTTGCAAATCTGCTCTGCTGCTGATTTGCTTTACATTGCATTATTACATCTGATGCCAGGAGGAAAGACCAGTTGACACAGGGATTTTGCAGGCACGGGGAGAGATGTTTGAGTGGAGACTGCTTTATAATTTGTCTTCCCAAACTTCGAAGCACACACACATCACTGGGGATATGATTAAAATGCAGATTCTGGTTTGGCAAGAACGAGGTGAGACCAGAGATTCTGCAGTTCTAACCCGCCTCCAGGTGATGCCAATCTTGCCAACTCCGCTGGTCACAAGCCGTACTTGGAGTAGCAAAGTAGAGTGTGCCTTTTCATGTCAGGCCCCTCCACCATCTTCTACCTGCAAGCTCTTGTACCACAACAGTTAGGTAACGGGGGTCTGGGAGGCTTGTTCAGCCCTGGGCTGCAGAGCCAAGTGGCAAAGTTTGATTTATTATACTCTGCTTCCCAGGAACACCTCTTGAATAGAAGAAATTCTTCAGTCTTTCTTCCAGATCTAGGCTAGCACTTCACTTGAGAGGTATATCATGAGAAGTTTATTTATATATTTATTCCTCAATTTTATTATTGTGGTAAAATATACAAAACATAAAATTTTAATGTTTCTAAGTGTACAGCTCAATAGTGTCGGATACATTCACAATGTTGTACAGCTACCACCACTACCCATCTCCAGAACTCTTTTCTTCTTGTAAAACTGAAACTCTCTACCCATTAAACAATAACTTCCATTACCCACCTTTCCCCAGCCCTTGGCAGCCACACTTCTACTTTCTCTATGATTTTGACTACTCTAAATACCTCATATAAGTGAAATCATACAGTATTTGTCTTTTTTGTGACCGGCTTATTTCACGTTGCATGACATCCTCAAGGTTCATCCATGTTGCAGCATGTGTTAAAGTTTCTTTCCTTTTTAAGGCTGAATAATGTTTCATTGTATGTATATTCCACATTTTGCTTATCCATTCATCTATTGATGGACACTTGGGTTGCTTCCATGAGTTAGCCATTGTGAATAATGTTGCTATGAGTGTAAGTGTACAAATATCTCTTCAAGGCCCTGTTTTCAAGATTTTGAGGTATATACCCAGAAGTGGAATTGCTGGAGCATAAGATAATTCTATTTTTAATTTTTTGAGGAACCGCTATACTGTTTTCCACTGTGACTGTATTATTTTATGTTCCACCAACAGCGCCCAAGGCTTCCAATTTCTCTATATCCTCACTTTTTCTTTTTCTTTTCTTTTTTTTTCCCTATAGTAGCCATCCTAATGGGTGTGAGGTGGTATTTCATTGTATTAATAATTTTGATTCACATTTCCCTGATGATTAGTGATATTGACCATCTCTTTGTGTGCTTTGTGTCTTAAATTTAGGTTTTTGATCCATTTTGAATTGATTTTTGATTATGGTGTTAGGTAAGAGTCCAGCTTCATCTTTTTGCATGTGGATATCCAGTTTTCCCAGCACCATTTATTGAAAAAGACTGTACTTGCCCCATTGAATGATCTTGGCACTCTTGTCAAAAATCATTTGACCATATATCTGAGAGTTTATTTCTGGGCTCTTCATTCTATTCCATTGGTCTATTTTTCTGTCTTTTATTTGTTGTTGTTGTCGTTGTTTTTTGGGAGGGGGAAGCTTAGATGGAGACTAGACATGTGTCTGTTTTTATGCCAGCACCACACTGTTTTGATTACTGTATCTTTGTAGTAAGTTTTGAAATCAGGAAGTGTGAGTGCTCAAGCTTTGTTCATTTTTTTTTTTTTTAAGATTTCTTAACTATTCAGGGGACCTTGATATTCTACATGAATTTTAGGATGGGTTTTTCTATTTCTGCAAAAACCAACATTGGGATTTTGATAGGGATTACATTGAATCTGTAGATCAGTTTGGGTAGTATTAACATTGTAACAATATTAAGTCTTCCAATCCATGAACTTGGGATATGTTTCCACTTATTTATGCCTTATTTACTTTCTTTCAGCAATATTTTGTAGTTTTCACAGTAAAAATCTTTAACCACCTTGGTTAACTTAATTCATAAGTAATTTATTCTTTTTGATGCTATTATAAATGGAATTGTTTTCATAATTCCTTTTTCAGATTGTTCATTGTTAGTGTATAGAAATGCAACTGATTTTTGTGTGTTGACTTTGTTTCTTGCTATTTTTCTGAGAAATTTATTTCTAATAATAAAGTACTGAAAATTTTTAATAATTTACTTAAAAAATAAAATAGGGATTATATTCGGAGGTATTTGTATAATAAAGTCACCTTCACTTTCTTGCATTTTCATAAGCCTTCTATAGTAAGAGGAAAGGAATGTAGGCACAGCTGTCAGTCTCAGAGTGCAGCCTTTGAAGTGTATCACCAGGCTTCCAAGGTGGGGGTCTTGGGGTTACCCATCTGGTAGCAGCTGTATCACTTCTTGATGTGGCCCTCTGCTAAAACACTCAGAAAAGGAGTGTTCCTGAATGATAATGTGTAGGTAATGTCTGTGTAAATAATGTCTTCCTAGGGCCTTATGACTGTCATTATTCAGCCAAATAATTATTCCTCCCTGTTTTCCCCAGCTTCTTCCCATTTTTCAGTTGAGTTGAGCGGGGACAGTTGACACTTTTAGCAACAGGAGTTCCAAGGGTCACCCTCCTTCTAGGAGAGGCTACAACCCAAGCTCATTCCCAGGAAGGCAAAGTCAGAGCTCTGGGAAAGTTGGAGGTGGCATTCCTAATAAAGGCAGCCGGGTTCATGTGTCACCGGAGGAGAAAACTCTGCCAAGGCAGCATTCAGTTTATAAATAAGTAAAACTGACAGGAGTCCTGAATGGAAAGTAATAGGACCTCCTAGTGATACAATCTATGGAGATGTCACTAAGGCCACACTCACTTCCAGAATCTGTTAACACCAAAAGCAGGTGAACATCTTCCAGCTCTGATGATGCAGTAGAAGGCTGCATCATCAGCCTTCATGTGTCTCCTCAGGTGACACATGAACCCGGCTGCCTTTATTAGGAATGCCACCTCCTACTTTCTGAGAGCTCTGACTTTGCCTTCCTGGGAATGAGCTTGGGTTGCAGCCTCTCCTAGAAGGAGGGTGACTCCTGGAACTCCTGTTGCTAAAAGTGTCAACTGACCCCGCTCAACTCAACTGGAAAATGGGAAGAAGCTGGGGAAAACAAGGAGGAATAATTATTGGCTGAATAATGACAGTCATAAGGCCCTAGGAAGACATTACCTACACAGACATTACCTACACATTACCACTCAGGAACACTCCTTATCTGAGTATTCCTTGGCTCACTTCTGAGATGGACTTCATTTCCTATTAGGTTATTAAGTATGAAATGTCCAATTTCCTTAAGTGCTAATTTTGACAGTTGATATCTCTGACATTTCACTTTGACACATCTTGTTTTATTTTTATTGTGAAGATACATCCTCATTCTTTCAAATGCATGGTTTGGATTGTTATTATCTTTCAAAGTTTTTTTAGAGCAATTTTTGTGAAAACATGGATAAGTAAAAAATTCGTGTTATTTTTGAATATGAGTTCCATTGTGGAACCAATGCAGTGCAGACAGCTCAAAATATCAATGAAGTGATTTGGGAAGGATGTGGCTAATGAACACACAGTGCATCAATGGTTTGAGAAGTTCTGTTCTGGTGATTTTAATCTTGAAAATGAACTACTTGGGTGACCTGAGACCAAGGTGGATAATATTGAACAGAAAGCTGTAGTGGAAGTAAATTCATGTCAGCCAAGTGTGAATTGGCAGCAAGGTTTGATGTTTCTATTACTATTCCAACAACATTGGACATTTGAAACAAATGGGCAAGGTAAAGAAGCTGGATAGATGGGTTCCGCATGAATTAAACGCGTGTCAGAAGACAAATTGTCTCAAAGCTTGCCTTTCTTTGCCATCACAACATAAAGGCGAATCCATTTCTATACCATATTGTTACATGTGACGAAACCTGGATTCTTTTTGATAACCAGAAGTGTTCGGCACAATGGTTGGATAAAGATGAAGTGTGGAAACACAGCCTAAATCTGAACATTCATCCAAAAAGCTAATGGTGTTTGTTTGGAGGTCCAGCACTGGTATGATCCACTACAGCTTCATGAAATCTGGTCAGTCGATTACAGTGGATGTCTACTGCAACCAGCTGGACAAAATAATGAGCATACTTGCAATTAAACAGCCAAGATTGGTTAATAGAGATAGGCCAGTCATCTTGCAAGATATTGCTTGGCCACATATTGCACAAACAATGCTGCTCAAACTACATAAGCTGAACTTGGAAACTCTCTGTCATCCACCATATCCACCAGACCTTGCACCAACTGACTACCACTTCTTCCAGCCCTTGGACCACTTCTTGCAAGGAAAAGTATTCAATTCTCAACAAGCTGTGGAAAATGCCTTTTGTGATTTCGTGAGTACTCACTCTCCAGGCTTCTTTGCTGCTGGCACAAACAACCTACTGTTAAGATGACAAAACTGCGTCGATAGTTTATGCAGATACTTTGATTAATTGTACTGCTTCTTGTTTGAGATATAATAAACTAAACTTTGATTTGAAATGGGACATTTCCTATTTAATGACCTAATAGTTTAACCCTCAACACTGTGAACTATCCCTCCTTTACATGATAAGAGCTTCACAGAGCATCTCCTTTATTCTTTCTCATTAAGAATGCAGGGACTATTGTCCCATGCTCGTTGTTAATTGTAAAATAAGCAAAATGTCCAGAGAGCCTCTTGCTTTCCTGGCCTCCTGCCCCTTCATGTGGGCAGTGTGGTGGCTTTGATTGCTACCTCCAGGGTTCCTTGTTTTAAGGAACTTTGCCAGGACTTTCTACGCTTCATGTGCTGTAGTAACTGGGGATGATTAGATTAAGGGACAGTCTCTCCATTCTTCACTCCATTTTGCTCCCATCTCTTAATCCTTTTCAAAAATAAATTTTCATTGAAACTAGAAATGCTTATGAAAATGTCAAAATGTTGCTGTCCATGATTGCTATATCATTATCATTTCCACATGTGTGTTGCAACTTGTTGCCAAAATAGGAAAAAGAATGGCTGGATCTTTATAGACACGGTCATGCAGCCAACCAAAGTTGGAGATTAGTGATCTTTGTCAAAGTTGGTACAAGCACTTTTTCTTTCTCCCTTTATCAGGAGAGATGACTTTGCAAGATAAATTTCTCTGATTTGAGATAATTTGCTTCTTCTTATAAATTCTTCATGGTTTCCGTGTGCCCCAGTGAAGGCCCAGTGATGGGGAGATGGAGGGACGGGCTCAGGAGTGATGCTGAGAGCAAGGGGGGCCCGTAGGCTGTGGGTATCATGGACTAACCCTGCATCAGACCAGTGGGGGCTTGGCCCCTTTGCTTTGTTCATCTATCTTTTCACTTGGCAACTCTTTGTTTCTGTGATCATTTGGCAGCAGGTGGTTATACATTTCTTGAGCATTGTTATCAGGTGTGCTTGGTATAAGAAAAACATATCCAATAAAATATAAGAACTGCCTTAAAGCAATTCACAACTGAGCCTATGTAAAAATGAGGTGTCTTGTGAATAATTATTTCTTAGACAGTTCATATTTTTTTCTTTTTAAGATTGCATACTGTAAACCACTGTACTATGGCTTAGTATGGAGCTACTTTTGACTCATTGATTCTACTTTTTTCAATCATAATGTGCCAGGAAATGTCTGCTTGAATCATGCAATGGCAAGGAACCCCTGGTTCTCGTCTTCAAGTAGTCTATAGCCTAAGAGGGGCTGATAAGACAGTTGCACAAGTAATAAAGCCCCAGGTTACACTGTGAGAAGCTGTGGCTCCTATCAGTCCAGAGGAGGGAGCGAGGCAGGGCCCCACAGGGGAAAGGAAGGGAAGGACTTGAGAGACAAGCGAAGGAGGATGTTGGGGACTGAAGGTGTGGCCAAGGGAGGGCAGACGGCCCCTCAAACCTTCCTTTTTCTCATCCACAATATCCAGTTGGACACCAGTCCTCTTTTTCTTGCTTTGGCATATCTCTTATATATCAGTTCCCTTCCTTCTTCTCTTTATTCCTTCCATTTTTCTCCCTATGATAATGACCTCCTAACTGACCCGCTAGGCACCAATAGAATTATTTTCCTTAAAAACCAAAACAAAACAAATCTCTGATCATAGGATCTCCCTTTCCCACTTTGGCTCTTCACTGGCGACCAAGTGTTACAACGCCCCACAATCTGGATCAAATCTCTTTCTAACTCATTTCCTAACACCCACACCAAGCCCTCAACCTCATGACACCTTCGGTGCAGCCTGACTGAACAACGACCTTCTCCCTTTTCTCAAGTAAGCTGGGCACTTTCAGAGCACAACGTGTTCGTGTCCTCAACTTGGAAGCCTTTGCCCCTGTCATGGCTCCACACTGAAAACTCCTGCATATCCTCTGAAAAGCCCCGTGTTTCCCTGGACGGCTACCTTCCCTCCCTCTCCAGGGGCTCCCATCGCTCCCCTACGCAGACTCACAGGCACCCCTTGTTTGGGAGCCCCTCCCACGCCAGCCCTTTTCTCAGTTCCTCAAACACCTGCCAAGTGCGTTTCTCCCTCGGCCTGTTCCGTGGAGTGTTCTCTGCCCTAAAGACTCTCTCTTTAGATAATCTCATCCTTTGCATCTCTTGCCGAGGCCTTCCCCTGACCAGTCCATCTAAAGTAGTCTCTGCATCACTTGGTTTCATTTTGTTTGTAAGATTCAGGGCCACTGTGAGGGTGTATAGTGTCTTTGCACTAATTAGAAAAAGGTGCCCCTCTGGCCGATGCAGACCCTCCGCCCCCTCAGCGGGGCGGGCCTCTGCGCTGTGAACAAACTGCAGGCTTGTTCCTAGCCATCTGGAAAATATTTGTCCCTAACTGAAATTATCTTGTTTATTTGCCTACTTCTTTGCCAATCTCTCCGAATAGTTGTGTGAGCACAGAAATCCATATTTTTCAAAACTATTTCTCCAACACTTTATTGTGGGCTTTTACCCCAAGGGCCTAGTGTACTGTAGGAATTCGACAAATATTGGTAGAATGAATTAATGAATTCCATGATGCCTTGGTTGATCTGGTTCCTACACTGCCTTAGGCTTCTGAATATACAGTACATCTTCTAGAGCATTTATCACATTGTGTTGTCATTATCTATCTCCTTCTCTAGACTGTGAGGTTCTACAATCTGACTGTGAGGTCAGAGACTACAGTATCTGGTACATTGTGGATACCTCTGATAAGAACTTATTTATGTTAATGCCTGAGTTGTAGACTCTCAAAGGAAGGAAGAGAAGTGGTTTTATTATCATAAGAAAGTCTGAAGGAGAAGCAATTTTCTGGGGAAAAGATAAGTTCAATTTTGATTTGCTGTCAACTGAACGTTCGGATGAAAATGTCTGGAAGGTGACTGGGAGTGTGGAACCTGGGAGAGCAGTGGGGCTAGAGAGGATGCTGCCACCATGGATGAAGATATTAATTAAGAAGGGAAAGATTGTGGATGTAGGTCACAGATTGGAAGCCTATGGTCTAGCGTAGCCTGGCTTGCAGACATTTTTTTTCCCCTCATGGTGTTTTAAAAACTTTCAAATTTGTTGCCTACGTTTAAAAATTAGGAGATCTTCATACAAATATCAGATTTCCGGCTCCCTTGAAATATCAGAAGGTCTGGGGACAGGGACTTGGGGGTGGCTCCCCTAGGAGGGGTTTCATGGGCCCTCCCATCACTGCTTCCTGTCACCTGCCTGGCACTATGGGCTTTTGAATTCATACAGAATGAGAAGAAAAAGGACCAAAACAACACCTTGAGGAACACATCCAGTTTGGGCCTGTAGAGGAAGAAGAGGACTGTGAGGGCTGAGGCAATTGGGGTGGGAGTAGGAGGAGACCATGGCATGAGCACAGTGTCAACAAGTGAGAGAAAAGGACCAGTAGAGAAGTGGGAGGAGACAGGTGAGGCAGGAGGTTCTCTCTGGATGCACGGCAGGAGTGGCGTGGAGGATGCAGACTTCATTTTACCAAATACTGCCTAATTGTTGGTCAGTTCTAATTCGTAACAGAAGCTCATGAGACTTGCTGTTTCTCTATATCCTCATCAACACCTGACATTATCAGACTTTCTAAATTTTGCAATTCTGATTGAGTACAGTGGCATCATATTGTTTCAATTTGCCTTTCTCTGATTAGCAGTAAAGTTGCACATCTCTTTCTCATGTTAGCTTTAGGTTTCTCCTCTGTGAATTGTTTTTGGTCTTTTTCAGGATGAGAATACAGCTTCTCACTTGACTCTCTTGTTTTATTCTTTCTCAATACTCTCAAAAATAAAACTAATATACCAACTTTATGGCAATGGCTTAAGATAGTGACAATTATTTTCTATTTCAATGCCTTGTTGACTTTCTTCCTAGTGCTAATCACAACTTAAAACTATATTATTTATTTGTGGTTTACCTGTTGGTGGCCAATCTCCCCAACTAGAAAATACGCTCTATGAGGGCAGGGACCCTGTTTGCTTTATATAATTGTTTTATCCCTGCACTTAGGAGAACATCTAGCATAGCATAGGTGCTTAATAAGAATTATTATTATTATTATTTTTTTTTATTCCTGGGT
>NW_012141858.1:3758152-3759202 GCF_000956105.1 Propithecus coquereli
ATGGGTGTGTCAATTGGTGCAATTGCTAAGGACTCTGGTTGAGATTTTCCTTCCCAGACCACTAGCCCCTTAGATGACAACAGCCTGGGCACCAAGCGCAAACTTTTGTGTTATGGTCTTGTCAGGTGTTCAAAACTGATCAGCTGTATCACGTCAACAAACTGTCCCCTTTTGCTTAGATCCAAAGTCATACAGATTCAGGCTAGACCTATGGGGAAAGTATTTTTTCTCCTATCTCCCTACCTTCAGGGGCGGGCTCTGTCCTGGAGGGCTGTGGGAGGGGCATTGGTTGAGAATGTCACAAGGCCCGGCCTGAAAAACGTCTTCTCTCATTTCTTTCCTCCTCCAAGGGCGGGTTTTCACCTTCCAGAGAGGGAGATAACCCCCCAGACTGGGGGAATGGCACTTCCTGGGGCTACCTGGCGTCTCAGCTCAGGAAGTGGTGATCCTTATTATTCCACCCCTTCAAGGGCAGGGTTGTCTAGCTGGTAAGAAGTACACACTTCAGGGCTTCTAGAGAAGCCCTGCCTAAGGTCCCTGAGGGATCCAGACCAGAAAGCAGCCTGTCCCACTATTCCTCCCCAGTAGATGTGGGGTCAGTCCCTTTGGTACGCAATATCAGTGGTCAGATTGCAGTCAAGGGTCATCCGCCACCCCTACAGGGTCACGGTCCAGAAAACAGCTTCCCTTGTTCCTCCGGACTACCAAAGGTGGGGAACTAATTCTTTGGGAGGTGGCGCTGATTACCAAGTCACAGTGAAAATGAGGCTACAGGATCCCCCTGGGAAAACAGCCTCCTTCACCCTCTACTTGGCCCTTCCCATTGTGGAGTCTGTCCATTTGGCCAGCAGCTCCGGCTACCAAGTTGTAGCAAAGAGGTGACCACGTGTCTCAGCTTGAAGAGCAGCCTCCTTGGTCACTTGACACTCTTAGGGGTGCGTTCTGTCTCTTTGGTGCAAAATAGCCCAGCTGTGGAGATTCAACAATCAGGCTGCCGCAGTCGTGGGTTTCAGATATACAGCCCCACACATACACACTCGCAGAAAGAGC
>NW_012141858.1:3767091-3768221 GCF_000956105.1 Propithecus coquereli
ATATTTTTAGTTGTCCAGATAATTTCTTTCTATTTTTTTAGTAGATACGGGTTCTCGCTCTTGCTCAGGCTGGTCTCGAATTCCTGACCTTGAGCGATCCTCCTGCCTCGGCCTCCTGGAGTGCTAGGATTACAGGCGTGAGCCACCACACACGGCCTGTCATTCCTTCTTTATTGACTCTCTGGAATTCTTCTAAAATGAAGAACTTTAGCTTATCAAATATGTAAATGATGTATAGGACAGGCAGGATAAAATTTGACTTTTTTTCCTTTACTTACAAGTTTTCAGAAAAATGAGTTAAACACCTAATATCCTCTAAAGGTAGCCAATAAAATATTTTTAAAAATTGAATAGAATTTTGGATGCTTTTAAAACACATTTGATTCTTTGATCTATTCCGGTATTTAGTCCTTTGATGTCCTATCTTTGGCCAATGGGCATTTCTTCAGCGAGCTCCTGGAGTCATTTTGACAAAACCACAGTACTCTGTGATAGCTTCCTTGTTTTCTCATTATAAGATATTCCAGGTCCATTTCACACATTTCCTGCTCCAAACCTGGAAGAGTACTGGTTCCTTTCAGTGGGAGTGGTATTAATATTTAAAGACAACAATGAGGGTTGCTCATTGTTAGTAGTCCCTTTTAGTGGACATAGCTAGAAAATGTTTTTTTTTCTTTTTTAAAATGGAATATATCAGGATTTGATAGCAGTATTTCTAATTTAAATTTAGCTTTGCTAGGCTTTTACTTACTGTTTTATTTTATATTTCTTTTCTTAAATGCTAAAAATTTTGGTGTATAACACTATTAACTTAATTTTGTATTTGCTTTATCCAATTATGTGTGTGTGTGTGGTATGTGTGCGTGTGTAATCATCACTATTATTACTAACAATATGATCATTGAAAAGTTTAGGATTTCTTTGCTGGTTATTTTTGTTTCTTTGTTTTTGTCTTTAGGATATATTCCTCTAGGCGTGGACAGTCAAATTGCTGTTCTTTGAAGTCATTTAAAATAAATCTTCTCTGTAAGGTTAAGCCAGAAACTCCATCCCCAGTTAGGTTCATTTGTTTTATTTTGCTTTGCATTTTTAGGGGATACTTTTCAAATTTTGGTTTATATTTTATAATT
>NW_012141858.1:3768546-3772140 GCF_000956105.1 Propithecus coquereli
GACAGTAATACTTTTTTAAATTTTAAAATATTTAAGTCTCAAAAAAAAAAAAAAAAAAAAGAAATTAAATAATTACAACTGCGACGTGGGCTAATTCAGCTGAAAACTTGTCTCAAAGGATTCAAGCCCTCTCCACAGAAGATTGCATTTAAACAAATATAACAAAAATTTAACAAGAATTCTAAGGCAAACAAACAAGGGCAACAATAATACACACAATTTTAAGCACTTTTATGAATCTCATGCCCTTCCCATGGAAGGTGGAACATCAAAACGTGCCACCCAGGGAAATGAGCCCAACAGTTATTCTTTGCAAGAGAAATATGCATGCAGGGAAGCCTCTCCTCCAGGGACCCACTGAAAATTCAGCTGGAAGCCTGAGTTTCCACACCATCTCAGCAGCCTGCTTTTCTGGTTTTGGGATTCTATTCTTTTAAACCCATGTCAGGGCCTGGTGAGCTCTCCACAAAATAAACTCTTGAACAAAGCTCTAAAGCCGAGTTTATTCAAAGCCCAAACAATTGCCAGACACACTCATTGGCCGAAGACAGTTTCTCTCCCTTTGGCAATGATTTTTACAATGCTTAATTACAGAATGTTTTATTCCCATGATTTTATTATAAAACATCAGTCCATGCAACATCAGATGCATCATTTACCACAAGGAGAGATTTTCAAGTCTGTGATGCTCTCTTACTGGCAAAGAAATAAGGGCCTATTTCATCTTCTTGAAGCTTTCTTTGCCATCGGGCTTAGTTACCCTCATTCATTGTTGTTGAAAAGAGGACAAGTTGTCATTCCCAGAGAGGAGAAATCAACTCCTCTGCCCGGCAGCGCCTCCATGTTGCAGGCTCATTATCTTCAGACCTGCGAGGGACCAAGGAGCGTCCAAGCTGCGTTCTGCGGAGTCCACGGGCTTCCTTGGGTAGGGGTGCGGGTGCAGGGGGAACTTACGGGCTTTCATCTGTTTCCTGAGCCAATCCTCTCCCAAAAAGGAAAGGACCTAACTGGGGTGGAAGCCAGTTTGTTGGGTATAATCGAACCACTAGTCCATGGCGTTGAAGGTGATAAACACTAATGTTTGTTTAATTCACCCACATTTCTATGGGGATTTTCTAACATGGAAAAGGAATTTGGACCTTAGTTTTTTTACTTTTCTGAGAGAAGTCTCGGATAAAAGAATAAACTGGCAGTTGGCCCCTCTCTTCATTTCACTAGAGAGCAGCACTACAACCTCTCATAGTCTTTCATTTAATCATCAGATATGTACTGAGTTACTACTCTGCGTCAGAACCAAGTGTGGATGAGATGTGAGCCCCGTCCTTGGTGAGCCCACTCTCCAGCTGTTTATCATATAGGTAAATCTGACACCCGGTGTAAGGAAGGTGGGACAGGGGATTCAGGTAGAAGCAGCCGCACATGCTAGGTGCAGAGACTAGAGGAAGCGTGCTGTGTTAAGCGAATGGATAGAGATGGTGAGAGCATAGAGCATGAAGGAGACTACAGCAAGAGATGAGTTTTAGATGAGGGACCCACTCTAAGCTAGATAATAGCTCTGATTTCACAAACGCCTCCCTCTTATTTTCATTTGCACGTAAGCTTGCCAAACTGCCCCAAGCGACCATTTAGAAAATATGCTCATTCTGTCCATGAGTATCTTGGCCCCAGAGCAACTCTTTCAAACAGTGGGTAAAAGATCCTTGGGTGATTTGAAGCAGTTGCCACTTTTTTCTCCACGGTCTCATTAGCAATTTTGGGTGGCAAGCTGGCTTAATCATTTTTACATTGTGTTTCAGCTGAGGTAGTGGGCCCCATTTAAACTGTTAATAGCTGACAGAGTTGAGTAATTAACTAGGTTCAATTACAAAATTGTTCTTGACCAAGGATGGGTATCAAATAGGGACACTTTTCAAAATGCCTGGGCCTGTATCCATCTCAGCCCTAATGAACCCAAACCTCTACTTGGGGTCTGGTTTCCTAGTTAAAAACTGCTCATACAGACCTTATCACTTGCATAGAAAAGGACATTTTCAGAAAACGCTAGACTATGTTTTTGAACATATTGATACTGGCTTCAATGTGATGATGGAAGACAGAAGTCAGAACTCTTAAGTATTTCAGTTAAGAGTCAACCCCTAAAACATGTCCTGGAAATTTACTTTTTGGTCATTTTCCATTGGATCTATAAAGTTAGGGCCATAATTATAATCAGGAAAGTGGTAGTAAATTTCCTCTCCACCTTTATTTCCTGTTGCATAAGAAAACATATGAATTATCTCCTTGCTTATTGGACCTGGAAGATATATGGTGCTAGCAAATTTGAGTTGGGAGCATTAGAGCTGGCTTTTTATCATTATTGACAAGTCACTGGACGATTGCGGCCATTGCTCGAATGGCATGAGGCAGTATTGAAAGTCCTGTCGGAGAAGACATTGTAAAAAGAACTGACTGTGATTTAGAGGGGACTTTATCATCATTCTCCGTGGTCTGCTTTGGTTTGGGCTAAATCATAAATTAATGTATCAATCAAACATTTTTACAAAAGAAAAAGAAGCCAGTTGCCAAGAAAAAAAAAAGAGTGTAAGTAGTGCCAGTGAGGATGGAGAGAAATGGGTAGATTTGGGAGACTTAGCATGTGGAACTGACAGGTTAGATCACCTGCCGGGGAGCAGGATGTGAGAAGGGGTCAGAGAGAACGGTGGGGAATCTGTCTTGGACTGTGGACTGCCGGGTGGAGATCAACTGGCCGTGTGCTCTGCTGTAAACAATACGGCTATAATTATAGTACAACGCTCTCTGCAGAGCAAACGTAGTAAATAACCATGTAACATTTATTATATATCGCAGAAGGCTATTTTTATCTTTATGATTTCTGTTTATGTTTATTAAAACACATTTAGAAGTAAAGGAAAACCTATACTGGGATTGGAAAATTTAAAAGGACTTTTGTCAGGAGTTTTTGTTTTTGTTTTGTGACTTTTTAAAAACATTTTTAATGAAAAATTTAAACATATACAAAATAAGAGAGAAGAGCAATGAAGCTCCATGTATGCCTCACTCAGATTTCACAGGTATCAGTTCTTGTCCCATCCTATTTTAGTTAAATCCCTCGCCAACTACCCTCCCCCACCAATTGGATTATTTAAAGCAACTTCCAACATCATACAATTTCATTGTAGGTACTTCGGTATTTTTTTTTTTTAAAAGAGAAGGACTGCCACTTAAAAACTGAACCACTATACTATTATCACACCTAAAAACTTACAGTAATTCCTTAATATCATCAAATCCAGTTGGTGTTGAAATTTCCCCAATTATTTTCACATGTGTATATAACAAAGAAACAGATATGTGGGTATGGTTTTAGCAGTCATTGAGGATTATTGCCTAGATCTATGTTTCCTTAGGGGTTGGAAAATAGTAACACTGTCATTCCTTCTTTTTTTTTTTTTTTTGAGACAGTGTCTTGGTCTTTTGCCCGGGCTAGAGTGCCATGACATCAGCCTAGCTCACAGCAACCTCACACTCCTGGGCTCAAGCAATTCTTCTGCCTCAGCCTCCCAAGTAGCTGGGACTACAGGCATGTGCCACCAT
>NW_012141858.1:3772312-3773819 GCF_000956105.1 Propithecus coquereli
GAAATACAAAAAAAAAAAAGGCGACCCCTTTACTCCACCTAGTGGGGGAGGCAGGCCCTTTAGCGCGGTGCGTGGGGCGGGGGTCGAGTCGCCTGGGAGAGGGGGTGGTTATGTCATCCGGGATCACAGCTCTACAAGCGGTGTCCTTCAGTTCACCATCTCTTTGGTGCACAGTACTGGAGACTGAATGAAACAGGGCCACCGGAGACCACCTGGAAACTTGGCAGAAATATCGATCTTTCTCCCTCTTCCGCCCTTTCGGAGGTGGGACTTGAGTCGGCAGCTGGGACAGACATTCTGCAGATTCGGAAGAAAAAGTGGCTTCTCGCATTACTCTCCTCGTAGGACGTGACCAGGTCTGCCGCAAGGAGGCAGGCGTGATGACCCAGGTCGTTGCCAGGGCAACAAGCCCCAGCGGCCCCAGGCTTTGGGCTCCCCAAATGGCGGCTGCCCACCCACTGCTAGTCAGCGCTGGAGCCGACTGCACCGGGAGGGCATCCGGAGCCGGGGTCCACCGTTGCCGTCTCCTGGAGCTGCCTCCCAGAGCCGCCCACTGAGCCCGCTGCCCCCCTACACACGGCGACTCCGGACAGATCCACGGGAGGACTCTGTGCTGTGTCCCTCCAAGCGCCCGTGGAACTTTCAGCGATTTCCACGTGCAGAGCCTATTTTATGGTGTTCCCCTCCCCCGATCTAGTCCTGCCGGTCTCCTGTGGCAAGAAGCTGCCTCTAAACTCTCCCCTGTGGGCTCGGGCAGCATCTGATCTGGGAAACGCCAGCTCGGATCAGTCCCTCCCCTCCCAATGCCGACCCAGCACCGCACTCCGGTGCATTCAAAATGGACCCCGCTCCTGTCTCGGCTCCCCACCGCTTGTCGGTCTGTGCTCCCGCTTTGCACTGACTTCTGGCACTTCCCTGCCTGCGTGGGAGTGGGGCTTGGTAAAGGAAGAGTCGTCTTCCTGTGAGTCAGATCTCCCTGCCCCGGCAAGCCCGCTGCGGGGCGCGGCCGTATGGCGCTGCACTCCCCACTGTTTGTCCCGCACTCTCTGGTATTTGCGGCCGCTTCTCCAGTTCACCTTTTTTTCCGCAACACTGCTTGTCCCTCACTGCTTCTCTGTAAATTCACGAAGCTGATCCCGTGGGAGAGCGCCTCACTCGCGTGTGGGTGTCCATGTTCTTCACCTCCCACTCTGGGAGCAGAGAACCAGGAGGTCACCCCCTAATCCACCATTTCCCCCCAGCCCTTAATAAGAATTATTGATTCTTTTCATTAATTGACTATTGAGCTATGTGTGCTGGGAACTGAGTAAGTTCTGGGGAGTCACAGGACAAAGTTGCTGCCTTCAAAAGGAACTCTCTGGTCACCTAAGACAAGAAATTAAATAATTAGGGCCAGGCGCGGTGGCTCACCCCTGTAATCCTAGCACTCTGGGAGGCCGAGGCGGGCGGATTGTTTGAGCTCAGGAGTTCGAAACCAGCCTGAGCAAGAGTGAGACCCCGTCTCTAC
>NW_012141858.1:3784759-3847086 GCF_000956105.1 Propithecus coquereli
TATTTAAAATACTCACATTATTCTAAAAGCAAATTTATAAAACAAGGTACATTCAGAGGGCCTGGCTTCTATCCATTTTGCCCACCTTGTTTTTTAATTCCCAGTACGTGTAAAAATTTTAAATTAGTTTTGGTTTATCCTTCATTTTTTTAATGTAAGAAAATATGAGAATATTTTTGTATTCTCCCTTTTTCTTAGACAAAAGGTAGCATATTATACACTCTCTTCTGCGCCTGCTTTTGTCTTCTTATATTATATCCTAGACTTTGTTCCATAACGGTATATAGAGATATTCTTCATTCCTTTTTACAGTTGTGTAGTATGCTGCTGTGTGAATGTACCATCGTTTATTATCAATTCCCCTATTGATGGACATTTGGGTTGATGTCAGTCTTTTTATTTCTTACCTTGTACCAGGAGATCTATGGACTAGATTTCTGGAAGTGGGATTACTGGCTCAAAAATAAAAAAATATATAATTTTGCTAGATATTGCTAAATTCCATTCCAAGTGGCTTTATCAGTTTGTGTTCTTTGGATAGATTTTGAAAGACATCTGGTAAGACTTCAGGAAAAATACAGGGTTTTCTGATGACTATGAGAAGCCAATATGGGGATGTCTTTTTTTTTTTTGGTAAGTTTTCTTAAAGCAAGCATAGGTCTCTAAGATCAAGCTTTTGGTCATTTTGCTTCCCAAATAGGAAGGCGTTGTTTCCCTAAGCTGCTAACTCACTGCACCTATTCACTTTTGTCCATTCTTACTGATCATTTCTTATGGGCAAAAGCATGTGCTAAATGCTGGTGAGATACACAAATGAATCAACATAATTGCTGCCCTCTACAAACTCACAATCCGTGTTGGGAGACAAACACATAATACCTGATACAAGACAAATGGCCAAGTGATCAAATTGAATGTGGTTTGAGGACATTGTAGAAGAGAAGGGGCACTCCAACCAGTGGTCGCTGGGGAGATCCTCGTACAATGGGGTTTGGACTGGCCTTGAGGAAAGCCATTTTTGTCAGAGCTAACTATTAGAATAAAGTCTCAGACATGGAATAGTGCAGGGTGTCAGGGGACTTCATTAGATCTACTTAGCCGAGTCCGCCACTGTTTCATGAGACACACCTGTCTTTAAACTGCATAAGCTAAGCCATTACATATGTAATGTTTTAAGTGATTGCTTTACGGTGTTTGAAACACTCAGAGCTTTGGCTTGGGTGATGAGAATCTCAAAGGCACACAGCTCTGAGTTTGACCCTTAACCACAAAACAGTCTCTATTGACCTTGAACTCATCAATTTACATTAGTGGACCAAGCTCTGTGAGATTGTGAAAGTGCTGTGGGATTTTGAACTTGTAAACAGAGAGAGGGGAAGGAGGGGATAAGTCTTGGGGTTGGGTGTGAGTTGACCAGAGCTTTCCAGGGCTTTTGTTATGGCTAAGAGGTAAACGCACGTGTTCATGTGACGACTGATGTGTGTGGGTGGGGAAGGGGATGGCCTGGACTCCTGTCTTTGCTTGGTCTCCCCTTTCTTTTTCTTTCTGAGGTGTCACTTTCTCTGAACAGGAAGAATTAAGTACTTTTTGTTTTTTAATTTTGCTTGGAAGTTAGGCTGAAATATAAACTGTACATGACAGCTCATGAAATCTTTGAGCAGAAATTGACACCTGAAGAATTATCCTTTCGTATACAGATGAAGAAACTGAAGCCCAGAGAGGTTATTACGTTTTGCCTGAGATCTCACATTTATTACTAGTATGTGGCAGAATTCAGAGAAAAAACCAGGTTTTCCTTCCTCCTTCACCTGAGCAATTTGATGCACCTTTTGCCAGGGAAAGCTGGAGTCATTTCTTACGGAGATCTGGTGATGAACAGACAATCAACATTCAGAAGCCTATTCTTTCTTTTTGTGAGTTTTAACTATGGCATAATGGCAATTGAAAATAAATCTTTGAAAAGTTTCTGTTCATTTCGCTTGCCCATTTGTTGATGGGGTTGTTTGATTTTTTCTTGTTGATTTTCTTGAGTTCTAGATAGATTCTGGTTATCAGCCCTTTATCAGATGTGTAGAGAGCAAATATTTTTTCCCATTCTGTGGGCTGTCTGTTCACTCTAATGATAGTTTCCTTGGCAGTGCAGAAGCTTTTTAATTTGATTAGATCCCACTTTATTATCCAAAGTGGGGCACCACAAGAGCAAAAGAACGGGTTCCATTTGTACTCACCATCAAATTGGTATTAACTAATCAACACATAAAAGCACATATCAGGACAACATCTATTGGATACTGGGGAAGGGGGAGGGCAGTGGGAGAAGGGGGGAGGAGGGAGGAGGGGACGGGTATTTGTATACACAAGGAGTGCAATGCGCACTACCCGAAGGATGGACATATTTGAAACATGGACTTGGGGGGAGGGGAACCAAGGGCAACACACGTAACCTAAACATCTGTACCCCATAATATGCTGAAATAAAAAAATAATAATAATAATAAAGGTTGATCCTAGTAAAAAAAATAAATAAATAAAATAAAATAAATCTTTGGATTCCAAACTCAGCAATGTCCTTCAGCTCCATTTCTGAGTTGCAAGGGCATATTTCCATTTTATTGCAAATTGAACAGAAGCAGTTTTACTACACAGCCAGCAGTTTGGCAAGACCTCTTTAAGTTTCAAACCTCTGCAGATTTATCTTGAATGAACTTGAGGATGTGTGTGTATATAACCATTTGCAATGGTGTATTCCAACTGTCTTTGAATGGGCTATGGACAGTTCCCTGGTGGTCTCAAACTGTAAATTTATGCACTCCCTATGATTTTCCCTTTTAGGACCAGATCTTTATGGAAAATGTAGGTGCAGTGAAGCAGCTCTGCAAACTAACTAACGACCTTGAAGAAAGAATAGAAGAGTTAGAAATATGGAACAGGAATCTGGCCAGGCTAAAACGGCTCAGTAGCTGGAAGTCCTCAGCCAGTGAAGCAAGCTCAATCAGGTACATCTAAGATCTCCATAGAAATTTGGGAAAAGGAGAGAGTGGGCTCCTTCTGGAATGAAATTGATCTAAATGGTCTTTTTGATGAAACGTCAACCACTACTACTTTTTGATGATGAAGTCCCTATTTTTCTTTTAGAATATTTTGGAACATGATTGCCTGAGGGGATAACTTTCTATTTTTTCTGTTGCTGCTTTAAAAATAAAACAAAACTTGAGGCATCTGGTTAATAGCAGTTGTTATAGGAAGTGCTAAACTTTAGCAAAAGGGTAGCTTCTCCTTTAATGAGGAGAAGTGGCCATTTCTAAATTTAGAAAACCACGTTTGCTCCTCAGGGAAAAAAAATTCATTATTTTTTTTATTGCTTAAGGAGGTAAATGCTCATTTCCTGGGGTCTAGTTTTGAGAAAAAGAGAAATGTAATGTTTCATTATGCATTCATTTATGTTTACTAAAATTCTTTTCCACAAAAGGAATTCTCAATTGGCTTGGCTTTCCTTTTTCAAATTATCACTGTATTGCAAAAGAAAGTCATACTGTTGTGTTAGTGACAGCCTGGGCTTTTGTCATATCACTCCTGGAGGGTATTTGAGTAGTAACCAATTTTCTCTCTCTTTTAAAGCAAATTTAGCAGAGCTGTTAGTGCATCTTCTCCAAGAAGAGCCATTCACAAAAAACCCAACAAGGTAAACAAACTTATGATGAAAACATATGATATTTTCTATTAAAAAAGTCTTTAGAGAAATTGATCAAGAATTTTTTTCTCATTTATTTGTTGATAGATTCCCTAGTTAGCATCCTTATGCACTGCAGGTATTTAGATATTAACCTTTTGATAGATGTTAACTGGCTTTTTAAAGAGTGGAAGTTTAGGAAAATGAGTACAGAACATGTCCATTTGATAATTATCTGTCAGTTTTGTTTATATTATCCTCATCAGATGAAATTCGTTGGCCTCCACATACACATGGCCCTGGGCTGCAAGATCTCTGTATATGCCTTGACCCCACCTAGTTCCTTATCTTTGGCTTCAGAAAATCCCAAAGGGACTTCAATTAATCCTCAAATCCCTCGTTTCTCTTTGATATTGAGTACTAAATATGCAAATGGAATAATAGGCATTCACTTACTTGCAAAGGTTAAAGTGTGATGGTTTTATTGATGAATAAAGAGAGCTTTTATTAAGTAGGATAACATTTACAGTAAAAAGTGAAGGTTAATCATTTATGAACTTGAAGGACAGCTTCTTCATCACAGAGAAGTGTCAGTTAGGGAGAATTATCTCGGAATATTAACTATTAATAGAATGTATGGTCCATGAGAGTAGGCCCTGTGTCTGCCTTCTTCAGTCTTGTGTCGCTGGGGACTAGCACATAGTAGGCACTCAAGAAATATTTGTCAAATGAATTCATAATTGGAGAGCCCAGCCTGCAAATATTTCCTGAAGCCCCACAATTTAAATTAAAAGCATTAAGTGATCTAGTGTCTTGGGCATGTGGACACAGGGTGGGACTTACATAGGATTTAAAGGGCATCCATTCAACTCAGAGACCTCCTGCCGTCACTGTAGAAGGCCTGTGGGAGGCAAAGATGAGTCAGATGTGATCTCTTCTCCTAAGGAATTACAACACAGCCAGGGAAGATTAGAAGAAAATACAGAGAACAGTTGTACCTGGATGTGATAAATGCTGCAGAGGCTCAGAGCATGCAGGAGTTTTATGAGAGCCGAACCTTAAAGGAGGAGTAGGCTTTGGCTAAACAGCAAAGGAACTGCAGGAGAGGTTCAGACTGAACGGCATAAACAAAGCTCTGGGAGCTGGAACTGGCTTCCTTGAAGGATTAGGTGGGAGTTGGTTGGGGAAGTTAGTGGAAGATAAGGCTGGAAATACAAGTTAGGCTCTGATTTCCTGGACTATCAGGCCATGGAGTTCACTTCATAAGCTACGACCTTTTGAATCATAACAATAATCTCTAAGTTGTTTAGTTTCCTTATTATTTTTTTTTAATCTTTATAGACAGAAAAAAGGAGGCAGCATAGCATTGTGGTTAAGAGCCTAGATTCTGGAGCTAAATTTTTTATTGTTGTTCAAATCCTTGCTTTGTTATTTATTAGCTGTGTGATCTTAGGTGAAGAACTCAGCCTTCTGGTGCCTCCTTTTTCCCGTCTCTAAAATGGGGATGAGAAAAGCAGTTGCCTCATAGGGCAGTTGAGGATTATTGTGAGAATTAAAGAAATCAGTATACGTAAAGCACTCAGAAGGGTGCATGGCACGTAAGAAGTCCTGAATACGTGTTCACTGTTATTAATGTTTTCAAACTCACTATTTCAGTGATTCTCATACTTTGCCATATGTCAGACTTGTCCGGGGAGCTTGATAGAGTACAAATAATGGAAGTATTTGCTCCCTCTGTGCTGTCTTGGTGGGAGAGCTCAGCTCTGTGAGGTTGATTTTCCCTTCCATGCCGCCACCAGCCTCTTAGGTGTCCTCTGTTCCTTGAGGTCTTCATGTGTCACTGCAATGCTTGTGTGTGGGTGTGGGTGGGGAGTGGTACTCTGGGGTTGGGTGGGGGTGTTTATGAGGAAAGTGCTTGCTGTGGACAGTTGATGGGCATTGCCAGATAGTAAGCCTGGCTGGCGCCTGCCTCGACTTCTACACAGCTCCCAATGCTGGCCAAGATGGTGCTCTTTCTGGAGGAAGGTTGAGATCTCCTGCTCTAGCTCTTATCCAATACATAGGGTTCCTCTTCCTTCCTCCCTTTCTCCATCTCCAAGAGGCAGGTGGGTGATTCCTCCTATATGTAGGGGTCAGACTGAGGTGGAAAGGTCCTCAGGGTTCAAGTGAGAATTCACTGAGTATTTGGAGTAGGAGGAGAGGGAGAGGGGAAAGAACAAACATGGACAAATACTTTTCATTATCTTACCTCTTACAGATTCCCAGCCCCCACCCTACCTCAAATAAAACCTATTGAATCAGAATTTTCCAGAACATTTAGGCTTTTAACAAGCTTCATAGTAATTCTATGCACACCTGAATTTGAAAACCATTACACTGTTGAATGGTTCTACCCAATAACTCTGAAAAATAAGGAGGCATTATTTTATTATTCCTATTTTATTGATATGGAAAATGAGGATCAATGACATTTAGAACACTTTAGGACTCAGCTTCAAGTCTGACTACAGGTCTTAGGCCATTTCCCTGTATTAGATCAAAGGATTTAGAGTAAAAGCATGGAGATTTAAAATAATCCAACAGCTGTGGGGGGTAGGTTGAAGGGGGAAGTGCTTATCCTGAGATTAATACTATTTAATTCCGATCAATTCAATAAATTTCAACGAGTTCCTTCTCTGTACAGCACACTACTAGGACATCCTCAGAACAGTTCTAGTGAGACACAGGAACAGTATAAACCATTGACTTATTGGTAATCAGAGTGGCTTCCAGCTGTACTTATGGATGACTCAGCTACGATAGCCCTAAGGTTTGCATACTTGTTAGAAAAGGTGTAGCTCCCCTCCCCAATGTTACATTGAAGAGCATTTCCTTAGTCAGATAATCAGCTCAAGAAATTAAATCAAAGACCAGTTTAAAGCTATTTCTGAATCACCACCAGACTTTAATACCCTTCTGACCAAAAGCATGATTCTACCCTGTATCCCCAGAAGGAATCAAACAGAATACTCCCTACTGCATTAGTAGGAAGCTCACATTTAAGGAGTACCTTATTTAAGTGGTCAGAAAACCTCTCGTATCTCTTCAGCCAGATTCTGCACCAATTCCACAGCTGTCTGTCCTGGAGCTCTTGGGCCATTCCCCATAAGCAAGTTTTCACACCAATATGTGTCAGTACTCTGAGTTTGTCTCACTCACATCCTTGAGAATTTTCATATCTTTTATAGTTTTGTACATAATAGTGCTCAATAAATATTTGTTCAATGAATATGAGAATAAATAAGATGCCCAGAGCTGTCCTTATAAACAGGTGGGGGAATTGGATAACAATGTTATAATTTAAGGAGTGCTTAGTGGAGTTTCATGCCATAAAAATCTTTTCTATGGTTTTTCGTGATCCCTGAAATTCTTCTGTGAGAATTTATTCCTTCATGTCTTGAAGACTTTTAGATTTTCCAAAGTATCCTGTTAAAAGAGATGGACATCTGGGTTCTGACAGCATCTTGTCTTATAGGTTTTCTTCTCTCATAAAACTGAAAGAATAAGTGCCAAATGAATGGCACAGACCATTGCCCTGCAGGATGTTGGGGAAAAGAGAGAGTCTGTAGCTCGGAGCATCAAGGAAGGGGAGGGATGTGAGGTAAGCTTAGGAAGAATATTGTTTCCAGAGAGAGGAGGAGGGAGATGTAAATTGAAGCAAGCTCTGGAACCATCCATCCCAAGGGAGCAGCAAAGATTCCTGCTGGGAGCAATTCTTCAGGCTTCCTTCTCACAGTTAAAAATCACTAATTTATCATTGCTCATTACTGAACATTTTTATAGGTTTCTTTTTCAGGAAAAAGACAGACGTGTCCTAACTGGGTTTTCCAGACCTTGGTTATAACTCTAATTGCTGTGATGACAGTTTGGTAAGAAAAACTTTAATGTTGTGTTATGTCAAGCTCTTTTTTTCTTTCCATCTTTCTTTCCTCACATATGAACTGGGGACTGACATTCTATTTACTTTGAAGACAAGAAGCCCTTTAGATCAGGCACTGACCTTTGATAGCTTAGAGGTGAGGGAACACTTTTTAAACTTATATTTTGAAGAAAAGAGCACAGGCTTTCTGCACTTAAATGTGAGATGAAGGATGATTTTTTTTCAATCCACTGCTGTGTTTTAGTAGCAAACTGTGCCTTCGTTGTGTGTGTGCATGCGTATACGCATCTTTCTTAGCTTTGCAAATAACGTTCTCAAATTCTTTGTTTTCCTTTCTATCTACTTGGAGGAAAGAAGTGAGGAGGAAATCAGGGACAATCCACTCTCCCCTGGTAACTCATATTTATTAGGATTCTTCTGGATTCTTCAGTGAAGAGGTTATACCAAAGGACACCAAGATGTACAATATGATGAAATTGTAGCCAAATCTACTAAGCAGTTAAACCAAACAAATAAAGTAAGGACAACAGTATTTGATGTGCAAACCGGGTAACTTTTGATACCATCCCTCCTCTGCACAGAGGTGGGAGTCATCCCTTGGTAGAACGCAGGGCCCTTCCTCAGGCCTCTGGTCTTCAGGCTCCTGCTACTGCTGGAATGCCCTTAGCCCTTGGGCCTTGCTCATCTCCCTTACGTTCTCTTGCCTGTCTTCTCTAGACCTTTGCACACACCTTTCTTGTCTAACTGTCCAAATCATGAGCAATGTTTATCTATCCCTCAAAAAATGCTTTGTTAGACTGGCTTCTTGGCCTCGTCTTAGGGGAGACAGTCATTCTCAGAGGCAAAGCAAGCGATGGTGCCAAGGTGCTGCTTGTTCCTTGCTCTAAGCAGGTTCTTAGCTACAGAAGAAAGTAGGGTCTCTGTGCCCTTCTCTCCCCTTAGTGCTTTCACTTTTGACTTGCTACTGACCACTGTAGGGAGATGCCCAAGTATGTGACACCACTACGCAGAATTCCCATGAGAAGCCTTTGAACTTTTCTCATTCTCCTAAGTGTACTTATCTTCTTCTGCTGGGATTCCCAACTCAGGACTGTGTGAACCTCTACCTTCAGCAGACACACTTAGCATTCTCTAGAGCTGTGGTCCCAACCTCTGGGCTGCAGCCTGGTACCAGTCCATGGCCTGTTAGGAAACGGGCCGCACATCACCACCTGAGCTCCTTACCACGCACCCCCTCCATCCCCAGTCCATGGAATAACTGTCTTCCATGAAACTGGTCCCTGGTGCCAAAAAAGTTGAGGACCGCTGCTCTAGAACATTCTCTAGAGACATAGATTCCCAACACAGCAGAAAGGTTATGAGACGTCTAATTGTAAGGTAAAGAGACTGTTTTTTTAACATGCTTATCATATCTTATGATTTTCAAAACTGTTGACCACTAAGAACATAAATGAGAGGTGTTAGGCTTATTATCTTGTTTTGGCTTACCCTACCTGACAAGGGTCAAAACCAGAGTTTGCTCCCAAAGAAGAGAGCAGATACCCATTTCATTCTATGGTTCCACAAATCTCTGGGCTATGCATTGAGGCAGATGCCAGAGACAAACCCGAAAGAGTATTTAAGGGTTAGAAATGAGGAGATAGAGAGTGGGAGATGTGAGAGAATAAAGAAGGGGAGACTGGACCACAGCAAACAGTCACCAAGGCAACACTGTAAATTCCATCTGACAGCATCTTGGGGGCTTAGCATCATTTCTCCAGGGCTGGGCTGTGCCTGCCGGGCAGTAACCAGCTGCTGCTGAGAACACTTTGGGAACTCACTCTTTATGAGTGGAATTCCAACGTGTGGCACATTTCCTGTGTATACTTAATGATGGTAAAACCACCACCTTCAATGGGGAACAATATAATGAGGAGTGGAGTTTGAAGAACCAGGTGTGAAGTCAAGCTGTCAAGAAGTGAAGTCAGGTAAACCTGTGTCAAGCCCAGCACAAAATGGAACTGTGAAGTTCTCAGTGGACTTTCTCGTGGGGCTCATGAGAGAGTTCTAAAGACATCCCCCAAAGAGGAGCATGCTAAGTATTTGCAGGCATGAGCATTGATGGGAATAGCTTCCCAAAGCTCAGAACCTTTAAGGAAAGCTTCCATTTGGGTATATAAGTTCTGGTAATCGTGGGGAAAGACATCCTTGTTATTTGGAAGTCACACAGTGTGGAAATGAATGCTTTATTGCATTTCTTTTCCTTCCTCTGCCCAATTTGGTGTATTGTGCTCTGAAAAGACAGGCGGCCGGAAGAAAGATGTCAGAGAAGCAGCCAACGGGTTTGGCATCCACAACTGACTGAACCTGCCGGCTGCGACCGTGCAGATGACCTCTGCCAGCGGATGTGAACCTTGCTCTGACTCTTTCCTGTGAGGCGCAGAGGGCTGCCTCCAGCCATTGACACGCTTCCTCCTGTAATCTTCCACTAGTGACAGATGCTTCTGTGACAGCTTGCCAGGGCCGGGGGCTGCTCGGCGGAAAAATCCATCAGTGTGGAGTACCCCAGGAGCCTCTGAGCTCCAGGAAGCCGGGGGCTTTTTCTCACCAGGGCAGAAAGCATACTGTGCTGGTTTCCATGGTGTTTCCGTCAGCTATGGCCGCCCCCTCCCCCTCTGCTCCCATCTGTGTGGCCTGTTGAGAGTACATCTTTGGCCAGCGGGATGTGTGAGCTATATCTGGAAACAAATCTGCCACATAACGTGTATGTGTGTGTTTTTTTGACAGTGCCTTGACGATAGTCTCCCTTTACATACTTAGCTTAAAAGATCAAGACCGACATGCCTCAAGTCTCCTTCCAAGGTGAGAGTTTAGATGTCATATTCCTTTGGGGAGAAGGATTCTTGCAGGCCCCTCATTAATCATTTCGTTCTCCTCCAGCAATCTCACAAGCTCTCAGGAGCCAGCTCTGCCACCTACAGCCGCCTCCTCAGGTAAGGTCTTTGCATTCCTCACTGGTGCTCAAACCCAGGCTGCATTTCATGTGAACTGTCAACAGAGGAAACCAGCCTTTCAGGTTAACCTCGTTGCTTCCCTCCTCTCTGCTCCATGCCTTGCAGCATCTAATACATCCCTGGCAACCACACAGACCTACTTACAAGTACCTGAAGTTTCTTTCTGTGAGATCCTGCCATGTGAGCAAACTTACTGCTGCCCCATCTGGGGAATGAAAAGAGTGTTTTCAAGTCCTGTGCAAAGACAGTTCGAGGAGGAGTTCCATCAGAGGCGATGGGCAGGTAAATGATGTTCAAAGAGAAACAGCTACAGCGTCGAACCTGAGGCTTTTTTCCTTGTCAATATATACTTGGATAGTCTGTTAATGGTTCCACTCTTCTATTTGGGGGGGCAAACTCTTTTAAAACACAAATACAGAAAATGGCAAGCCTCTATAATATTAGTTCCATGCTCAGGGATGGAAATGTGGTTGGTTCAACTACTTAAAATTGTTACCAAGTAGAAGGGCCTCACTTGTCCCTCGCCAACACAGGTAGTAATAGTGGTACAAGTGAAGTAAGTACATGCACGTGCATTGATTTTTTGGCTCATTTAGAACTTAAAAAATGATGTGGTATCTGGGCTCTCTGCCCAAACCAACTAGGGAAAAATGTAGGAGCCTTGGAAACTCTGATTTAGGGTTCAGGATAAGCTTTAAGTCAGTGAAACAATACAAAGTAGGCATTTTACTTTCAGAATATCTTCCTCTTACTCCCAGAGACAGACAGACAGACACACACACACACACACACACACACACACACAGAGCTGTTTTTCAAGTAACAGAATTTTCATGTTAAAAAATTATAGATACTTGATCAAGGACTACAAGTGTAATTATCTCTGTTAAATTATACATGATTCTTTCAAATGTATATTGTTGCTTTAGACATGTCCTTCTATACACACATATTAATGAATGTCTAAAATAATATTAATGATGATGTTAATAATAAGAATACATATTAGTATGGCTTATTGATTAGGATGCTATCATAACAACTCCCAAATAATAGTGGCTTCATGGGGCAAAAATTTATTTTTTATTCACTCTATATATTAAATGTGGATCAAAAGAGAGCTCTTGGTCATCATGTCATTTAGGACGCAGCTGATGGAGACTCCATCTCATTACATATTTCCACAGTCTCTTTAGCAGTAGTAAGAGAACAAAGTAACTTGTGTACTGGCGCTTAATGCTTCTGCCTAGGTGTAACACATGTCACCTCTGCTTATACTTCATTGTTCAAAACGGGTCAGGCACATCGGTCATGTCTAATTTAAAAATGGATGGAGAAATGAAGACCTAACATGTGCCTGGAGGAGATGAACCAGAATATTTGTAAGGAATCCTAACGACTGACACAAAACATAGGCAGTTATTATCCCCATCTTTTTCCAATGAGGAAGCTGAGACACAGAGTTCCTTCCCCACACCTATAGGAGGCAGTGCTTGTACTATTTTTCTCATGAAATTTTTTTATTGAACTTGGGAATAGATGTAACACTAAAAAGTGAGGATAAAGTTTCATTTTGGAGAAAGGAATTAGTTTCAGTCCTCATATTCTCAATATTTTTAAATATGGAAAAATCCAGAACTATCACAAAAATCCCCAAAGCCTCATCCCTTGTGAAAGCACATGCAATCTCGTGCCTGGTAAACCCTTTTCTTACCTTGGGACACATGATATCCTCTTATCAGAGCCATCCTCAGAAGGAAGCATCTCACCTACGAGAGATGTACTGATAACAAAAGATCCTCAACAGGAAGAGGCTGTGGGCTGGTCCTCTCTTCATTTTCAAGGGTTTCTTGAGCCTTGAGCAAATTCACTCCTATAGCAAGCAGCTCTTCAAATCAAGGGGATACAGTCGTGTGTCACACATGTCACACAACAACATTTCAGTCAATAATGGACCACACATACGATGGTGGTCTCATAAGATTATAATCAAGCTGAAGAATTTGTATCGCCTAGTGACGTCTTAATGATCCTGACCCCGTGTAGGCCTAAGCTAATATGTGTGTTTGTGTCTTGGGTTTTCCAAAAAAATTTAAAAATAAAAAATTTTAAAAAGAGAAAAAAGCTTATAGGATAAATATAGAAAGGAAGAAAATATTTCTGTACAGCTATACAATGTGTTTGTGTTTTAAGCTGAGTGTTATTACAAGAGTCAAAAAGGTTTTAAAAATTTGTAAGTTTATAAAGTAAAAAAGTTACAGTAAGCTAAGGCTATTTATTGAAGAAGAAATATTTTATAAATTTAGTGTAGCCCAAGTGAACAGTGTTTATCAAGTATATAGTAGTGCACAGTAGCGTTCAAGGTTTTCACAAGGACTCACCACTCACTTGCTGACTCACCCAGAGCAACTTTCAGTCCTACAAGCTCCATCGTGGTAAGTGTTCTCTATAGGTGACCATTTTTTATTTTTTATACTATATTTTTGCTGTACCTTTTCTATGTTTAAACATGTTTAGATGCATAAATACTTACCATTATGTTACAATTGCTTACAGTATTCAGTACAGTAACACGCTGTACAGGTTTGTGGCCTACAGCAATAGGCTATGCCATATAGCCTAAGCATGTAGTAGGCTATACCCTCTAGGTTCGTGCAAGTACACTGTGATGTTTGCACAATGATGAACTTGCCCAATGATGCATTTCTCAGAACTTACCCCTCGTTAAGTGACTGTATTGGGAAGAACAGACCTTATCAAACCAGATGGAGATTCGTTGCTCTATCTTCTGTGACAGTGAGTGTCTGCTCATCTCGTGTTCCTATATCTATGGAAACTCCTAAAGAAAGAAGATCTGGCCAGGCTGTATCCATCTAAACAGAACTAGCAGCTTCTCTGTCTAAAAATGAAATTTAAGTTCTGCCTTACCAGGCTCCCTGATACACTAGGAAACTTGTTTCCTCTTCCTTCTTTCAACTGGAGAAAAATGGAAAGAATTTAAGTGTTTGATTCACTTTTACCTTTACAAAACCTGAAAACTTTGGGGGATTTAGAGCTATAGGATCTCAGAGAGCAGCTACACCAGTGGCACCCTGAGAATCCATTATTAACATACTTTTACCATGATTTGATTGAGAAAATACATAAAGGGAGAATGTAAATATAAATTCAGTTAAGCTTTATTACTCCAACAGCAACATTTGAAAAACAGCATAGATCTATGGGAGAAATGTTACTTTTCAAGTCCACAGATAACACCAGAGACCCCTCTGTGCAATCACCTGGCATCCCAAAAGCCCTAGGTCAAGAGAACCTCTGATTTATAACAAATTATCCATTTTACAGCTGATGAAATAGAGGTGCAGGATCTTGCTTAAGATTCCCCAGTTGAGTTACTAGCAAAGTTGGAATTGAAATCTGGGTCCCCTGTTTCCCTGCCCTGGGTTCCTTCCCTCCACCATCCTGCCTCCATTTGTTTGGACATGGATGTACACGTACCTGAGAAAAAATCTAGAAGATGCAGAAAATATCCACTTATGGTTCTAGAAAGCCCTTGCTGCCTTCCCCTCATGAGTCTGCCTACAGCCATTGAGATGTTCCCGAGGTGGGATATTTCTGGGGATTTGAGGAAAGGCTCTTCTCTCTGCTGCATGTCCATGCCTCCCCTCTGTTCAGGGCACTGTATAACACCGGGGCTCCTAAATACAAAAGAGGAGAAAGCCATGGAACTAGTCTTTTCAACCAGATGTTTCTGAGACATTAAAGACCAATTAAAAATTAAGAAGTAAAGATAAACAAGAAATTCAATGTTTTAAAAAAAAACTTAGACAAACTCTCAGTGGGATACAGAGTAATATCTAGCAGTTTACTAAGCCCAAAAACACATTTATGAGCCTCCTCCTGGAGGAGTAAGACTACAATAAAATAAGTGAAGGGAAATGAGCATTTTTATGACATGCTGAGCTCAAGTCATTATTCTTCTTTTGGGACTAAGTTGATTGTGTCTGTATAAAGTGTCTTTCAGAAAGGTTATCTCCCTTTTCCCCCCACTTAATAAGAGGTTGAGTAAAACTAATCAGGAAGTGGAAAATGAGTATTTTGGAAAATTGAGCTTCCACTTTAAGGAACCAACTGAATGTGATGGATGGGCTTTTAATCCATGGATCTCATAGAGGTTTAAATAGATATAAGAGTTAGATATTAAAAAGTAAAGAGCCTGTTGGGGAAAAACAATCTATGGATGTCTACAGATTATGAGAGTGTTGGTGAGGATTTTTAAAATATCACAAAGCAAAAGGGCATCTGAAATTCATGCTCATTTTTGTTTTGGAGACCAGAACTCCGAGAAGAGCAAATTGCCAAAAGAAAATGTTCCCCTGTGTTAAAGGACTCAATCATTGAGTGGTGGGGCTTGTTAGCTTTTTCATGGCATGAGTCTGGTTTAATCAGGGCAAGAGAAAGATATCCAAGATGCTGTATTGGTCTCATCCATCAGCATAGTTTTATAAGTACTGTAATATACACCGTCTACTATGACAGGGCTATGCTTTGGTTGGACTGCCTCTTAAATATCTACTCTCCAGAAGTTTCTAATTTGCTTTATTGGGAGGTCTCATCCACCAATTGTGAAATATATCTCCAACTTTACATGAAAACCACTGGGAATGTACTGTATTAAGCTTATAGTGAATATTATTGGAAGGCATTTGTAAAATGAGAGCTCCCCCTGTGTGACCATGGAGGATTTATGGCTTTCCAATAATCAGCCTTTCAGAGTCAAACAGTCCCTCTTCAGAGAAGTGACAAATTGGAGATGTTTTGTAGGAGATTTAAAATTTATTTCCTGCTTTTGAAAAATCACTTTCATAATTCTGCTCTGCAAGATTATCTCTTCTCAACCTCACCTTTTTATTTTGTTAAAAAAAACACCTTATCCTATCAGATACTCAATCTTATTCTTAGGGTTCTGTATCTCCAGAACCTGAAAATATAGTTCCGTGGAAGTGGGACAAATCTGTAGTTCTGTCGCCAGGATTCATAATGAGCTCTTTTCCTGAAAATTCAGCAGGCAAGTAGAACAAAAGGTGGAAGAAAACAGACAGGATAGAGAAGTCTTGGTTTCTACTTCTCTTTATGCCTCATTTGCCTTGTAAATTTATAGCCTTCTGTGGAAGCAATCTTAAGCAAAACTAATAGTAGGAGACATGTGTTTGAAAATTATTATTGGAATAGCTAGAATCCAAGAAATCTGGAAGCCTTTCGGCAGCATATATATTTATATGTAAAGGGAAATAAATATCGATTTTCTAGAAAGTCCTCATATATCAAGATCCATTTCTTCTTAATGGAAAGCATCATGTTGGGCAGGACGCTCAGGAAACCTGCCTTCAGGTTCTGTGTCACTCCACCTGCTACCAGGGTGCAGGAGCCCAGCATTCCATGTTCATTCTCAGCAGCCCTCTGCATCCACCCCCTGGGAATTTCCCTTTGGGTATGTAAGAGAAAACATTTTTCTAGAGGTTACACAATTGGCCTTCCCTCTTCTTTTCCTTCCTCTTTCCTTGTGGCTCTCTTCCTTCCATTCTTCCACAAAGAACGGAGGCACCCCCAGTGAGCCCAACATTGCCCTATCTGGGGACACAACAGTGAACAGGACAGTCTTCAAGGAGCTTACAGCCAGGTGAGCAGACAAGTGACCAAGTCCTTCCCCCTCGCACGAGGAGTACTGACTAGGACAGAGGTGCTTAGGAGTGATTGTCCCCACATACTGTGCTCTGTTGCTTTTGCATTCTATCCTGAAATTTGATACAGAAACTTGAACATAGATCTAAATCTGCAAATTTAAAAAAACATGACTGCCAAAAGTTCACAAAATTCTTTGGTTAGGTTTTTAGCAACCTGCTAAATGATTGCTTTCACTAACCGCTCTTAAAAGATAACGTATTTTCTTTCCCCTACCCTTAACAGCAATCCCCTGAATGATTACTTTGTCCAAATTGCTTTTAAAATGCCTTTTCAGCTATGAGGGGGCCTCGCCACTCCTCTGGCTCCCTTCCCCCAGGCCTGCTCTGGCCCCATGCCCGTGACCTGATTCCTCTCTTCAGTGGGCTGCAGCTCCGTCCTTATCTTAGGCTTTAAGCTCTCTTTTTTACTGCATGGATATCATTTCACAAATTCCCAGGTTAGCAAAATTGTGGGCTCTGGAATGAGATAGTTTAAATTGGAATTCCTTCTCTATTCCTTACACACAGAGTGACCGTTAGCACCTCAGCTAGCTTGTCTGCCAAGTGGCAATAGCCTCCCTCCTGGACTATTGTGAGGCACTCAGAACAATGTTCAATAAATAGTAGGCGTCGATGGATAGTAGGTGTAACTATCATTATTGTTGTTCAGTGCAAAAATACGTAAGTCCTATAGAATTTCCTCTAACGTTTCATATTCAAGTTATTAAGCAGTCAAGAAGACATGCTCAGTTTGATAAGTTTTGCTTATCCTCAGAGACTCCAAACTCCATTTGCGTGAAGAAGGTTAATATTTCATTATTTAACTGTAGAGAAAGTCTTGCTCTTATTTTTCTTCATTTCTACCTACTCTCTCCACTACCCTTGAACCTATTCTCTATTTTAACAAGGTCTACGAAGCAGCAAAGAGGCCATGGAAGTGGGCAGGGTTGAAAAACCAGTGGGGACCAATATACACTTGATGCCAGGCCCTTGTGGTACCTGGACTCAACTCTAAAGGGATTATTTAACTAAACTGTTGTGTCTCCTTGCTTTCCCCTGGGATCTCCAGGAATAGTTCAGAAATCAGATTCCAGACATCCATATTATTGTTTCTTTCTCCTTCCTACTTTCCAAATGTTATATTTTAATGACCTTTGTTTTCACTCAGAAAAAGAAATGTGACTCATGAGTGTGTCCCTGCTGCTCAGCAACTGCGTATGAGCCAGCTTTGGGTCGGGCAGAGCAGTTGCCTTTAGGGCCTGTTATATTCACTCAAGAGGTAATATCAGGATCAAAAGCAGATCAACAGGAAGGTAGATGCTGGCTCAGGAGAAGGGAAAACTAGTATTCAGCACTTCCCAGCAGAGGAATGGGCTGCCCCCGCAGTTAGTGAGTCCTCTGTCCTTGGAGGTATTCAAACAGGGATTCCCTCTGACCTTTTTCCATTTTTTCTACATTAGCATGTATAATCCTGAGAGAGCAACATTTAAGTGCATAGAAAAGAACCCTGATAATCCAAACCTAATGATTTCAATTAACAATATTACTAATTCACAAACTAAGTAAGAAATAAAACTGCCATTAGCTTGTCTTTAATCCAAGAAAAATGGTTTCCATAGTATACACAAGACATTATGCCAGGAGTTACAGGAGGATTCAAAGAATGTTAACTAAGGTTTCCTATTTGGGAGTTGTCAAGAAAGAGCAAAAATACATGAAAGGTAATTAATAATGCAGAGATAATATGCCTTTCAGTATGGTGACATATATTGCTGGTTGGTGACCACATGGATGGCTCAGTATTAAGTGCTATGCCTTTGGAGAGGAGGGAGCTGGGAGCTGCTGGACCTAATTGCAGATGGTACCTTAGTCTGCTTGGGCTGCCGTAACAGAACACCACTGACCGAGTGGTTTAAACAACGGACATTTTTCTCACGGTTCTGGAGGCTGGAAGTCCAAGATCAGGTGTCAGCAGGTCTGGTTTCCTCTGAGGCCTCTCTCCTTGGCCTGCAGATGGCTGTCTTCCTCCTGTGCCCTCATATAGTCTGTCCTCTGTGCATCTGTCCCCTGGTGTCTCCCCCGTGTCCTCATCTCCTGCTCTTATAAGGACACCAGTCAGATTGGATTAGGGCCCACCCAACAGCCTCATTTTAACTTAATCACCTTATTTAGAGCCCCTGTCTCCAAATACAGTCACACTCTGAGGTGCTGGGGGTTAAGTTTTTAATACAGGAATTTGGTGGTGGTGGAGAAAGGACTCAGTTCAGCCTGTAGCAGGTGGCATTTTGGAGAAGGTGAGAATAAACTAGATCTCTAAGAAATGGGATAGGGGCTGGATGGGTGGGGAGGTGGGAGCGGGAAGTGGGGGAAACACTGAACTCACAGAGAGAAACTAGGGCACACACGGGGTTTCTTCTTTTCCTGAACAAGCCTTCAAGACTAACAGAGTTTTTTCCTTTTCAGAAGACGAACGCAGATCATTTCTGGCAAGAAATGCTCTCACCAGCCCTGACTGGGAGAGTGACTGTAAGTTGACATTTAAGTGACACTATTCTTTGGCTTTGTGGGGCTAGGCAGAGTAACAAGTTGTAAAAGCATTACTGAAGTGAGGAACAGGGACAGAGGCTGTGCCCACCGCCAAGTATGTCCATGGGTTTACTTTTCGTGATCCACGCCAGGCTCACCATTGATGAAGCATTACAAACAGCCACTCACGACTGGACAAATTGTAGTTGCTCTCCATAGATTTTACTATCTGTTTAAACTTCCTGCCCTCCTCTTCTATTCTAATTTTTAGTTTGTTTTCTGTTTTCTGGAACAGATTGCATTTCATGTTACATTCCATTTTCAATAAATTTAGATTTAGTAGGACTTCCAGGGTCCAGAAATTCTTTTGGATGTTATGGGGGCTATTTATTGGAGCCTGGATTTTTATTAGTTTTCTTAAAATTTACTATAACCAAAAAAAAAAAAAAAAGGCCAAAACCCAAACAACCTTCTCGCCTTTCTTCTCCTCCTCCTTTTTTCATTTGAATGCAAACAGAATCTATTTGTCCAGGAAACTTTTACTTCACATTCCATAATTTGGGGACTGTGCTGGAATACAATACTATTTTCCCCTGCTGAAGATTTACTTTCTTTTCTCCATTTCTTCTAAATTCAGGGATTGATACGACCATCAGTTCTATTCAGATTATGGAAATCCAGCAAATAATAGATCATCGGTATTGCAGCAGAAGCCTCGGGTGCAGGTGGGTAAGCCTCCCCATTATGGCCCTGGTTGTTTCTGCAATTTACCCAGGGCCCTGGGTTTTTGAGCCTGCAATGAAAGCTAAAGCTATGTGGTAAAATCAGTGTGTGCTTACATTGCTCCTTAAGTGAAAACACATTTGTCACATGGTGGACAAGGGAATCATAAAACAGTTGGTATTAGCAAATGTCAATAAACCCTGGCCCCAATGATTCCAGTCTCCTGATTTAATGGATACGTCCAAAGCAAAAAGCCTGGGAGCAGCTCTGCGCTGACTCTCTGAGGGCACATACCAGAGGCACAGAGCTGCTAGTTAATTTTGTGGACAAGAAAGACATTGTTACTGATGGCTCCAAGTTATAAATGAGCTGACGTTTGTATATTTTAATAACAAGGGGATGTCATTATTTTAATTGCTGAAAAAATATAGCTTATCTTAGCTTTTTCAGTTAGGAGGAAAAAAATCGAATATTGCAAAAGTTATCAGCAACATCCATCTCTAGTGTATGCCCCATCTCCTGTATCAAGGTAATGATATATCTAGAACCAAAATGCAAGCACAATATGCAAGTTGTAGGCATTAAGAATGGGAGTTATTTTTCTTAATTTGAGAAGTATTTATTGGGTGCCTGCTAGGTTAAAGGCAAGGCCTGTGTTTTGAACTGGTGTCACAAATCCTATGGCTTTTGAGCCTTATTTCTTTTTTAACCTGGTATAACTTAGGCTTTAACTTCATGGTCCTAGGTTCTAAAAGTCACCTGGATGGTGCTTTATGATTTGTTTATGACCTCTATATTTATTATCTCATTGAATTCACACAGCATCCCTATAAGGTTGGTTTTATTCATCCCTATTTTGTAGTTAAGTTTCAGTGAGCTTGGAAAGGTTTGCTTAAGATCACCCATCTAATAAGTGAGTGTCAGAGACAGATAATTAATGTGGCAGGAGGAGAAGAAGAGCAGGATAATTCAGGTTCAAATCCTAGAACTTTGACAAGATGTTTATTCTCCCTGCATATCCAGTTCTCATCTGTAAGACGGGGACACTGTCAACCCAGCTGGGTTGTTGTGAAGCATGCAAATATTGGGAGCAAATGAATCCCACTTATCTATGCTTCCCCCGTCTGACAAAGTGCTCCTGATCCCACTCAACACAGATCTTTCTATTTTTTCGATACATCCATTCGCTGAAATAACACTGTTCTCAAGTTGGTATGCACATAGCATGCATATTTTTTTTTCAGTTTTATTGCGATATAAATGACAAGTAAAAATCGCATATATTTAAGGTGTACAACGTGATGTTTTGTTTTGATATACCTATACATTGCAAAATGCCAGACCTTTTGATTTCTTTTATTTTTGCTTTCACATTTTTAACAACTGAGTTTAGTATTATATAAAGAATATCTAAAATGACCAACTCCCATTTTGCTGATTTATCTGATTTTAAGTTGTTTCTCCATATAATTCAAGGGATGGTGAGGTCATAAAGAGAACTTCTGTTAGATACGACATGCCTTGTTGCTGGCGTTTTTCATTACAATATGAATCAAAGAAATTTCCCTCTTATCCAAGTATCTCTTAGAGAGTGGGGGCGAGTTCATGTATAAGCACTCATCTTGCAATATTCTCCATTACTAAATGGTAATTAGAACTATGCAAATTTTAGCAGATTCACGTTCTAAAAGTACATATTTCCTGCTCATGTTGCTTAAAAAGGAGTGATTTATGGTAGAAAAACTGGTATTTATTATTTCCAATCCTCCTTTCCAGGGAGATTGTTAGTTTGTGGCCTTTGCCTCTTTGGCTTCTGAAATCTGTATCTCCTTAAAGGAAACTGAAGTCATTTCCTATGTGCATTTGGGATTTGACTTTCCATTAATTTTTTCTGTGTGTTCTAAAAAACTATAAATCTTTGTGATATATTTTATATTAAGACCTGAAAGAGATCACTCTGAAATTTGACAGGTATATCTCGAAAAACATAAAACTATATATACCAGGTTAAACTCGGTTTTCTGTATTTATTATTTATTATACCATATTTTACAGTTTACATAGTGTATGATGAATGACAAAAAGCCTTTTGAAGCCTTTCCTGCGTATTTTGATTTATGGTTTTATTTTTTTCCGTAATTAGGTCTGGAAATTACAATTACAATATTCCTGTTAATAAGCACACACCCACCAATGTCAAATTCTCTCTGGAAATAAAGTAAGTTCATGGCTATAAAAAAATTTCATTTTTATCATAATTAAGGAGCAAGTCCGAATTGACTTCACTACTTGACCAGTAAGTTAGGAGGTAGAAAGCTATCAGTTCATGATAACTAATGACAGATTGAGAGGTGGGCCAGTTGAGGGAGGGGCTCTCAGAATGAAGGCTGGGATTACTCCTGGGAATGGAAAGGCTCTAAACTGTACACTCAAGCCTGCCAAGTGGGAGTGACTTTGGTTCGATCCTCACAAGCTGCAGCCTTCCTCTGGCTGTCTCCCTTTGCACTGGAATGGGAACAAGAGTAATAACATGGGCCCCAGATGGGGGGCGCTGCACATTTTGGTGAGTTCCTGGTAGCAGTGCTAATGCAGACACCATGCCTTTTTCTCAGGACAGAGAAAATAAAAGGAGCCAGGGTTTGCATTGGGAAGACCAGGGTTCAAATGTTCTGTCACATATTCATGCTGTGATGTTGGAGAAGACGTTTATTTTCTCTGAGTTACCATTTCTTCATTTGTAAAGAGTATTACATCATACCATAGCATGTAGAGCTGCTCTGGGAATTATTGTTAATAATGGTGAAATTAATGACAACCATTTGCTGAGCACAGACTATCTGCCAGACACGGTACACTTTAATACTGGGTCATATAATCCTCACCATAACCACAACAACCCTCTCAGGTGGGATTTTTTTTTTCTAGTTTATATGCTTCAGATGGGAACACTTGGATTTAGAGTTTCAGTACATGTCAAAAAATGTATCTTGACATTCTCAGCTTGTGAGTGGTGGAGCTGGGCTTCAAATCCAGCCCATGCTTTGAACTATCACTGTCTGGCCTCCCCAGTGGGGTGAGATATGTAAGGACATTGCCGTTTCCTAACACATAGTAGGCACTCAATAAATGGTAGCTTTTATTATGACCACCTTTTCTCCAAAATCACAAAACTGTAACTTAACATATTCTTATCAGACATTTTAAATGATTATGGTACTTTAAGACTTTCCACTCACTTCACTCAAAAATCATGCAATGAGCTGCTCACCATAAAGATAGATGGTTTTATTTTGTGTCTCCTGATTTTTAGTCTCTTCTTCTCTCCCTTCTCTGCTTTCCTCTATTCTCTGCCTCCTATTCTTTCTCTTTTCTGTCCCCTGCTCTCTCCTTCTGCTTGTCCAGTTCTGTCCTTCCTCCTGTCACTCACCACACTCCCGTCTCTTCCACCATTTCTCTCTGGCTTCTTACTCCTCTTCCCATCAACTTCGCCTCTACGAGGATCTAATGACACTCAACCCAACTGCTTGCCTTGGGAAGGTTTGTTTCAGGCAACTAGTATTTTATGACTCAGAACTTACCATATTTCAAGGCAGAGCAAAAGCTAACTGTACTATTTTTTTTTTTTTTTTTTGAGACAGAGTCTCGCTCTGTGCCCTGACATCATCATAGTCCACTGCAACTTCAAACTCCTGGGCTCAAGAGATCTTCCTGCCTCAGCCTCCTGAGTAGCTGGGTCTACAGGCGCGTGCCACCACACCCAGCTAACTTTCCTATTTTTAGTAGAGACATGTCTCACTCTTGCTCACGCTGGTCTCAAACTCCTGAGCTCAAGTGATTCTCCCGCCTGAGCTTCCCAGAGTGCTGGGATTACAGGCATGAGTCAGCGCTCCAGCGTCTAAATGTACTATTCTTATGAGCTAAACGCACTATTGTTTAGCACTCCATGAGTAACCTGGAAAAACATTTTCTTATTCATTCCTAGCTTTCAATGGAAGGAAATAAGATTATATGCTAGGTCCCCTGCAGTGACAAAAGATCACCTTCAGGGGGATGAGCCACTAAATCAGACCTTTTAGTTTACGATTAATTTTTCTCATACCGGTGATTTAAAAACAACACATACACTCAACTGAGATTGTAGGTTGTCCCCACTTGTCCAAAAGGATTGTTTCCAAAGGCAGATGGATCTCATCCTCTTGATAATAATTATCGAGTCAACCTCCAGAGAAGAAGCAGCATCCTTTCTGGCAGGGCTTCTACTCTGATAGCTGGTGATATCTAATGGAACTCACTCCTAAACTCCTACCTGTATTTATTTGCTTTGTTGTTTCAAACCACATGTATTCAGACCATGAGATTATATAATCTACAATCTGGGAAGCTTCAGATAAATGCAAATTCAGTCAAAAGAGAAGGTATATATCCAAAAATTATTTAAAATCTATGGAGACAAGAAGTTCTAATCGTTCAAATGTGAGATGATTTAATTGTCATGAGATTAGGTTTTAGAAACCATCATATGCTATTTCATTGTCATCTGAGATTGGGTTTCTTTTTGTAATAATGAGATGTGAGCTAGCTTATTGGCATCAGTGAGCTTTATGTAATTAAATGCCTATTGTGAACTTTGAATGGATTTCCAGGTCACATTCCCACCAGTTCCTCTTCTTGCCAAGGTGTGGCCTATCAGAAGTTGGTAACTGCTTTTCCATTTGCCCTTTCTTTCCTTTGTCTCCTGAAGCACAACAGAGCCATTGATAGTCTTCCAGTGCAAATTCACCCTTGGAAATATATGTTTCTATAGTAAAAGGGAAGCCAAAGGGATCCAGAGCCAGGAAGAAGTCTCCCAGGAGATGACACAGGTAATGTTTTCTGGCTCCTCAGCATTATGTCCCTGTTCCAGTAGAATTGTGTCTTCTGTTCCCTACCAAGAGAGGGATGCACGAGCTAAATGCCTGCGTTCCCCCTTGTTGACTGGCCATGGTCACAGGGCTGGCCTCGGCATCTTCCTTGTGTTCCTAAGAAGCTGCGGACTATTCTAGTGACTCCTTTTAAAAGCTGTTATCCAGATACCTCTCCTGCAGTTATTGAGGAAATGCTTTCTCAGCCTGTACTCTTTCAAATTGAGTGTAAAATGTGGTTATGAGATGGATCTCTCTTTCATCCATTATTTAGGGATTTCAGCACATTTGGAGCCTCCCTGTAGCCCAATTCTCTGACAGCGCATACCATTTCCGTGTAGCGGCACCGGTAAGCTTGCTGTTTTCTTTTTCTTTTCAGCAAGAAAGAAATGGACCAATCAATCAATCGCTTTAACTGTAGTTAATTTTTATGTTAATCTTTCTTTTTTTTCTCTTGCTCTGACAGGATTTAGCTGACTGTTCAACTGATCCCTATTTTGCTGGGATATTCTTCACAGATTACTACTTTTACTTCTATCGACGTTGTGCCTAATTTATTCAAGTTTGGGGACTTTACCACAGAAAAATACCCACAAATACAGTTAACGGAAACTGATATCCTCTTGCAACTTCTTTTTCATAAAATATTCACATTTATTGCTGAAAGACTTTTTCACGCTTTGGCTTTCAACAGTTTTGAGACATTAATGAGGAGAATAAAGTGTTTGTTGAAACCAGAAATAATGTGGTATTTGATTTTGCCATGACTATGAAGAAAACATTTCTTAGAGTAAATAGTACTGTTGGATTTGAAAATACTGCTTCTGGTATTAAGGAAGCTATGAGGTCAAAATAAGCAGGTCTAGCTCTATTTTGTATTAATGCATCTTAAAGCTTTTGAGAAAAAACAAAAAGGCCATATCAACTTGGACCTATTAGACATAGACTGTCAAGAATGTGTGATGTGGTGTGTGGGGAGTTGTGTGTGTGTATGTCTATTATATACACACATACACTAGAGTATAGAATGTACCTTGCCAATGAAATGGATTTAAAAAAGGAAGAAAGAAAGAAATAGTTTCAATTCTGCTTTGCAATGCTTGATGGACACTAAACTTTCTCTGTGGATAGGATATGCCCCCTTGTGAAGATGGAAACTCCTATGACTTGGAGCCCACTGGAATTATTCAAAGTAGCCAATCCCAGGGCTGCTTACACTGCCTTGCCGGTTCCTTCCCTCCGACTCCATGATAAAGGCTCTTGTCCACAGTTCTTTCCTCTCCTGCCTTCTGATTGACCCTGGTGCTGTTCCATGTGATCCCCTGGGGTATGTCATGCCCCCTTGTTTGGGAATTGTGAGTAGCAAATTACCTTTTTGATACCATTCATCTCCTGATTTGTTGGTCTGGCTATACCTTAAATTTTCTATTAATACACTATATTTTAGAACATGGAGAGCCAAGCCACTCTCCCTCTAGTCCCAGGTAACAGGGCTGATGAATGACTGGCCTTCCCTTATATTACTGTTGTTCCCTGGGTTAATTGGGATGAGAATATTTGATTTTTTACCTTCATGGTGGTAATTGGCAGTAATATCATATATTCCTCTTCCTTATTTTCAGATATTACTAAATATGTGCCATATGGATGAAAATTAATTGTGAGATTCCAACAATTAAGAAAAGAAAAAATATCACCCTTGCTCTTACAGAAGGCATCTTAAAATAAACATATTAACATGAAGGAAGTTTAACCCAGTAATTAGGAGCTGAGACTCATACAGTGCTAGACTCAGTGCTGAGTTCAAATCCTGACTTTATCTGTGTATCCTCAAGCAGGTTATTCAACTTCCCTAAGCCTCAATTTATATAACAGGACAGTGAGTATCTATAACAGACAGGATTAAATGAGATAAACTATGTAAAGCACAGACAGATAGGTTCTAAATAAATATGAGTCATTATTGTTATATTTTCATAGAACAGAATCATTATAAAGATTGCAGTGGAATTATAAAAGGATTGAGTAACTAAATATACTTACATAGAAACATTTTCATCAACTATAAAAACCAAACTGCAGATAGAGCATATGCATGTGTATCATGTAGGGTTTATATTTTTTTCTATATTTGAAAATTGTTTTTCCTTTTACTAATGGCATAATCTTTGTAGAAAATGTAATAAGGTAGTTAATTCGTAGGAGTATTTCAGGATTCCTGAAATACTGAATTCCTGAATTCCAGTTTCTTAGATTCAAATTCAAATTTGGTTCTCCCGAGCTGTAGGATCAGCTGGTCCCAGCATGACTTAGGTCTAGATACTGGAGTTTTACCCCATTTTTAAATAGGATCCCAGGTTGTTGGTATGGAAGAGAGTCTACTAAGTTGACTCTTCTCCAAATAAAGAAATACTTGTCAGCAGCAGAGATACAAGACTTCTTTTCAGCACATACGTCCCATGTTCTTTTTCATACACTTAATATTCATGGTAATATGGGGGTTTCAGATATCTAATATATTGATAATTCAGTAATATTGCCTATGAGGGGATTTCTATAAAATGAGTACTGTTTTCCCATTAAATTCCATTAAAAACTGGAAGTATTTTTCCCACAGAAAAATCTACAGGAGATTGTGTTGAGAGCCTTCAGAAAGAAAAGAGTTAAGACAGTGAACAGACCTATGGCATCCGTGGCATGCTGGGATTAGTTAAGCCTATTGGGAGAACAGACTTTGCTGGAAGACTCTTTGTATTTGCAGCACTTTCCCAGTTGTGAGAGGTCAACTGTTGACCATGCTGCTTCAGGCCAAAAGTCTTTTCCTTATGCCAAAGAACTTTTTCACTTTCCACTGGAATATCCCCAAACTCAAGTAAATTTAAATGTCCGTAAGTATCTCCTCCCAAAACTCATAATCCCAGTTCAATCATGGGAAAAATGTCAGACAAATGCCATCTGAGAGACATACTACAAAATACCTGACCAGTACTCCTCTCAACTATCAAGGTCGTCAAAAACAAAGTCTGAGAAACTGTCACGACCAAAAGGAGCTTAAAGAGACATGATGACTAAATGTAACGTGGTATCCTGGATGGGACCCTGGAACCGAAAAGGACGTTTAGGTAAAAACTAAGGAAATCTGAATAAAGTATTAACTAAAGTATGGAATCTGGACGTTAATTAATAATTATGTATCAGTATTAATTCACTAATTGTGACAAATATACTGTACTAATATAAGATGTTAATAATAGGGGAAACTGGGTATGAGGTTTATGGGAACTCTACGTACTACTATCTTTGCAATTTTTCTATACATCTAAAACTGCTCTACATTAAAACGCTTATTTTTTAAAAAGTCATAAAAAGTGTCCACAGGAGCTGGTCTGAAATATCACATGCTCCCACCAGATGCTATTTGTGATAACGTAAGTTCAAGTTCATCCATGTATCATTTTTTAACTTCAGGTCATTTGAAGTATCTTAGTTCCCTGCTTTGTCAATTATTTAAGATCAGATTCTGTATATCAACTTAATTATCCCCAAATATTGTAGAGGATTATAAAATCATTATATAACATAAACAAATAGAATTACAGTAATTTTTTCATGAGTTCTTTGTTTTATCTGCAAAGCTGCTAGTGTTGACATAGTTTTAATAAAGGTATTCAAATAAGATTTTGAGAGCTGAGCACAGTAGCTCACACCTGTAATCCCAGCACTTTGGGAGGCTGAGGCAGGAGGATCCCTGGAGCCCAGGAGTTTGAGATTACAGTGAGCTATGATCAAGTCACTGCACTCCAGCCTGGGTGACACAGCGTGACCCTGTTTCTTAAAAAAAAAGGTTTTTTTTTAAACAACTGAACCACAAAAATTCACTTACAACAAACAATTGGCATGTGTTCAACCTTCCAGCATTTTTTAAACAAAAGCACGCTATAGTGCTCATAACCTACGTCTTTTTCTATTTTTATTTTAGTTTATTTTTCCTATACAATTTTTGGATTTCAACTTTAGTGACAGATTCCTAACAATACATTGTGAGTCATCAAACTGAAGACCTTCAAAAGAAAAGCAAAAAAAGAATTCCGTTGGCAGTTTAAGCACTTTTACAGACCTCTCATTTGATTCTCACAGCAACCCTGTGATGCTACAAGTGAGGGAAATTATTCATATTTCCCCATTACACAGATAAGGAAACTGAGGCACGGAAAGATTAAGCAAGGACAAGAGGCGAGCCAGGTTTTCTGGTGCCAAATGTCATCCCTTTCTGCTGCACTTCTTCCCTTACCCTTTGAGAACCGTTCCATTCTTCTTGACTCTTCGGAGCTTGTGAGAGACGACTCTGCTATTGACCCACTGAGAAGGCACTAACACACTAATGGCTCTGATAGTGATATTTCTTCAGGCTTCTTAAGCTGATGGGATTTATTAGGGGCCATTTAGTCATAACACAAAATAGGGGGAGGGTGGAGGGACACAGATGAGTGGAATCTCCTGTCACCAGCCACTAAGTTACATCTCCTTAGATCGTGCCAGAGCTTAACAGCTCACTTAAGAATGCCGAATATCAACCTCACTCTGAGAAACACTTTGGTGAAATCTTTACTTGGCAAAGCTAAAGGTGTTTTGGCTTTCATTTCTTCAAGGGCATGTGTCATTGATTTTTGTGTCTGATTCTAAAGAGCCAGTTGAGTTCTGAGGAAGCATCCAAGGATTTAGAATCCTTTTTGATCAGCGGTTGTTTAAAGCTCGTAGAAGTGCAGCTTCAGAGACTTCCAATTTACCCACAGTGTTAAGCATGCGACTCCATCTCTTTTTGGTTGGATTCTGTGAATGGGAAAGTGCTTGTCAGTTCTTAAGACACATAATTGGAGAAGGGATGGGTGCCAAAGATCACAGTCTCAATCCTTCAATTTCTTTATGGCTCCACACAAATATAAAATGAGATCATATTTTAGAAACATTCGGATAACACGTCTTCGCCAGAGCTGAGTTCTCAAGCCATTTTTAGCTGCACCAGTCTGATCTACTGTTTAAACACAAAAATAACTGGGACGAGAACTAAACTCAGGGCCAGGAGACTTAAGCCTAGTCCTGGCTCAATAACGTGTCATTGTTGTGGTCTCGAATAATTGACTTAACGTCTATGGGTTTCATTTTCCCAATTGAAAAATTGGATTCATAATAGTCCTGACCATCACTAAGAGTTTTTGTGAACACTAAATGAGATATTTATGTGAAACCTCTTCGTAAAGTGGAAGATGCTGTATGAATACAGGAATCATTAAGAATGGTCTCTGAGAAGACATTATTTTGAATGAGTAATTGGAAATTCTCTTCATTTAATGAGTTTCAGTCCATTATGCCTAGGGTAAGTTAATTACATTTCTATCTACCAACTTCTTTACATGGAAAACATGTTGCCAGGCATATAACAGATGATCAATTAACATTTATTTATTTATTTGTTTTTGCCAAGTGCAGAATAATGTTTTATCGATGCATTTACATTTAGTTTGATTTTATTAATTTAGGTTCAATTAACATTTATTAAGTGAAAAGTGGGTAAATAGACACATTTTCCTTGTAAAATTGTAAAATGGAAAGCACCATACAATCTGGAGTATGGCAAGATGGCACACTGAAACAGACTTGAATTCCTCTCTCACTGTGATTTTTTTTTATTGCTATTATTTGGAATAATAGGATAATTATTGTATTATTATTATTTGGAATAATAGGTTATTATCCTCTTTCCCAAGCACATTTAAAACACCTCGAAATGACTTCCCATAGAAACTAGAAAATCAAATGGCCTATTGTCTTTCTGTGAGAGGATTCCAGAATGCTGATAGCTACAGCTTATTATTCATTATTTACATTTATACTGCTGCATTTAATTCTGTTCAGCACAACTGCATAAGCATTTAAATTAATTGCAGATTAGTTGTAAGGCATGTAATGAATGTTTCATATTATCTCCAAACATTGAATGCATTATGTCAGTAATTAGGCTGCTGCGGTATTTCCCCTGATGTCAGTTGTAAGCTCTCAGGCCAGACACTCTATTCCATTACTAAAAAACCTTTCCTTTTAAGTGTGGACATTCTTCCCAGGACAGGGAACCTGCGGCCTTGGGGCCACATGTGGCCTTCTGGATCCTTGACTGCAGCCTTTTGACTGAATCCAAATTTTACAGAACAAACCCCTGGATTTGTTCTATGAAGTTTGGATTCGGTCGAGGGGCCACACTCGGGGATCTGGAGGGCCCCATGTGGGCTTGAGGCCTCTAGAATTATCTGGAATTACCTACAGAGAAGCTATTCAAGATTATGTTAAAAAGAAAAAGGCTCTTAGTCCCTTCCTAGAGGTATTTAAAAAAACCCAACCAACCAACCAGCCAAAGAAAAAAATCCCACACTCCAATGTAAATGGTCCTTTACATATTCAGCCCGTGAGCTCTGTAATAGTTTGTTCATTTTTATTCACTTACTCATTTACTCATTCACTCACTTAACAAACATTTGTGGAGGACTTTCTATGGGCCAGACTCTATATGGTGCTAGGGTACAAAGGAAGCGGGCATCCTTCCTGACCTTTTTGAGACATCATGGACTAGCCGGACAGCCACACTGTCCGCCACCACACTACTCGAACAGCCTGTAGCTGTGGCTCTGGCTCTGTGCTGTAGGAGTGCAGGGAGGAGGCGATGAATGCTGCCTCTCAGGTAAGTGAGAAGGAGGATGGAAGGCAGGAAAGGGGAGGCTTTAAGCAGAAAGAGACATCTGAGCTATCTAGGTCTGAAAGGATGATAAGGGTTTTGGAGTTTCTATTAAACAGAGAAAAGGATAAAAGTATACGTTACATATGAATCAGTTTTTTTTGTGAGAAAGAATTTGATTTTAAGTTCACCAGGAATTGCAAAGTGAGTAATTCCCACCCCCACCCACCTTAGCCAGCTCCTCTGTGAGCTGACCTTCTTCCAGGTGAAGTATTCTTGTTTCTGAAAGACACCAGTTCCTTTCCTCAGCTCCAAGAGCCAGCTATCTGCCCCAAGAGAGTCAAGGAAACTGTGAGAAAAGCAAAACAGTTGGGTGGGGCCCGGGATGACTCAGTGAGCTGGCAGTGAGCCTGTGGGTGGGGAGGCTGAGCCTCCGGACAGTGACTGATTATTCATCAACAGGTACTGTTCCCTCTTTGTGCTGCCATACAGAGAAAATCTGTGTATTGAGCAAGGGCCATAATTCTTTTGGTCACTCTGCCCTTTTTTAAATATAAAAGGTTTTCCTTTCAAAAGAAAGTTTACTTCTCATTTTTAAGTCTCAGGTGCTCATGGTGGGAAGGGCTGGGAGAAAAGTCCTCTCAGTATTTCTTCCCCCTTCTCTTGGTAGCAGTGCCCTGGTTTTTTTTTCAGTGAACTATCATGCCCTCATTCTCAATCTCTGTGAATCAAGTGAGTCTGATAGCTTCCCCTCATTCTGCAGAAGAACGCATGACTGAGGCATGCCCTTGGCAACAGTGATTGGTTTAGGGGTAAGCATGTGACCCAAGTTAGGCCAATCAGAACCAGCCCTGGGAGTTTGACTGAAACTATAAGAAAAGAGTGGCTCTCTTTGTGAATTATTAAGCTGGTAGGAATAAGCCTGGGGCTTCTGGGGACCCCCTTACCACAATGGTGAACTACCTGCCAGAGAATGAAGCCAACATAAAGGAAAGCAGAGCTGAGATGTGAGAAGGACAGATTTCTAAACCAGATATGTCCACATGGGCAGTTAGGTGAAATAGTACATTTCTATTTTGCTTTAGCTAGATTGAATTTGGATTTTGCCACATAGCCAAAACAATTCTGATGAATATTAGCCCATATCAAGACTCTTTAAACACTTTCCACACAGGATGCCCAATTGACTGATTCCAGATCCTGATACCTCGTTTATGAGGGTGTCAGTTATTATTCAGGGTTTGGGAGGTGGCACATGGAGCTGCACTTGCCAGGCTGTTTACCTCTTCCTCCTTTCCCCAATACCTTCTAAATCCTAAGTGAAAATCAAAGACAAAACTAATGTCATATTTGTATGGTGCTTCCATTTTACAATTTTACAATTATTTCTCTCTTCTGATTTTTTTTTTGTAAGTAACAAAAACTCAAAGTAACTAATGAACAGTAGGCTTATTATATAAGAATACAGAAGAATTACACACCAAATGTTGGCGGTATAACCAACCTTCATCGGAACTAGATAGTCACCATAGGTGAATCCCGCCATCTCTCTTTCTCTTGAACTCAGTGGTCCCCAACCATTTTGGCACCGGGGACTGGTTTCATGGAAGACAATTTTTCCATGGACCAGGGTTGGGGATGGTTTGGGGATGATTCAAGTGCATTATATTTATTGTGCAGCCAAACCTCTTTGCAAATGGTAATCTGTATTTGCAGCCACTCCCCAGGTCTAGCATCACCGCCTCAGCTCCACCTCAGATAATCAGGCATTAGATTCTCATAAGAAGCACGCAACCTAGATCCCTCACATGTGCAGTTTACAGTAGGGTTTGCACTCCTATGAGAATCTAATGCCACTGCCGATCTGACACTACCTTATGTGGTGATGCGAGCAATGGGGAGTGGCTGTAAATACAGATGAGGCTTCATTCACTTGCCTGCCACTCACCTCCTGCTCTGCAGTCTGGTTCCTAACAGGCCACAGATGGGTACCAGTCCTCAGCCTAGGGGTTGAGGACTGCAGCTTTAGGGTACCACATGGCATTTGCCTGCTTCTCTTTGCAAGGCTGCTTCATTCTTCTTTCTTCAGATCAACTTTTCTTGCACTCATTACGGCTACCCCAAAATGTAGTCTTGGACCCCAAGACTCCATCAACTTCCAGCTTGGTTTTCCAGGGCTAAATGACTCAGTCTTTCAAATTTTAAGCTCACATGAAAGAGAATCTGATTGGTTTAGCCTAGCTCAGCTATCCACCTGAGATTTAATCAGCTATTGCTAGGGGAAAGGGTCATGCAGTCTGCAGGGTTGCCCCTTTCAGGCTGTGGTGGTGGTGGATAGATTCTCTGCGTAGGGAGTACGGGAGGGAAGAAAATTATAAGCACCTTCAGTACAGTCTCTTTATCTCATCTGAGCTTCATATTTCTGAGAGGCAGAAATTACTATTACCCACATTCCACAAAGACTTAGGGTAAGTGGCTCGTGTGAGGCTGTGCAGCTAGGAGGTGACAACTGTAAGGTCTAAAACTGAAGACTTCAGATTTCAAGTGGTTTCCTCAGCACTATTCCATATATTGTGACATAGTCTCACTTTCCTGAGCATCACAAATAGATACAGTCTTGACTTTAAGGATTTGTTTCAATAGCACTAACTGATTATTTTAAAGAAAACATTAGCGGTGATCCAGAAAGAGAAAGTCGAGGAAGAAAACTGAACTCCAGATCTTGGATGATACACTGCTATCTGTTAATGAAGAGGACAGTAAGAGTGAAAATTCTGTAAGGAAAAGTTCAAAGGAAAATGCAGTTGGAGAAGGGTGGCCCTATGCCTGGGGCAGATGTGTGGCTCCCTGGCCACTGCCAAGGTTTCGGCAGTAGTTAAGATGGCTGTAACTTCGAGTCCGAACTGAGGTTTGAGTGCTAAATGCTGCCAACAGAATGTTGGTTCTTGTTATTAAGTGTCCTGTCTGAGTCTTCTGTAAGTCTGGATAGCTGAATGTCAGATGTATAGCTCATGCTCCCATAAACATAGGCTTTTGTATTCTATCCTTTATTTCCCATATTCCACCAGACTTAGAGTGGGGAGAGGAAAGGAAAAATTCATTAATGCAATCACAGAACTGTAAAGTTCAAGTTGCAAAATTTGTCTCTGTTGTGACCTGCTCTGTAGGACTCATCCTCACCTCTCATCCCACAGCTGTCAAATCCTACCTAAAATAATTCTGAGAGTCCCTGAGAGTCTGTCATTGGTTGTGATTTGACAGTTGCCTTCTCTTTCTCTCTTTTGTGGCCAGTTATCTTTGGTCACTACCACTGCCAAACTTAGTGGCTCACTCATTGACACTTACCAAAAATGTCACAAATAGCTGCTCAGGGTCCTCCTGTTACTGGCCATCACTTGTACATGACTTGGTGGCCTCTGCCAAGCCTGTGTTGAGGGCTCCATCTGCCATCACCAGCATGTGAAGTATCAGTGCCTCATCCTCCACAGGGCCTGTGTTAACGCAGCTCTTAGTTGGCAGCCTCCTCTTCCTAGGATTCAGCCTTGATTGAATTCATGCTGCTTGGATCAGGGGATGGTCTGAAAGTTGGACTCTACCGTATTATACATATCTCCTTCCTAGAAGCTGTTTTTGTCCTAGAGCCTAGCTATGGACCTCTGTTTGCTTCCCCTGGGATGATCCCTTTGATCTTTCATGTAAAAAGACCCTGGAAACTCACCCCGACGGCCAGGTATGCTTGAATCCTAGGTGAATATAGATTTTAGAACAAAACATAAACCAAGTACATGTGAATGTATGGGCACCTTCTGACAAATTTTCCAATGTTATCAAATAGGTCTTTACATAATCATACCTCTGAAGGAGAGTAAAAGCAACTCCTATCGGACCATTTGGAAAAGCAAATGTATCCCAGGACACACATAGCTCTACTTTAGCTCCCATGTTTCTGGGCTTTGGTGGATCTTAGTGATCCAGGCAACTCTATATCTTACACCCAGATTAGCTGGTGCTCAGCAGCTAATTCTCAAAAAGAGAGTGCTATGCCCTTCTAACATGTTTGCTTCTTTCTTCTTTTGTAGCAAGAGCCAAACCAACCAACCAAACAAACAAAAATCTTAAAATGCCACTACTCCTGAGGAGCACACAAACCCAGCTGGAATATTTTCCAGTTGCACCCTCTCCAAATGAAAGATTTTTCTCTCCCCTGACCCACTTCTTCCCAGTACAGATCTCTGACCTTTCAAATTTCAGAACAATGCACAATTATTCAGGTCTGTGTGCTAATACTTCATTAATAAGTTTTAGTTTTGCACCCATGTCTCAGTCATAGACTTTCTGGAACAGACTATTTCTCAAACCAAATTTAGGACATCTATTTAAGACACTTTGGAAATGCAAAGAATTTTTTTTTTGTAAATAGTGATTTACAAATGGAATCATTCCATTTCTGTTATGACACTTTGACAGGTTACAAAAATATATGTGCTCACATGATTAATTTTTGATCAGGGGAATGGGAAGTGGAGAAAATGATAATTACGGTGAAAAAAAGGAACAATGGCATGTGTGTGTGTGTGTGTGTGTCTATGCACATAAAATGACGTTAAGCTAGCCAAAAGTGAAGAAGTTCTTACATGCTATCTATCCACCTCCTGGTGCCTTAACAGGCTCTTAATTTCATTAAAGACCTTTTGGTAGTTAGGAAGCTGATGGTGTTCAACTCAGTTTAACAGGTATTTGTGAAGCACCTATTATGTGTCCTTCACACATAATAGGGATCTAATAAAAGACAAATTTATGATAAGGAACCCTCCCACTCTGAGTTGCCTCCTTTAGCTGTTGTTCCCAGGCTCTCTGAGCAGGAACGCTTAAAATTCACTTACTCTCAGTCTCAAATTTAACAACTTCTCCCAGGGCTGAAACAGTTTTGTACATGCAGATTTGCATTTTATTGGTTCTCCTCCCTCAAGAATGACAAGGGATTTTATAAGGCAATGCCTTTCTCAAGCCGTCCTTTCCTGAGCAAAGGGAACTGCTCTCCAGGAATAACTCAGTCAGTCACATGGTTGGCATCTGTTCCCCCACACCTGGTGAGCTCATTAGGATCCAGGGAAGGAGGATTATGGGAACCTCTGAGAGGGGCCCAGTTCTTTAAATTTGGTCATGTTATATTTCCTTGGCAGAATATGAAAGGAAAACAGAGTCCAAAATTACAACATTTGCTGAGTTCCTTAGAACAGGGCCTCTCACACGTTAATGTGCATACAACTCACCTAGAGCTCTTGTTGAAATGCAGATTCTATGTCAGTAGATCCGTGCTGGGGCCTGAGAATTTGCCTTTCTGACAGACTCCTGGATGCTGAGGATGCTGGCCCGCGGGCCCACTGTGGAGGAGCAAGACTTTAGAGTTTGCCAAGCGTTTCCTAAGTCACCCCATTCAACCCTCACGAGTCATCTGAATCCAAGTCCTGTGTTTTTTCTCCCACACAACTGTGGCCTCCTCTGCATACATCTTGGACCATGACATTTCTCAGGGAAATGCTACATAGCAGGGCTTTTGTTTTCAGAGAGCTCCTTCATCAGTATACCACTGGATTTATTCCTGTTCCTTGTATCTTGTTACATCTCCTTCTTCCTGATGCTCATTAGCATGTTTAGGGTGGTGATTCTTTCAGCCAACATATTTGCTATCCCTCTCCACTTTATACCATCTGCAAGTAGGTATAAAATTTCTGGTTTCTCTTATTTGAATTGTAAATACAAGCTTTTCAGTGATGTTTAGAGGCTCAAGTATTGGTGGATACATACAGTATCTTATAACAAGTAATACAGGCAGTATATATAGAATTGGAGTAAGAGATTAAGCATCTTCTCATTGATAGTAACAGTTAACAAACATGAATAATTATTATAGTATAAGCTAGAGGTTGACCAAAACATGGTGAGAAAACACATGGACTTCGGGGTTTTGAACCCTGGTTCTGCCCCTTACCAAATGTGTGACTTTGGGCCAGTTACTTAACCTCTTTGTGTTTTGATTTCCTTATATGTTAAAAAGAGATAATATGGGTTTTGTGAGGAGTGCAAAATACATGTATATGAGTTTTATGACAATTAATAGATTTAATTAATTCACAACAGTGTCCAGCACATATTAAGTGTTCAATAAATATTAGTGACTAGCATTATTACCAATCATATATTCCAACCTCCTTATTTAAAAATATACAGCCACTGAGGCCCAAAAAGCTTAAATGCTTTCAACATTCATTAACAAACAATTATGGAACTTTCACTATGTAGTGAAAGATATTTGATATTTGATAGTCAAATATCACAGATATTTGATAGTCTGTGATTAGACTAATATTACAGGCTGGGAAATAGTAGAGCTGATAACTGAACGCAGACCCTCTGATTTCTATTCCATTATTTGAGTGTTGCCATCACACTCACTGTTCTTGGATCTTTCCTACAGTTCCATGGCAGTGTTTCATTTGACTTTATTGACTCTAGTAGCCACCAAACTTTATCTTCTTTTCCCATTTGTCCCAGGAGAAGCCTGGGAGTGTGGAATGAAAGAGAAAGCACCTAAAGCTGAGCCAAAGGTGCTGCAGGACCGGTTAAAGAGGCGCCTGGGTACGCCATGCGGGGCAGGAGGGCTCTTAAAGCCCCAGTGCTTGGTGTAGCTGGCGCCACACAGAGATTGTTGGTTTTAAAATCAGGATAGTTTACCTGGCTGAAGTTAGTGCTACCCGCATTTCTGTCCCCAAGGATGGTGAGGAATTTGATTGCCCTGGGCCCAGGGGGTGGGGCACACTCAGCTGCTGGCTCTCCTGCTGCGTTATGCAGCTCTCTATTTCAACTAGATGCAAAAGCCTTTGTCTTCAGAGAAGGCTCTGGCTCTGAGCGTTGGTACTTCAGTTTGGAGCAGCCTCTTCTTGTTTTTCAAGTTTCAGGTAAGGCATCTGGTGTGTAACTAAGGAATAAGCAGAGAGAAATAAAAATCTTTCATTACTTATGTGAAGCCAAGTATGTGCAAATAAACGATAAAGAAGCCCAAATGAATTTGAGAGGGGAATTGTATAAACTCTCAAGGGGCCATTACCTGTCTTAAAAAACCAAGAGTTGTTTAACATTTTCACTACTTTGTATTTGCATTTTCATTTAGAACACAAAGTTACAGTCGTTGGTGGTAATTTAAGGAGTATATTCCCTTAAAAACTAAGCTTCTTATTGCAAATGTTTGTCTCTTATTGCAAATTATTTCAGTGTTATTACACAAATTCCTTCTTAAATGATACTATCCACAATACCTCCTGTGTGTGAAGCCTGTGTGTGTAGAAAACCCAGAAATGTTGAGAATAAACCTTCATACTCTCCATAGCCCAGAGGAATTCACTGCCCCAGATACAGTTTTTGGATTACATGGGATAAAGGGATCCAAGTTGTGAGGTGTGCAAGGTGGAAGATGCTATGGTCCTTTGCCTTTAGACAGGAAATGAGAAATTAATAATACTTACTGACTTCCCAATGCATTGATTTATGGAGTTGGACAAAATTCAATAAAAAAATGTTGTTTTATCAGAGCAATACATGCACATGGTTTCCAAAGTTGAATAGGACTAGCAAGCTTATCACTGAAACCACAGTTCTCTCAAGTATACCCTTCCACTCTTCAGAGACAACTATTTTCTATTGTTGTAGCTCTTTATTCTTGTACTGGATCTATTTTTACAAATAATATGCATATGCTACTATTATTCATCAATTTTAGACAATAAAGTAGAGGATTTTAGCTTTCCTACCTCCCACCCCATTCTCCAATATGTTTATATCAAAATTTTGTAACAATTTGAATTTTGTGTTTTTGTTATTCTGACTATATAAATATCATTCATAGTGGAGCCTAGAAGTACGATTATATTTTTTATAAGTGTCTGTTATTATTGTTGTTTTCTGGGCTCTGTTTCCTGCATCTGTTGGGACTTTTTTCATCAGACACAATTACTTATTTCATTAGGCCAATGATCGGAATTTACCGGGCACCATGGTCAATGGGCATCTCCACTATCCGTACCTCCTCTGGAAGCATATTTATCTTGATTGATTCCCTATGGCTTCTGCTCAACCTCATGGAGCAGCAAAATGTGAGGGCCTCACCATAGCCCAAGATTCATAAGTAGGATTTAGAGATGGAAAGAAGAGAGAACAACATACATATAGGCAATAGGCAAGCTTGAGCATGGGATTATCCAGAAAGAGTTTACTGAGATCTTTAGATGCTGTGTGCTATTGAATCTTACCACAGTGTGGATGTGGACACCAACTCAGGTGGTAGCTTTAGCATCATAGTTGGGGTTTTCTGTTTTCTTCATAAATATGCCACACACATTTGTACAAACTAAAAAATTTATTTCATTCAGAACCATACTATTTGACCCACAAAACCTGGAGCCATCAGGCTGCCTTTGGCTGTGTTCCCCTCTTCCTCCTTTTCTTGTGACTATTTGAGTAAAGTCAAGCACCTGCCTGCAGTTGCGTTCCAGCCTCTATCACAGATCCTCAGAAGAACTGAGACAAAGGGAATCAAAGCATGTACACACACACACACACACACACACACACACACACACAGTGGTCTTCTCTGGACTTTTATTTAACCATCTCTGATTCTATTAAGGCCTTGAATATACACATCAGAACACATTTTAAACTTTGAGATGGGGATGTATAAGAAGATAACATTTGATAAATGTTATTTTCCAAACTTTATTTTTAACTCCTATGAGGATGAGAACTACTACAGAATCTCTCTTCTGTTTCCTTGTGGCTAGAGAAATAGAAAAGGTAAGAAAGGATGGAAGAATTGGCAGGGAAGATATGAGGAGAAGCTTGAAGAAGACCATCCCTATTTCATTTTCACTTTCAAACCCTGTATATAAAAAAAAAATCATCTACAATAATCAATGTGAGTTACTCCAGATCGTAAGTGAAGAACATGAATAGAAAAATGCTGGTAAGTAATTTTAATAAAAACTGAACATTTCCCTGTTTCAGTTTTCCTGTTTTATGCTCCTATTAAGGATGGGAATAACATGCAAAAGATTTTCGAAGTTGTCAGCATTCTCATGGCCAATGGAGACTCCAAGATTTCTTCCAGCTTCTTACTGGTATTAATATTAATATTAATATTTAGCCTGATATAGTATGAATTGGGATTTTTCTTTCTGAAACTTTTCATCTTAAAAGGCGTGATTTTCAAGCAGAAAAAAATAAAGTGGAAGTGCATTCAAATCTTCTCTAAAAGGAAGAAGAAATGTTTGACTCATTATTTGAAGATAGAATTTGTGATCCATAAGCCAAATTGGAACGGTCTACAGAGGATCCAAAGATCAAATAATTGTCAGTGAGTGTTTAGCATTGTTCTTAGGAGAAGATGATAATAAGCTGGCCTTATAAGCATTGGGTCCTCTTAGCAGGAGTATCCATACACCCGGAGATGGCTATCTCTATATACCAACCTGATGCATGGAGCTTGCTCTAACTCCCCTCACTCTGATTCCGTATTTGCCAAGAAAACTTCTCATTGTAATCTGGCTTTCCACACAGTTTCCTATAGGGAGCAACTGACATGAACATCTGGGTTGGTCTGGCAGCTTTTATTCTCATTGCAAATGGCCTTGGTTTGTGGATCACTTACTTGAGAGGTGGGTTTGCATGAGCCTGACCAACAGAAAGATAGCATGTCCTGGTACACTAACAAAATCAAATTAATTAGTCTTTGAATTTGAGGTTATTGAACTAACTTACTCCCCTTTCTCCTTGCAGGACTGTTCCTGGCATTTGCAAAGCCCAGGGCAAAAGTACAAATGCACGGCTCAAGCTTGTGTCTTACCCCCCTTCTCTTTCCACTGATGGCTCTAACCTTCATATCAGGGCTATATGGGCATGCATGAAGCCCCCCAGCCACCAAGTCCAAGATCTGTCCCAGTCCCTGCCTGCCCAACAGCCACCCCTTGGCCATCTTTCAGCTCTCAGGATGCACATATGGCAATGGCTGCCCTTGGGAGGACAGACCCAAGGAGGACCAAGCGGGACCTGGCACTTGCTACAGGCCATTTGCTGAACATGGTCTGAGGGTGAGGGCTTAACCTCAGGGTGAACAGATCTGCATGGTTTTATGGACTTCTCACCCTGTGGAGAGGGATTTGGCCAGAGCAAAGCCAGAGTGAGGCCCAGAGCAAGGGACGTAGTTGCTCAGTTCAACAGTGACGTGACCATGTGATCATCCTTTCCTCACTCCAAGGACATGCAGGAGTGACCACATTGCCTTTTGGGATGACCTATCTCAGTTATCTAAAACTGCAATAATTTCTAACAAAATTTATTTTACCAAACTTTGGTCTAAGGGGGATCTGACTTAAGCCCATAGATCATAAGCAAAGTAGTTTCTTGTTTGAAATAACTCTCCAGAGAACTGGAAGTACCTTTGGGGCCCTTTAGTAACATTTATATAGGTTCCTCAGATTGCAGTCCAGGGTCACAGCCTCATTTGTCTTAATCACAGGGTCAAGAGGACAGAAAAGACTTTACTTAGCTGTTAATGGAAGTCCTTAATCTGAATGAACCTGAAACCTTTGGTCCAGGAAAATTAGCATATAGTGTCAGCAAATGACATTCAAATAGTTTTAAAATAATCTAATCTTCTAGAGCTCTGTGCTTGGCTGATGGAGACAAGAATTTGAAAGGAACAAAGTGGAGTTTACTTACTTATGAATGTGCTTTGGGGCAAAATGGTTGCAAGAGCGATCACATTTTGTTCCAAGAGATTTCACTGTGCAAACACTCCATCCGGCCTTGCTTGTAGAACAAAGTCACAGAACTGCATTAACTGTGGAGCAGAAAAAGATTTTAATCTATTCAGCCAGCTGGTCTAGCATCTAGGTTATACAGGGGGAGGAGGAAGAGAAAAACATAAAACAATGTGACATAGAGCAATTTCGTGTGATTCCCTGATTGCAAATGCCTTAAAGTTAAATGGATGGGAAATCAATATTTGCAAAGTTCTGGGCAAGTTGAAAGGTTGGCCCTTTCTGATAATATTGAAATGGCTAAAGAGGTGTGGCCAGGGGAAGAACTGGCCTCCTTGGCTGTTCATTCAATTTCATTTTATATCAATCATTCATTTAGCAAATATTTAAATACCTGCTAAATGCAAGATATTGTTCATTAAGAGACTATTTCTATGAATTATTTTCCTTCACCTCCTTTCTTATCTTTTCTTCGACATGCAGTATTAACTCCATCAACAGGGAGGTAGTATGACTTCATGGTAACAACACAAGCTGTGTAACGTTGGGAAAGTTATTTTACATTTCTGAGTTTTTATTTCTTCATCTGTAAAGCAGAGATTGTAATAGTGCCTACCACACACTCGTGGCTTGGCATACACTAAGCTCCCAATACATGTGTGAATAATATTAAGTGTGAATTATAAATTAAGTATGAATAATATTATGAAAAAGATAATAATAATTTCACAGGCAGATGAATATAACTTAGAGGCCATCTTTAGGAAAAAGTAGCATTAGCCAGAAATGAATGTAGGATAATGTTTGTACCTTCCAATATTTTGTATTTCTTGAGCATGAAGGAATCACCAACATTTATTGAACATGTACTATGCAAAGATATAAGCAAAACTTTTTGCATATGTGATACTTGTGGGGGGGGGTTGGGGAGAAGCTTTTTCCTCTACCATTGGGTTCAGTGACTGAGGCCCTGCAAAACAAACCAACAAAATACAAATTAACTGGAGAAAAAGTGTTATTTCATATGCATATGGGGGGTTTGCACAGAAATGAGGTGGAAATCCCAAAGAGGCAGTCAAATTTGGAGGCTTATATATCATTTTAACAAAAAGAGATAAATTGTGGAGATGTGACAAGGGGGAGGCTAAGGAGTTTGCACTTCTATGAGCTGTACATTTGGGGAAGGTAAATGTGTGGGGGAACTAATGGAAGAGAAGGGTTGTTGTATTAACAGTAAGGTTTGTTATGCAGATTCCTCTGTCTCTGAACTGGCAGGAGTCTGGAGTTATCTGGCTATTGATGCCCTTCCAGGTATGAGAGAGGGGAAGTGGGGGACACGTCACGAATGGAAATTTATTCCCTACTTTTAGACAAATAGGGGGAGTGTAGAGAGCTTTTTTCTTTGTCTGCTATGACTTAATTGCCTTATACTTAAAATAATCTTTACACCAAAGTGGCAGATTTTGAGGTGATAATCTAATATCCTCCATATTATTTAATAACCCTCACAAAGTACTCTATAAATTGGATACTACTGTAATCACCATTTGATATTTGGATAAGCTGAGGCTCAGAGAGGTAAGGCACTTGCTATGTTTATACAACCATAGTGGAGCTGGGAATCAAATCCAGGCCTCCTGAGTCCAGAGCCAGATTCTCAGCCATCACCCTCCCTGAAACTCTTCATGAACAAAATGGTAGCAGAGATCCTGAAAAAGCCAGAATTACAAATCAATTCCAGTTCAAACTGATACACTAAAGGGAATACCAGTTTGTTGAGGAATGGGTCCTGGATTCTGTTTGGTCACCATTTAAAAAAATTAATCATATAGTGCCAGCGCTCTTATTACAGTAAGAAGAAAGGCATGCTCTGAAATTCTAAATTAAGCTTCTGAAGTTGCTCTTAACTGTGGTTCCACAGTGACCAGTTAGTCTTTCCTCCTTTGTTTATTCTCACCAGAGGTCAGCGACTGTATTTTCAGGACTTTGCAGAGTCCTCACGCATTTATGTGACTCCCTATTTGTGGAATAAATAAATTTTGGTAGATTGGTTGCTCCTCTCTGTAGATGAAACAAAAACTACTACACAACTGAAGAAAAACAATTAGGGCCACGAAAAACCTTAAGGCTGACTAATTTGGCTTTATTAAGTAAGCAGTGTATAAAAAAGAAGAAAGTGGAAACTACAGAATCCTGCCTTGCATAGCTTTTGTTTTATTTTATTTTTTTGCCTCATCAAATCTAAATTCTCAAGCAATTGGCTCTATTGTTACTCCTGCAAATTTAGCACAAGCCCAGATTACTTCATTTGCCTTGTTAATAGAGCCACTCCAGAGTTCACCAACAGATCCCTGGTTTCCCACTGAATGGCTCTAAATGTGTTTTCTCTTGGCAGAGGGGTTTCTGAAGTCATTTGGAGTTGATGTAACATTTGTGGCTTGTTGCCTGGCTAGAAAGTTCAGTTCCCACTAACCCATATACCCATACAGGCCATAGTAGCTTGAGATTGGGGCAAGTATGAAGGTAAATTCAGACTACAGAGTATAGATATTTTAATGTTGAGGTACAGAAACATACAGGCAATTGTTTTATTACTTCTACACAAAAACTCCTTCTCTCAAGATTCAGTCTCAGCTCCTTTGCCTAGGCGGAAGTCTGGAGCAATGGTTGAGAATGTTCTCAGGACCGTCTGCCCAGTCCCTGGGCTGCTGCAGCCATCTTGCTGCCAGGAGGAAAGGAGCAGCAGGAAGGAGGAGCCAACGTGGCTGAAAGCAGAGCTAAGAGAGAACTTGAAACCGGGTCCTGAAGATGCAGTCAGAGAGCCCTGATCAAGGTCACCTCAAAGCCAGGCCTACCCTCTTAGATTTTTTCAGGTATATAAGCCAAAATGTTTCCATTTTGCCTTAACCATTTTGGGTATGTTTTTTTTTCTGTCATTCACATTTTATTCTCCATATATCAAAAATTTACCCAATCTCCAAGCCTAGTTCAAATGTACTTCTCTGTGAAGACTTATGTATTTCCTAAAGCTTTCCTTATTCTCTTGCAGCAAAATGATGTCTGCCTCTCTCCCTTCCTCCCTCTGCCCCCATGTCACCACTCAATTCGGACCTTGCTTAGGGCCCATATCCATTATGCCTTAGGCTGTTAAGTGTCTGGGGACCCTGGAGCCAGACTGCCTAAGGTGCCGTCCTGGCTACTACACCTGCTAGCTATGTCATATCTTTCCTAATAGAATATCAAGAGCTCAAGATAAAGACCTCGGCTTGAGCCATTCTCCTGTTGTGCCGCTCATCCTGGTATCCAGTTGTCCCATCCCCTATGAACACAGCCTGTTTTTAGACCTACTTGTGGATTCCTACATTGCCCCCTGCCCTCCCATCCTTCAGAGGACTGTTATGCTCTTGGCCTCCCTCCTGGGCTCAGACTCCAGGTCTGTGCCTGGCCCTGCAGATACGTTGGAACCCTGGACTTCTTGGGTCTTCTCCAGTCTGTGGATGCCTGATCAGGGTGATGAAATAAATATACGGCCTCAGTGGCTGACCCCTTCTCCTTTCTGGATTCTGGAAATGGCTGGTGCTTGAAGACAGATTAAGGTTGTTCCAGTGGTTTATCTTGAATCTTGCAAATGACTCATTTTGTAGAATAACATAAAATAACTCCTGTTCCCTGGCTACTAAAAATGTCTCTTCCAAACATGTTACTGCCCTGCCTTTTCTTTGCTGAGAAGTGGTCCAAAGGGTTAACTGTTGACAAAAATTTTTCATTTAAATAAACAAATTCTGAGGAGTTTATAGAAAGAATATTATATCCAGATGTTCATTTAAGATGTTGCCCTTGAGCAAGTGGGAAAATAAACCAATGCAATTTAATAGAGTCAAGATGCATATAAGCAGAAAACAGAAAGGATTAAAAGCTTTAGACAATGGCCTGGGTTATGATTCCATTTTTGCCTTTTCATAAATACATAGCCATGGGCAAATCACATAATTTCTCAGTATTCCCTTCTGCAAAATGGGATTAATAATAATTTACTCTAACTCTATTACACTGAGCTGTGATGATGAACAACTGGTTGGTGTATAGTTGCTTTGCTACATAGATAAGGTATTGTTATTATTATTACTGAGTGATCAGGGTGTGAAATCTTTCTTAGTGAGACTTTTATACAACATGTGGTAAAGATTAAAACACAATGTTGTTGAGAAACCCAAGTTTAATTCTTTATGAATTGGCCACATTTATTTTGTGGGTTAAAGTAAGGTCTGAATTTCTGGTCTGTTCATGCTACTTTCATGTTTAGAGCTGACAACTATAATTAGATTAGGTAACAATAATATAATGTAAATATGTAAATATAACTGTTACAGCACATGAATGAAATAGAGCAGAAAAGCAAGTAGAAAAGCAAGTGGGAGTACTGGACTGGAGGAACCCCAGTTTGGGTGTTGGGTTAAAGGTTCTTTAGGCTTGTTGAATGTTGGGCTTGAGCTCACCCCATTGTAATCAGCATTGGGTTTCCCTGCTTTAACATTGTATAGCTTTTACTCAGACTCCTTCTCACCACGGTGTGAACTTAGATTCTTAGGTGCTATTGAATTTGTCTTCCTAAAGTATCCCTCAGCAAGATTAATTTAGCTGGGGTTCACCTGTGGATAGTTTGCACTAACATTGTAAAAGCAATCTGGGTAAAATTGATGGTGTTGGAACACGAATCAAGGCAGTGGCACCAAACTTTACTAGAAGTCATTGATTCACCACCAATAATTTCCAACCTTAGCTCCCTAACCACCTCCACGTAAGGCAAGACCTCATATGGGGTGGCCATGTAGTGTCTTTGGGAGGCTGGACCTCTTAAGTACTTATCGCAGGCAAAGATGCCCTACCCACAGGCATGGCAGGAAAGCCAAGTGCCTCTGGACTTAGGTTGGGATGATATGAAACTCATGGGGAACTAGGAAAAACTAAAGATTAGAGACCCTTCTCCTGGTTCTGGGTCCCAAGAATTCTCTTGTTTTCTGGTCTTATCCTGGGAGCAGATTCAGGCATCAACGAGGACTAAAATGAAAGTTTCCACCAGGTGGAATGGGAGCTGAAAGGAAAAATAAAGTTGATTTAAAGGAAATGAGGAAATGCAAAGGGAATAATGCTGGCACATTGAGGTTTGGGGATGGAGATGAATATCTGCTACTATACTAATGAGTATGGCATTTGTATTCTCTCTGTTTAGCAGACTGCTTATTTTATGGAAGATGTGTCATTGAAGTGTATGTCTGTGTGGCATTTGTTTCATCCCAAAGCCAAACTGAAATTTATTATGCTCTGCTAAGCCATAATGACTTTCAGGGTAGAAGTGTTTTTAAGGCAATTGATAACACCACCGAAAAAGCAGGATCAGAATTTGGAAAACGTTTAGTACATCCTTTGGAGAATTGACAAATATAAGCAGAAAGGAATCTAATAGGGAAAAAAGCAATTTACTAAAAGGGGAAAAGTAATTGAGTTAGAGAAGACACATTATCCACTTAGTCACTGGAAAAGAGGACAAATCAACAATTCTAGTCACTCCTTGAGTTCTCATTTCTCCATATAACATTCCTCTTATTTTAAATCTACCCAGATCAGAACTTGCCTTTTACTACAGGAATCAGCCCATCCTATTTAACTCATCTCATTTATTTTATTCATTTGGGAAATATCTATTGAGTACTTCCTAGATGGCAGCCATCCCATATACAAAGAAAATACCAGATCATCTTTAATGTAACAGAGACAATATTAGTGTAGTACCAAACCCCGTTTCCTGTTCTTTTTAGACACACAGCTAGATAGAAACAGGCTAAGAGAAGGTTAAGTAAGTTGCCCAGGGTCACATAGCCAGTAAAGTTGCAGGGCAGGATTCAACTTATGGCAGAAGAAAGTTCAAATGTAGATGGTTAAGCTCAAAAGTAGACCATTAGCTGACATTGCCCACATAAATCCTGTGTCGATCTGAATTGCAGTAAGGACTTCACTAGAAAGTAAAGTTGATCAGGGCTGGTAACCTCCCCTGCAATTATGCTAGGTCCTGTGATGGGGTCTGGGCCAGTAGAATGTGGGTAGAGATGGTGTCTGTCATGACACGTAAACACCTCTCTCACAATCCTGCATAGGTTCTCTTTTTTCTCATCAACCAGCCAATTGCTGATGAACCAGTAGAAGACTCCAAGGCCCTCAGTGATGAGGAATTCTCAGGACAGAAGAGCCTGAATCCCTGAATGATTGTGTGGAATAAATCGCCCCTAACTGACACTCCCATTGGACTATGACATGTATGCAAAAACCAAACCAAAACAAAACCAAAACAAACAACAGCAAAAAAACCCCAACCCTTTATTCGGTTGAGCCACTGACAGTTGAGACTTGTTTGTTTCCATGACCAATACATATGTCTTAAAAAAAAAAAAAAGTCCACAGTCTGGTAAGGGAGAGAGGAATGTAAAAATATCACACCCCATGATAGTTATAATAGTTACTCCTCTCAGAGACATCATGGTATTTATGACCTCTCTTTATTACCATATTCATAGAACCATAGCCTAAAAGGGGGATGACAAATCCAACAGGAGTAGAACACAAATATTCTAGGTGCCAGGCTTCACACTCCTAAGTGGAAGCAACATGAGAAGCAGCCAAATGGAGACAATAGTGGGTTCTAGGAAGTGGGCCCAACTAGAAAGCAGCACGCTTATACCAAAAGCAACCAACTGATTCTTTTAAAAACTTTATTGGCTAAACAATTAATGTCTACAGGCCAACTTCGTCCACGCAAGTGGTGGTTCTCCTGTGGGAGATTTGACCTTGGTGTACTTAGGTGGCCAGTTCCAGTGCTAATGGGCAAGAAGTCCTTGAGTATAGAATATTTTCTTATCCATTGTCCCTTAGGAATATCATTTGAAGGCAAACTCCCCAGGCCAAGATTCTACTGTTTCTGCATCTCAGTGTCTTGGTCCTTTGAGACCTGAAAGTTTTCATCTCCAAGAACCCAAATTATTAATCTAATACATAATTACTGACAGGACGAGCTACATAATTTGTGGAGCCCTTTGCAAAATGAAAATGTGTGCTCCCATACAAAAAACAGGGGGAAAGGCGCTGTTTGGGTACTAAAATACGAAACTTTTACCATACCTGATGTGTCCTGCCCAGGCCGGGGACAAGTAGATGCTCCAAGGCACCGCAACCTTCGCACCAAGATGCACGCGGCACCGGATCGGGCACGGGTGAGAGGCTTGCACCTGCGGAGCTGCCCACTGGAGGCTCTGCGGCGCTCCCGATCCAGGATTGGACAGCCGGGGCCACGCAGCTCCCCAAGATGCCACTCGGCTCACGCACCCAGCAGCAACCCTCCCCTCTTCCACGCCCAGACTCTGGCCAGAGTCAGCGTCCCGGCCCTCCACACGTGACCTGGTTGCCATGCAGGTCACCATGGGTGGGGAGTGAGCAGCCAAAGAACCCAGGGAGGCGACAGGACGCAGAAGTGGCGGGAGGTGGGACCCCACGTGAGCGGAGTGCCAAGCTATGCTTCCCTGCTCCATCAGACTTCATCTACAAAGCACCAGTTCAAAGGTAGAATAATTAAGAATCTCAAGACAGCGACTGCAGAGCATTAAATCCAAGTGTGGAACTCTCTGAGTGGGGGTCCTGTGTGAAGCCGGCCCTGATTATGGAGCGTCTACTGCCTTCTAAGCACCGGGATGCAATTATGAACCGAATAGACCAAGTCCCTACCCCCATGGAGTTTGCACGCTAATGAAGTCCTTGTTGAAAAGCAGATAAGCATGAGAGGCTTCATACTACAATAAACTGTTTAATCAGAGCGAAGGGTTAGCAAGTAGTCACGTTTGAGCCTACCATAAAGATTTGAACTTTGGACCCTCCTCTTCCACCTGTATTAGCAGTGTTGTGACATTGGGCAACTTACTTAACACACTCTAAGCCCATTTCCTCATCTGTAAAATGGGAATTATAATAATATCCATTACTATAGGCAAAGAGCCTGGATGGGCACATGCTCATGTTTACTATTGTTACTTCCTAGCAGTAGTATTGGTATTACTAATATCCATTAGCTGTAGTTTAAATGAACAAAAATTAAGAAATTAAGGAAATGGGGGAGAGTACTCTGGTGAAAAAAGCACTTTCCTTTGCACATTGCATCTAACTGATCCAAATTTAGAGTATTTTTGCTTATTTAATGCCAGCTGAATTAGATTGTCTTTTTTCATCATTGAATTGACTAAATGATTTGGTGCTGTGTGAAAAAAAATCTGATAGTACAACATCCTTTTATTTTTGTTAAAGAAAACAGGCTTTAAAGTTAAGTGAAGCACAGTTTATTTCTGATTTCTAGAGGCAAGGAAATGATCACATGTAATGGACTCCTCACTAAACTACGAGCCATGAGATTCAGTATTTATGTTCACTTTCACCACTGATCTGTTGAGTGCATTCTCTTTAAACTCCAGAGAATTGTAGTGGTAACACTTGTCACATTTCCTGCTTGAAGTATTTTGAGGATTAGGTCAAATTCTTAAAATACTAACAATTTAATGAAAGGTACTTGCTCAAAGACTAGAAAAAGCAATGCAAAAGCTCTGTTTCCCGATTTAAAAAAGAATCCAGGAATTGTTTGAAACACAGTTGGATTTCTACACATCTTGATTGCGACCTTCCAAAGAGGCATTCATAAGTCTGGAATTTCCCAGGATGCTGTGCCAGGAATTAGTGTTGAATTACCAGAAAATCAATATGACACGTAGTACACATTTATCTAGATAGCAATTCAACACACACACACAAACACACATGTACACACACACACACACTCATACACACCCTTCATTGTTTGTGGAGCTTCAATTTAGGAGAAAAGGGAGTGTCTTAATCAGAGATAGAAAGGATTCATTTTATAAGTTGTTCTAAATAATTGTCTCCAGCCGAGTTTTTATACCCACACTGAAAAATAGATTCTGTATTTTCTTTCAGATTTATTTATTTTATTTGAGATTTATTTTCATAACTTGTCATGCAATTCCTTCAAGTCTTTCTTAGTATATATCTCATTAACATGAACTACATCCAATCTCAACCATCTCTTGTTCCCTGTGTGTGTGTGTGTGTGTGTGTCCTCAGCAATTTCCCTTTAGCATTAGTCTTTGTTAGAGATTCCAACCCTTTTCTGAGAGCATGGGTGAAGTCTCCATAAATCTAGTCAGGAATCACTCCAACTGTGTCTGAGGATTTCTTTTTCTTGTCTGGGTCTGCATGTTTCCACACTTTTCAGAAGTCTTTTCTGTGCCTGGCTGAAAGCCCAAGATATTTAGACTATCTTGTAATATAAATCCTTTCCATCTCTGGTTAGTATACTCCCTGAAAATCCATGTGCTAGTGTTAGAAATTTGAAGATCTGGGGGAAGGGAGGAGACAGGGAACGGAGCCTGGGAAAAGTGGATAGAAAACTTTTGGCTCTTCATCTGGGCTGAGTTACTTAATCACTGTACCTTCAACCAGATCCTCAAGAGACCCCAAGAGAATTCCTGGACTCTCTCAGGAAACAGATTACTCCATCTGAGTGAAATCTTCCTTGGGAAATAAATTGCACAGAGAGAGAGGAAAAAAATGTTTCAAGCTCCCATATGTCTATTTCAAATGATTTATCCTCTCCCCAGAATACTTAAGCTTCTTTATTCTTTGGGTTTATTTTGTTTAAAATAAAATTCCAGTGAGTACCCATAATTCAGCAACCCAGATTTTGCCCAATTTGGGATTAAGTAGGTAGTAATTGTCAGGCACTATAATGGAGTTTTCCTGTTACTTCAAAGGAAAGGAAGGAAGGGACTTAGTATCTTCATGTAAATTGTATCCGGTTTTAAATGAGGCTTATGAAACCCACTGCTATTTGCCATAAAGGTTCGGAGTAACCTGGATACATTCTATTGTGTCGGTTTAGGACCAGTTATGATAATTATGGCCTGCCCTCCACATTTGACAGAAATGTCTGTAAGTTCTGTGTGTGTGCCTGTGCATGTGTGTTTCTGTGTGTACAGAGGAACACTTAGATGCCCTCTTCTCTCGCTAACAGTTCTGTCCACACTTGCAGGCCTTTATGGATCTCTCCATTGGTAACTACTCCCAAGGGAGGAAAGTGGAAGAGATGGGTTGTGGGTGTGAGGAGAGCAGAGGCTGTCGCATATTGAGCGCTGCTGGGTGCCAGGAACTACCCTGGGCATAGAACATGGAGGTTGAGGTTGTATTTGATTTTGGTTCTGCCACTTACTTGGTATGTGTATTTGGGCAAGTTATTTAACCTCTTTAAGCCCCGATTTCCTCATCTGTAAAATAGGGATACTTACATGATAATAGCTAACACTTTTTGAGTACTTTTTGAGCCAGCCAGCGCTCTAAGTGCTTATGTGTCCACAACAACCCTATGAGGTAAGTACTAGGGATAAAAGAGGAGAATTCAAGTAAAGTGCTTAGCAAATATTTGTTCAGTAACAGCTATTATCATTGCAAATATATTTTATTATTATATAATATACCTTATCTATAATATATCTTATTTAATTTTCTCAAAACCCCTATAAAATTAGGATCATCATCCCTATTTTTTACTCATGAGAAAACTAAAAAGGTTAAGTAACTTGCACATATTTGTTTAGCTGCTAAGAGACAGAGCAGGAGGATGCAAATTCAGGTCTTTGTAATTCCCGACTTATTCTCTTTTTCCTGTGTTGCCAGAAAAATGACCAATTCATTATATAGAAACATCGTCTTTTGCCCTGGGCTTGGTTTCTTAATGTCTATGCCCCTGCTTCACAGGTCTGAATTTGGTCCCAACAGCTTCGTGGAGAAGAGGGGCCGGCAGTCTGGGGTACATGTGCTTGAGGTGGCATTTGAAAGTATTTCCACAGTTGGGTTTAGCTGTCGTTGTCATTTTGTGCCCATCCCCGACTCCTTACCTGGGACCACCACCACCACCACCTTGCCCTGACTGACCCTTGCTCATCTTCCAGGACTTGGTTCAAACACCATGTCTTGTGTAGCTGTTCCCTAAACCCTGATCTTCTATTCTTTTAGTCATTTATTCAGCAAATATTTAAAGAGGGCCTAATATGGGACAGGTACTATTCTAGAAGCTAGAGTACAGTATTGAACAAAGCAGACAAAACTCCCTGGCCTCCCTGGCCATTCCAAGAGGTAAGTTTTCCCATGGCATCCTGAAATTCTCACTCACAACATTGCATGCTTGTAGTTATTTATTTGTAAGAATTTGAATTTATATCATTCTCTCCCACTAATTTCTAAATACAAAGAAGGCACAGATCACGTGAGATTTTCTACATTAACGCTTTGCACTTAATAGGCACTCAATAAATATTTGTTGAATAACTGACTAGCAGTGGGGCACATTCATTCATTTTTCTTCCAGGGAGCCCTAGAAATGAGCATTCTCAGTACCAACTCCCAGGATCTCCTCAGGTGCTGTGAACTCAGGCAGCCAGCTCAGAGCTAGATACAAAAGGTCCATAGTCTAAAAGGGAAGGGCTCCATATTGTGACCTACCTCTTGTAAATGGTTCCTACCCTGGGGATGCAGAAACAGGAATCTTTGCATACTGCTAAAGGGCGTACAGACTGGTACAGCAATTCTGGTAAATAATCTTGCAGAATTTAGTTAAATTAAGTATGCATACATCCAGTGTTACAACAATATAGCTCCTGGGTATATATCCCAGGGATATTCTCACACATGTGCATAAGAGGAACTACACAAGGATGTTATCATCATTGCAATATTATTTGTGGGTATCTTCCATCACTGGGAAAGCAGATGAGTAGAATGTTGTGGGGGCACATGATTGGGTATTAAGTAGTAGTTAGGAAAAATGGATTAGTTATACATACAATGACATGGATCCTAGCAACATATAGCCACACTAATGTTTAGCGGAATAAGTAGAAAACAGAAGGAGATGTTTAACATAACCATTAAGTAAGTTAAAAATGTATGCACATAAAACATTACATGTTTTGCAAAAACATAGGCAAATAAAAAGATCCACACTAAACACATTAAAATGATTGTCTATGGTGCAAGGAGAATGAGGGTGGTTATGGGGATAAATGGAAATTAATTTAAATTAATTTATAAATAAAGTAAGGGAGAGGCCTTGCATGGACCAATGATGTCACTAAACAGAAGGTTCAAAAGCAAACAAACAAAACACGTTTTCCAGAGCACACACCCTGTTTGTGACATCACTTACCAGACTTTTCTGTCTGTTATGTCCATTCCCTGTTGCCGCCTTTAGGTAGCATAGCTTGCACAGGTGCTGTGGAGTATCATAAATTTGTTTCTTCTCCTGTAATGGTCACCCTTGTTCTGTGTTTCCTGTGGCAGCTGCTTGAGAACTCTGAGTTCCCAGTGTCTGCTCCTGTCCAGCTTACAGAGGAATTTGTCAAAACAAGGAGCATCACTGTGGTTGGCACAGCTGGTTCTGCTCCAGGAAATCCCTGTGAACGATCTATCTCTGCCTTGCTATGGATGCTGAAGCGTAGCCTGCTTAATAATCTAAACGTGCCATCTGGGGCAAGCCCTGGTCCCCCAGTCACATAGAAATGTTGACACGACTTCTTCTTTTAGTTTGGAGTTCGATGGTGCAGTAGTATAGCTCTGGCCTTTGTCTGTATCTGGAGTTTCCTGAACCCAGGCAGGCGTCACGCTCCCTGGTTCATCCACCTCTAGCACTGTGATTCCCCCTTATTGACACTGTTGTCATTTCATACCTCCCAAGTCACTGCTTCCAGATCTTTGACTCTCCAGGCAACAAGCTGCCACAGAGAAGCAACACAACCATGATGTGGCGTTAGGTCCTTACTGTACTGCAACAGGCAACCATACTTCTCACCTGGGTGTTGATAGACACTGGACTTCAATGTAAAAGTCACTGGGTTACAATAGCCTGGGGAGCATCCAGATAAATTTTAGGGGCTGTGAAAAACCAGAGAGCCAGAGTATAGTCTGGGAAAGCCAGAATGAGGAAAGTGTAGGGGCTGGATGGAATGGAGTGTGCCATTGTACTAAACTATTCCAGCTTGGGACAGAGAATAAGCAAGCCTATTACAAAAGTGTCAGGAAGGCCATGTGACTCTAGACACACATTCCCAAAGGGCCTCAAACTTTGATTTTTGATATTTTGATTTCTGATATTATATCTAAAGGAGTATACAGCCAGGCCCAGAGATACTTTGATAGTCTGATAGGGTTGCAAGAGGAAGAACTTTATCATACCACTTTAAATTTGTGGTCCATTATAGGACAACACAGTCTATAGTACACTGCAAATAAAAATTTCCCCATAAATCCTATTCATTATATAGAATGTTTTTTGATTATAGAAGCATTAATTTGTTAAACATAAACAGTTATAATAGACTGCTAATTTTTTAACCCTGTTGTGTCATTTCTCATCTATATCTATATCTATATCTATCTGCTAAAAGTCTCAAAAAATGGAAATGGCCTGAATATGTCAACCTCTGAGGTTGGGACACACACATATGCACTCCTCCCCCACCCCTGCAAGTAGAATCAGAGGACACACAGTTTTTTTTCCCACTTAGAAAAATATAAACATGTATCTTTCCATATCCATATCATACTAGTTAATGGCCTCATGGTTTTCATTGTGTAGATATGCCAGAATTAGTTAACTGAATTCCTATTGCTGAATATTCAAGTCCTTTCAAATTTATCAGTGCTGTAAACTCTACAGTATTTATTACCCTGTTGGTTCTTCTTAGTACATTTATCCAACTATTTTCTTAGGGTAAATTCCTAGGGGTGGGATTTCTAAGCCACAGACTTTTTAAAAAAGGCTTTTCTACATGTTCCCACATTTTCTTCCAGGAAGGTTGTACCAATTTACATTCCCACCCAAAGTGCATGCCTGTGCCAGCTTCCCCAAACCCTCATCGGTACTAGATAACATCACTCTTCTTGATCATTCCCATTCTGACATCTGGTTCTTCTTTTGAAGCCTGGACTCCATCACCAGTAGCTTTTTTGAGGTTAAGCAAACATGGCACTTTATTATGTAAAGAGCTGGCTTCCCACTTGAAGGGAGCAAATCAGCTTTCTCCATAAGCCAGTGAAATGTTTTCCTGGTCTTCAAGGTTGAACTAAACTTTCCTTTAAATATGTGCCTGGATTTCTGAGTTTAACTGGCAAGGATAGATTGAGCTTATTTCAAAGCTCAATGGTGGTCGGGGCTCACCTGAACTGGAAAATCATTGTCAGGACACCACTGAATTGCACCCAGGTCACCATCCCTCTGACTTATCTTAGAATTCAAGTTAAACAAATTTTTCATGCTCTTTTAAAAAATCTATTTTTTTCAATCACACTATGTTTTAGGCATGTAAAAAATTTTGTTACTGATGAATCATCTCACTTGTATCTAATAATATTAACATTTTGTATTTGCTTCATCAATTTGTTTTTACTAAAGTAGTTGTAAAATAGTTACAGAAATCACAGCACTTGACCTCTTAGAAATAATTTAATCATGTAATTTATGTTTTTTTCATTTCTGAACATCCTGGATGTTACTTCTATAAATACAGAAACACAAACACACATAAAATACAAATAATTTTTTTCCTGCCAAGAATCACTTGTCCTCCCATGGATTAAAATTCTGTCCCTTATTAAAAAACGTTGAGAAGTAGAGCTCCTAGCTTTGTCCTGCCAGCTGCGGAGATGGAGAAGCAGTTTATTAGCTCAGACTTGCCCTTGCGTCAGTCAAGGACAAAGTCCAGTCTAGAGACTCTGTATGAATCCTCATGTGACACAGGTGTCTCTTTTTAGCCTCATTTTTGGAAATAGATTGCAAATACTACTCAACGTACTTCCATATTTTATGGAGTTATTTTAAAATGATAAAGTTGCAAAGGTGACTTTGCCCATCTCCTTGTTCTTCTGGGGTAAGTTTGCTGGATGGCTTGTAGGGCCTGTCAATCAGGAGATCATGACTGCCTCACCCCGCAGAGAAAGTAGGGAAAGAGGGGCTGGTTGCAAGCAATGGCTGAAGGACAATAAACATACAAGTTGATATTAAATGCACAAGATTATTTCCTACAAACAAGATCCAGGATTTCAGAGTAAGGTGGCATAAGGTAAGAGTACAGACTTTCAAAGTAGACAACAATGAGTCCAAACCCCAACTAGCTCTGTCATGTTGTGAGTAACCTGGACAATATTATTTTTCTTCTCTAAGCCTCAATATTAGGGTTTATTTTAGGATCATTTTTAAGGATTCAATGAGCTAATGTATATAAAGCTCTTGGTACAGCACTTGTGCATAAACTACTCAATAATGAGAGTTGTTATTCTATTAATTGAAGCATGGGAATCACCTTCTCTTCTTTGACATTACTCAATATACTGTACTTCAAGGCAGCCATCGGCAAATTGCAGCCTTTGGGTCAAATCCAGCCCAATGTCTGATTTTGTATAGCCTACGAGCCTATGGCTTTTATATTTATAAATGGTTGAAAGAAGATCAAAGAAGAAGAATATTTTGTGACATATGCAAGTGATACAAAATTCAAATTTCAGTGTCCATAAATAACATTCTGTTGGAACACAGCCATGCTCAGCATTTATGCATTGACAATGGTTGTTTTTGTGCTACAAAGGCAGAGTTGAATAGTAGCAACAGTGACCAGATGGCCTGCAAAGCCAAAAATATTAACTATGTGGCCCTTTACAGAAAGTGTGCAGACCCCTGTTTTAGGGAGCTGTTCAGCGTGGTGCAAATATGAGGCGACCTTTCCTTGCTCAGGATCAGAGACAGTGCTGTTCTCTGCCCCCTTCCATATGCTTTGTCTAGTTTTTGCTAAAGGAATGATTTGGTTAAGCTGTTCCCTGCAACACAGAAGGATCATCCTTGACAATGGGTTCTAGTTAATGCTTAATAACAAGCTTTATGGAAGAAAAAGAAACTCCGATGTGTAGTGTTGGCTGATTTCCGTGGTTTGAATATTTCTGCTGTGACTAATTTCAAGCTTACCAACATGACATTAGCTAGCTAGAAAATTTCTTATGACTTTAACTATTGATACTTGTGACCATGTCAGCCAGTTCCAGCACACCATTGCCCTTGACCTCTACTGTTAGCCTCACCATTGCTTTGCTTACTGGAGCTCTTGGGGACATGTCTATACTATTCAGGGGGAATAATTGGTTTTTGAGTCACCAAGGAGTGGGATATGATTTAAATTTCTGTGAGGTGCTTATCTTAGAATACATTTTTTTCAGAAATATGCATCACATATGAGAGATTTAACTCAGAGGAAAGCTGACACGCATGTGGGAAAGAGCAGTGAGCAAAAAAGTTTGAGCAATATGGTAAAAGATCTGGTATATTTAGTTTTTGATTGAAGGATACCACAGATCCTACAGATTCATCCATCTTATCCTTGTCCCCCTAATGCTGGTCCTTTTCTGAGCATGGCTAAGACAGTGAGTCCTGAGAATATCTCAAGACAGAGATTCTAGTCAGGGAGAATAGCAAGTACAAAAGTCCTGGGGCAGTCACCTCTTTCTTTGCTCCCTCCTCTATGCTTCATATGGGCTTTGACCATTCAACACTGGTTTTATGTTTGGGAAGTATTGGATTGATTGTTTACATATTGATTAGACTGTGAGCTCCTAGCAGCTAGAACTCTCTTATTTGTCTTTGCACCTCCCGTACCTAGCACAGTGCTAGACACATAGTAAGTGTGCAATAAGCAGGACATACAATGTACAACACCTGATCAGTCTAACTCCCTTACCATCTGTGTGTTCTTTCCAGCAATTTGTTTAGGGATTCTGAGAAAGAATCTGTCTCCATGAAGCAAGCATTTCCAGTGTCCCTGCAAGTCCTTTCCCTCCTCCTTTTGCAGGCTACGTCCTTCCTTTCTTCATTTACATGTTGGGATGGACTTTTCCTCTTCATATATCCTGGGGAAAAGTTTGAAAGTTAAGACACAGAAGTATAGCAGGGTATTTAAACAAGTGTTGCCAGCAGAGTGCACAGAGCTTTAGAAGAGGACTGGCTGTGCCTTCTCACATTCAAATCACTAGAGGAGGGAGTGCGGGAAAAGAGACAGACTATAGTTACCCCCATTTGACCAGTGTCTAAAAATTAAAGAAAATAAACCCTGGTCATCGAAAACCTTCTGAAGAGTGTTCATTTAGTCTTCTTTCCTTTCTTCTCCAAATCAATTGTTCATCAGGCTCACATTCATTCCTCTCTCTTCCTTCCTCCCCGCTTCCCTCTGCCCCTCAATTCACCATTTTTTTGTAGTCCATGACCTGATACAGAGCCAGGTGGTCTTGAATCTGCATGACGTGGAGTCAATTCCAGGCTATTTTCCCAAGGTGATCAGGCTATTCAAGACCAGCCATAGTAAGAACCTATTTTGGGCAGGAAACACATTGACTCATAAAGTGTTATTTTTATATTCCTTGTTTTTCTGACTGTAACCATACTCCAGAAACATACTTGGATTGAAGCTTAAATGTGGTGCACAAAAGCCCTCGGAGTGCTTCGAACACAGTGTAATTTTAGGTCAGACCACCAGTCACTATGACAAGCAAGGAAACTTTCCACCGTGAGTTCCCGTTCCTTCTCAGTTTGAGCGGAAAGCAAACTTCTGATTTGTCTGCGGTTTGTGTGCTAGGTTATTTTGCTCAGAAAACTGGAAGGCTTTGCTAGGTGAGGGAGGTAAGCACTTGGTTAAAACAGGCAGACTAAACCAAGCCAAAGATTTATTTCTTTGGGGCCATTTCCAATTATTGGCTTTCTCAGTGACCCTTGAATAACAGTCCACACAGGGCCAGGAAATGCCTTTCTTCTTATTTATCTTTCCTAATGTGTGTGCGCGTGTGTGTGTGTGTGTGTGTGTGTGCACGTGCATTACTAATGCTGGTACCATAAAGCAAGGGGTAAAGAATGCCTGCAGGCCTACAGATCCATCCAAGGGTTACCTTACATTCACCCTAACTCAGTGTAGATACCTTATTTCATCAACTCTAAGATATATTTTTTTCACATTTTAATATCTAATATCAGGATGAACCTCATAATCTAACACGCCATAGTCTAACTGGCAGTGATTTTTTGTTTTCTTAGTGATACACCAAATTAATGACGTGTGTGTATGACAATCAATGATCTTAGATCAGTGGCATGTGATACCTGACTTGGATACTTTATGTGCACCTACAGCTGGAAAGGCAGAGCACCCTTGTCAAAGTCTTCAAAGGGCAAAAAGTCAAGGTATTGCTCTAGGAAAGACCCTCCGTGTCACCTCCAGTATTACTGTCGAAATGTTCTTCTGTGCCTCTGTATGTTATATAGCTAACATTTGTTATATTCTTACTGCAGCCAGACAATATTCTAAGCACTTAACACATCTAGGTGCTATTACCGTTTCAATCAGGGTCCAGTCAGGAGACAGAAACCATACTAGTTATTTAAACAGAGAACATTGAATAGAAAGAATTGGTAACTAGGTATGAAGTTGATAACTAGGTCACTAAAAGGGTAAAAAGAGGACTCTTGGGTATCAAAGAAGCAGCAACTGTAGGAAGCATCTAGCACTGCTATGGCTGGGGGAACAAAAGGAAGAGGCTGGAGTTATTAAAACTCAGAAATGTGGAGGAAGGGAGCCCCAGTGCCAGACCTCAGACCTCGGCTGGGGCCGGTGTCTCTAAGGGAGGCACGGTGAAGCTGGCTCTGCAGTGCTAGAAAAACCATAACTTTGATTCAGTTGCTGTTACAGAAAAGAAATGTTGCTGCTATGGTGTAGAAGCTTTTTGGAAATGAAGCTTTCAGGGACAGGAAGCAGATGGGGAAAACAAGTCCCTTCCTTCTTAGCCTTTCAGTCTCCCCCTAGGACCTATATTGGCAGGGCTGGGCAGCTGAAATATGATCTGCAGAGTTGCCCAGTTATCACAAAGCAGAGAATAGAAGAAGAGTGGTATGGAGATAAGAGAAAAATAGCTAAATATCTGGAACATACCCTTATTTTTACATATGAAGAAACTGAGATATAAAAATAGTAAAAGTGGTGAGTACATTACCCAAGATCACATGGATTTGAAGATACAAAGCCAAGATCTAAACCAAGGTCCACCTGATTCTCTATACAATTAATAATACACAGACTTCTTTCCTATCCATTGCCCTTTATGCATTTCTTATCTCTCTATTTCATTGATTCAGCCGATAGATATTTCTTGAGTGTCTACTCTGTGTCAGGCACTGTGCTTGCTCTGGGGAAAATAGCAGGAAAATAGACATTGTGTTTGTCCTCAGGGACTGACAATCCATCTCTATGTATTTCTATGGATAGTATTTTACTTTTCTGTGGGTAGTATTTTGTTTTTCTGTGGCTCACTCCTCCCTCCAACCCTTGCTCTAAATTTCTCTCTCTCTCTCTCTCTTTTTTTTTAAGAGGCAGGGTCTCACTATGTTGCCCAGACTGGTCTCAAACTCCTAGCCTCAAGCGATCCTCCCACCTCAGCCTCCCAAGTAGCTGGTGTTATAGGCGTAAACTACCATGCCTGGCTTTCTTTGTCAGTGTGTCTCAACTGCAGTTGTGTATTTCTCTCTTTTTCAATTAGTTAATGTCTGCCCATCTCTGTTTTCTATCTCACTCTCTTCATAATTTTTAATTTCCCTTTGTCCTTTTCTCCTCTCATGTTACCTGGTTTTTAGTTCTTCATATTTTTCTCAATATTAATTGGCTAAAATGTAGAACTAAGTCTAGGTTCTGTTTTCTTTTTTGACAAGTTTCACAAGCTCTGTTCTTAAAATTTTCTGTGTGAATGAATGAAATGGTTCATAGTTCTCTGTCTTAAAATGTAGATAAACAAAATCTAATTCAGTAGGATTTTGCTTATTGTCCTCTCATTTTCCTACGTGGTTAGCTTCTCCAAGGGAATCAGTCCTCCAGAGACAAAAGCAATACACTGAAGGAAGCAGAGCATTTATAACGGTTCTTCCAAGCAGGATTTACAACACACCAGTCATAAATAACAAATTCCTTTCTGTTTAAAGAGTGACCGTATGTGCAGTGGGTAAGGCTGGGGAACCAGACTACCTTGGGTTTGCACCCTGGGTCTTCCATTTTGTAGCTGGGTAGCATCAGGCAAGTTGCTCGTTCTCTCCATGCTTTGGTTTTTCTCATCTTCAAAATGGGAACAATAATATTAGCATCTACATCACTGGCTTTT
>NW_012141858.1:3855556-3858666 GCF_000956105.1 Propithecus coquereli
GTTCCCTTTGTGTCCCCAGAACTAGCAATGTCTTCATCACAATTGGAGTTCAGTAAAGATTTGCTGGATGAATGAGCTCAAGCTGACTTCCCTTGAGCCCCACTACCACAGGGTCCAGGCTGAGCACTGCGCTCATGGAGCTCATACACTAGAGGGGAGACAGACACAGATGTCTAACTGGCTGGACAAGAGGATAACCTACAATGGCAGGTGTGCAGTCCAGGTGACTAATTCTGACCAGGGTGGCTGGGGGAGGGATGATGTGATTAAATTATCCACATATTGATGTCCCTCTTTGGGGTAAGAGATTGTTCTCCCTGGAGACTTGGTTAAAATATGAATCTCTTGACATTTTGAATAGATCATCTAATAAAGAACACTGGAATTCAACAAGAAGTAACAGGAAACACCTAAGGCAAGGAAGGAAAGGGAAGTGAAGCAGCCTGCTTGGCCAGGATTGGCTGGGATCCCAGAGAGGTAGGGAAAGGATAAGTGAGTGACCCCTAGAAGTCCATACTCCCACCACGGACTCCTACAATCCTAGCCACAGGAGAGCCCTTCAACCCTGGCGGGCCCTGAGACTAACAAAAGAAACTACCTGGAGACTGCATGACAGCACAACTCTAAAGAGTGAACTCACGCTGGGTCCCACACACCCCCTGAGCAGCTATGGCACAGCACCATTTTGAGCCATTTGAGAGCCCAGTTCCCACCAAACTGCTTCCCGCCCTGAGGCACAACAGCCCCTGCATCTGCACATCTCTGGAATCCCACTGAAAACCTCTGCATGCAGCCGCTGCCACTGCTGGCTGCTGCCAGGGTCAAAATTTGAGCCATTGACAATGACCCCACTGTGCCCAGCAGGAAGGCCACTGGGCATTTTCATGCACCTTAAGGACAGACTCCACCACCCATAGCTACTGCCCCTGCTGGCTGCTGGGGCATTAGCAGTGACCCTGCCACCCCCAGCAATGGTGCTGCCACACATTTATAAGCAGCCTGATGATAGGCTCCCCCACCTGCAGCCATCCCCTGGGTTAAAACATACACTCCCTAGCTCCCTGCCTACAGCTGCTGCCACTGAAAACAACCCCAACTTCCCTAGTAGCAGGGCTGCCAGGGATGTGGGGATCACACCACCCCTGCCTACCATAGCCAGTGCCTGCTTGTACCACTGGGGTCCTGAAGACAGCCCACCTGGCCTGCCTCTGCTTCCCCCAGTGCCTGAGTGTGCCATTAGTGGCCTAGGGATTGCCCTGCCTCATCCACCACTAGTGGTACCTGAGCACTCCTCCCAAGGGCCTGAGGATGAGCCTACCTAACTTGCTGCTACCACCACAGCTGGCACCCACTGGTGTGCACCACTTGCAGGCTTAGAGACTGTCCTGCCCAGCCTGTTGCAGCCACTGTCAACACTAGCACAGACCACCTGGGAGCCCGAAGGTTGTCCTACCACTGCTACTGCCATCTTCCAGACTGTGCTCTTTACCCAAGGGCCCGAGAACCCACCCACCCGCTTGGCCCACTGCTGCCACTATTGGCACTTGAGCAAGCCACCTTGACAGCCAAGAATTGGCCTGCCTAAACCCACTACCACTAACACCAATTCCAGTGTTCATCATCCTGGGGCTGAAGGACAGGCACACTCAGCCCACTGCTGCCTGCCACTGGGGCCCAAGGACTGGCCCACCTAGCATCCTCATCCCCAGTGAAACTTCACCACAATCTCCACTAACAACTGAACCCTAAGCCGCTGAAGAAATCACAGACATCACTGATCCTGTTTACATCTGAAGAAATTATACAGAGATTCCAGTACTGCATGCACCCAGAATCAAAGCCAAAGTGCCATACCCAACCAATACCATAGCTACAGCTTTAGGAAAAAGTCCTCCCTTAGGAAAACAAATTTGAAAAATTGGAAGAAGCCACTATTACACCCGAAGCACAGATATCAATGTAAAGACACAAGAAACACAAAAAAGTAACAAAATATGTCACCTTAAAAGGAACTCAATAATTCTACAACAATAGAAAAAGAAATTTATAAAATTCCAGAAAAAGAATTCAAAATAATGATATTAAAGAAGCTGAGTAAGATAAAAGAGAACACATATAAACAATAGGAAGAAATCATAAAAATAATTCGGGATATGAATGATAAATTTACCAAAGCGATAGATACCAGAAGAAAATAACCAAACAGAAATCCTGGCTCTGAAGAATTCATTGAATGAAACACAAAATATATTTCAAAGCTTCAACAATGGACTAGATCATGCAAAAAAAATAATTTCAGAACTTGAAGACAGGCCTTTTGAAATAACCCAGTCAGACAAAAACAAAGAAAAAAGAATGAAAAAGAATGAACAAAGCCTTTGTGACATAAGGAATGTCAAAAAGTGACCAAATATTCTAATTTTCAGTATCCCAGAAGGTGGATTTTCCAAGGAAGCCTCTTGGTTTCTGCATTGCTCCCAGTGAGGGAGGCTGCTGTCAAGTCGGCATTGGGAGCTGCCTGTGCCTCCCTGTAGCTGTTAGGCTCAGATGGAATGTTCTAATGTGCCTCCAGTTTTTCACAGCTCCTTCTGATATGGCCTGCTTTATGGCTGTCCATGGGGTGAGTAATAACAGCTTTGTCGAGGGTGAGCTAGAAAGGAATTATAATGCTGCTCACACTTCACGGAATACCTCATGCACACCCTGAATCCTTCCTTCCCTTCTTTTACCTTATTCTTTAAGACGTGGAGTGTTGTGTCAGTGCCTCAAGGAAGTCTCTATGGTGTCCCCCATTCTTCCTGGGGTGGGTTAGGAGGACCCTTTGCGGGGCTCCTCATAAAACCTCTTTGTGTTGCTATCTTCCATTTACAACACTGTGTGGTATTCATCTGTTTGTGTATCTGCTTGTCCAGTGCACTGGGAGCCGTGGGGCCCTTCCTCATTTGTCTTTGTCTAGGCTGCATTTAACACACAGGGGGTGCTGATAATGAGCTGGAGATTCCCGTTCTCTGTCCGCTACACCCCAGCCCACTGATTTTCTTTTTTCCATTTGTTTTGTTGTATTGAGTACATAAGCAATACTTGAAGCATTCTCCTTGTAAAAGCTCAGG
>NW_012141858.1:3858716-3864142 GCF_000956105.1 Propithecus coquereli
TAAGAATTGTAATTAACTATCATTATTATTTATAACAAAAATTATATCATGGAAACAATGGTCTCCACTCCCACAATATTTTCATTCTGTTTTCATACATTCTAGATTACTGTTCTCTAGACTTGTTGAGTTATGAGGTCTCCTTTCTGTGGATCTCTGCTCACCTAAGTGCTAAGGAAATACATAATATCAAAAAAAATACCAAGTTTGTCAGTTCTTCCTGGTTGTATGTGACAGAAAACCAACTCAATTGTGCTTAACCAAAAAGGGTTATATAACTTAGAAGTCTGGGAGTAGAACTGGCAGCCATGAGTAGATTCAGGGCCTCCAGTAAGATCACCAGGGTGGTTGCCCCACGTCAGTCTCTCACCTTGGTTTTTATCCATTCGCTTCATTCTCTGCTACTGCCATCAAGTGTCCTCCAGATGGTGACCATGGTGTCCTCTGGCAACTCATGATTTTCATCTTTACAAGTACTCTGGGAAGTCAGACTCAAAAGCACTACTCTTACTGAGAGTCTATGAGTATCTCAAGCCAAGGCCTTGCCTAGGAAAGTCTCTTCCATTCTGGATAACTCCCTATCCCCAGATATTGGGGCAACCTTGGTCTCTTCTGTTTATCTGAAATGTTAATTCCAGCATCACCAAAGCCCAGATAGCAAATCCATTGTCTCCTTCACCATTTCTTTCAGGAAAATTAGGGGTGCCATTATACACATAGGACTCCTGGCGGCCAGTCATGGCAATCCAGTATTTTCAAGATTGGCCTGTGTATTAGGCCTTCACCATGAACCATCAACACAATACTGATACTACACCTGCCTAATAACTGACTGCATTTTGAAGAAGGTTCCAAGTGGTGGCACCAGACAGGAAAGAAGTGTAGAGAGATAAGAAAATTGCTACACATTGGGGAATTCTTTGTCAATTCAAATTTTGGTATCAGAAACATCATATCCCATTTCTGCCCATTTCTTTTCTCTTCTTATGTCTTATATCTGCCATTTTGCCTTTTCTATGAGCTCTTTTCCAGTTAAACAGATGATGGACCTCTGATGAACATATTTTCCTGCAATAGCCAAGCTCAAGTTAAAAAAAAAAAAAAAAGAACATATTTTCCAAATATCTATCCTAATCTCTGAATATCCTTAGTCACTGAGTTAAATAATATGAAAAATTAAATGCCCCAGGTTTCTAAAACTCTGTAGAGAATTGTGATGTGCTTAAATAGTCTCAATCCTTTATTTTAAAAAGCAGTTATTGATGGGCAAAAGTTAGGATGTAAGTGTCTAGTCGCACAGTTCTTAGTTCTCAAAAGCATCCAAAAACATAAATGAACAAGACACAATTATGTTCCTAATCCTAAAGAGCTGCTTGGACTCAGAGGGCGTCTCCCTTGGGGGCACATTAGGTTTTCCTGTTCTCTGTTCTCATCAGGGCCTTCATTGACACAGTCTGTTCTCAAGCCCTGAGCAACAGTCCGGCAGCTCCCTCAGCGGCCATGCACAGGGGTCTGGCAAAGGAGAGGGGGTGGATTTGCTGGGAAAGATGAGGTTGAATTCCTCAGAGTGGAGCCGAGCACTGAGAAACAAGGAGGAGCCCGAGGAGCTTGCTAACACCCCAATTTCTCCAGGGGGACTCTGAGAGCTGAAGGAAGGACAGTGAACCCACACACAGGGGTGGCTGAGCTGGAAGACAACAGAGAGGCTGCAGTGCCCGATCCTTGAAAGGCTGCAGGCCTCAGATGCCAGAGGCAGGGAGTGCTGCATAGGGACTCCAGCCAACGCAGTTAGGAACTGGGTGGCCAGGACAGCTGTTTCCAAGCTCTGAAAAGTTAGGCATCATCAAGGACTTCATGGTGGCTGCCCTAGAAATCCAGTCAGAGGCTCTAACTGAGGGCCTCTGCGAAGCTGTTTTGCTGAAGTGCTCCAGGCCATGTGTTAGCCTTCTGTGCCTGTTCCCCCAGTGACTCCCCAGTGCCAATTTCCTGTGACAGTGAAGGCTGGCAAAGGCTGCTTGTGCACAGAATGTCACCCTTCAGGAGGTGGGCAGGCTGGGAGCCAGCGGTGTGGGAAGAGGGCTGCGGGGCGACACTCTGTGTCTGACTCACCGCTGCCACGCACCTGCTGCAGCACGTCAGGGCAGGGGGCAAGAAGGACGGCTCTCTTCACCTTCAGGGGGATTGAGAGGGTGCCCGAGGAAAGTCGTGTTTTATTTCTGACCAAAACTTGGTTGATGGCCAGGAAAGTAATTTATTTTATTTATTTTTTTTTTTGGTGGGATCTTTTGGGAAGGAAGAAATAAAAAGTGTTCTAATTTATCTGCTTTAAAATTAAAAGCAAGGATTATATGAATGTTGAGTAAAAACAATAATCAGTGAAAAACTGCTGTTCCTCATCTATTAAATTTTGGGCAGAGAAGACATGTCCAAAAAACCAAATTTACATGCCCCATAACCTTTTTTTTTAACTTTAAGAAACATTATGTATTTCTCTGCCTTCGTAACCATAGTATGTGGAATATAATCCAATCACCTTTTGATGAGCCAGCATTGCACTTACAGATAAAAATTACAGTAACTACCTTCAAATTCTTAGCTTTTCCTAGTTTCCTTTCCCTTGTCTCTGCTAGGCTTTCACTTATTGCTGCTACAAATGGTCTCTTCGAGAAGCAGACTACATTCCCTCCCTTTTCGTTCTTACTGTAGGCAGGAAAACAGGTGAGCTTATTAGAACTCTATCAAAATAAAGAGTGAGCAGCATGGCTGCTGGAGTTCTCAGACCCTGACTTTCAGATATAGGCACCGAGATTCACATAAGCACACATGAACACACTTTTTAAAAAGGAATTTAGATTAATGCATTAAAAATTTATGGACTTCCTTCTATATGCCAGGCTCTAGGCTAGACGAGGTCAAAGAGAAATAAGTCCCAGTGTCCCTCCTTGATACATAGACAGACAGTTCATGGGGTGTGATGGTCCCTAATAATCATGGTCCCTGATAAGGTATTTAAATGTTATAAATAATTTCCAAAGAAGTGCTACTGAACTACCAAAATGGGGCCCTAACCAGATCTGAGCAAAAGTTCTCCCTCAGATGAAGTCTTGGAAGGTTGTATTTATACTGAAATCTCAGAATAAATAGAGATTTATTAAGCAAATCAATACCATAAGGCAGCTAAAGTGTTGACTAAAAAAAAAGCATTTTGCAAAAACAAAAAACATCCCCAGTATGAATGCATTCATGTAAATTCTAAAAACACAACACCAATACTATATATATTTAGCAGAGCACATAAACAAAGCAAAAGTATTTAAAATCAATGGGAAGGAGACAAAGCAACTTTAGAAAAGGGGTCATCTCAGGGAAAGAGGCAGGGGAATAGAATTAGGGAGAGATTTCAAAGAATCTACAACTCTGTCTATAGTCTCTATTTCCTTATTAAGAACAGAAATGAAGTAAATATGAAAAATGTTTAACAATCACTGGATCCAGGTGGTGTGAATAAGGATGTTTGCTATATCATTTTTCATACTGTTCAAAATGTTTCATAATAAAATAGGAAACTAAGAGGAAAAAAAAATCCAAACCCTTTCTATTCAAATATAAGATGGTTCTCCTTCCAATTTCAGGGACCTGGAACCTGTCCATATGTTTTACTCAGCTGAGCTGTCACTGAGATGTGGGAGGCATTCATATTTACATGTGTCTGGCTTTGCAGTGGGTTTATTTATGTCTACATCATCTCTTCTATCTCATTGGATGTAAACCCTTCAAAAGCAGAAAGCAGAACAATTTCATGCACAGCGGACAGGCTCTTTCAAAGCAGGATAATTTCAGGTTCCCTTTGTGTCCCCAGAACTAGCAATGTCTTCATCACAATTGGAGTTCAGTAAAGATTTGCTGGATGAATGAGCTCAAGCTGACTTCCCTTGAGCCCCACTACCACAGGGTCCAGGCTGAGCACTGCGCTCATGGAGCCCATACACTAGAGGGGAGACAGACACAGATGTCTAACTGGCTGGACAAGAGGATAACCTACAATGGCAGGTGTGCAGTCCAGGTGACTAATTCTGACCAGGGTGGCTGGGGGAGGGATGATGTGATTAAATTATCCACATATTGATGTCCCTCTTTGGGGTAAGAGATTGTTCTCCCTGGAGACTTGGTTAAAATATGAATCTCTTGACATTTTGAATAGATCATCTAATAAAGAACACTGGAATTCAACAAGAAGTAACAGGAAACACCTAAGGCAAGGAAGGAAAGGGAAGTGAAGCAGCCTGCTTGGCCAGGATTGGCTGGGATCCCAGAGAGGTAGGGAAAGGATAAGTGAGTGACCCCTAGAAGTCCATACTCCCACCACGGACTCCTACAATCCTAGCCACAGGAGAGCCCTTCAACCCTGGCGGGCCCTGAGACTAACAAAAGAAACTACCTGGAGACTGCATGACAGCACAACTCTAAAGAGTGAACTCACGCTGGGTCCCACACACCCCCTGAGCAGCTATGGCACAGCACCATTTTGAGCCATTTAAGAGCCCAGTTCCCACCAAACTGCTTCCCGCCCTGAGGCACAACAGCCCCTGCATCTGCACATCTCTGGAGTCCCACTGAAAACCTCTGCATGCAGCCGCTGCCACTGCTGGCTGCTGCCAGGGTCAAAATTTGAGCCATTGACAATGACCCCACTGTGCCCAGCAGGAAGGCCACTGGGCATTTTCATGCACCTTAAGGACAGACTCCACCACCCATAGCTACTGCCCCTGCTGGCTGCTGGGGCATTAGCAGTGACCCTGCCACCCCCAGCAATGGTGCTGCCACACATTTATAAGCAGCCTGATGATAGGCTCCCCCACCTGCAGCCATCCCCTGGGTTAAAACATACACTCCCTAGCTCCCTGCCTACAGCTGCTGCCACTGAAAACAACCCCAACTTCCCTAGCAGCAGGGCTGCCAGGGATGTGGGGATCACACCACCCCTGCCTACCATAGCCAGTGCCTGCTTGTACCACTGGGGTCCTGAAGACAGCCCACCTGGCCTGCCTCCGCTTCCCCCAGTGCCTGAGCGTGCCATTAGTGGCCTAGGGATTGCCCTGCCTCATCCACCACTAGTGGTACCTGAGCACTCCTCCCAAGGGCCTGAGGATGAGCCCACCTAACTTGCTGCCACCACCACAGCTGGCACCCACTGGTGTGCACCACTTGCAGGCTTAGAGACTGTCCTGCCCAGCCTGTTGCAGCCACTGTCAACACTAGCACAGACCACCTGGGAGCCCGAAGGTTGTCCTACCACTGCTACTGCCATCTTCCAGACTGTGCTCTTTACCCAAGGGCCCGAGAACCCACCCACCCGCTTGGCCCACTGCTGCCACTATTGGCACTTGAGCAAGCCACCTTGACAGCCAAGAATTGGCCTGCCTAAA
>NW_012141858.1:3865632-3872354 GCF_000956105.1 Propithecus coquereli
TTTGTTTTGTTGTATTGAGTACATAAGCAATACTTGAAGCATTCTCCTTGTAAAAGCTCAGGCAGAAATGTATAGAGTGAAAGGCACAAGTCCACAAGTATTTCCCCCAACCCATTCTTTAATCCCACTCCCCTGCCAGAGGCTGCTGCTGTTATTAGTTAAATTTGTTTTCTCTCTGAAGTTCTCGATGCATTTACAAACATATATGTATATGAAGAAATATGCCATTTTGTTTTATGACTCTGCGTTTTGCTTTTATCACATAACAATGTTTTGGACATCTCATGTCAGTGCATATAACCTATTAATTTCTTTTTAATTGCTACAGAGCAATTTATAGAGATCAAGTAAGGGACTAGTATTGGTTTAAACAAAAAAGGAACATATTAAATTACGTTAGCCAGTTCACAGAATTTGTGGGAGGACAGGAGAACTAGAGCCTGAAGCCATGCAGCCAGGAACAATGGCCAACTGCACAATATGTGTATATGTTTGGGGTTGAGGGTGGAAAGGCGGAAGTTTCTGTAGTGAAGACCCCACTGTCACTGCTTCCCACTCCCAGTGGTGCTGAACTCACAGAGTTTCTCCACTGCCACCCTGAGTAATGCCATTGTCTGTGGCCTACACTTGCTCGAAAATTGCTTTCCCCCCAGCGACCTTCTCCTCTGGCTTTATTGTCACCATTGTAGTCACCTTTTCATCCTAAAGGGGACAAAGCAATAGAGTGATCTTTGAATGAAGATCAAATCTTGGGTTGCCAAAATGAGCTGTGGAAATGTAGTGATATATTAGCAATAACCAGTTAACCATTAAATAGAAAAATAGATCTCATACACAATGGCAACAAAAACTGTGAAATAAGTAGGAATAGACCACTTAATTTAATTAGAATGCTGGCTTCTGGTATCCAGGTCCCATATGGAGGCAGAGAGGGGTAGAGTCAGTGACAGCAGTTTGTCGTCCTTTGTTGTTGTGCCAGGGAAGGTGAAATGCAATTCCACTTCAGCACCTCTTGCAGGCACTAAAATTCATTGACAGAATCGTAATTAAAATGACAGGTGTGCTCTTGAATTAATGAAGTGCTCTCTTTTATGGAGGATATGCTGCAATATAGGGCTTATTTTACTAACTACTCATACTGAACATCCCTCTAACCTCCACCCCACTTACACACACACACACAAACACACACACACACACACACAGATAGACGTATGGCTCCACCATGACAGTATGAACAAAAGTTCAGTTTTAAGAAGCATTTTTGATGATTTCCTATTATATTACATTTACGGTGATCATATTTTCTGAACCCAAACTCAAACTCATGCTTTGAATAAAAAAATTTGAGGAATTTTCTCTTGGTTTCTTTGGTCCTCCTCTCCTCAAACTACCGAGTTCAGTAATTTGGTGAAGATGATTTGTTTTGAGTGTATGTTGCTGTGATATACGTACATTTGAGTCACATCCGCTTTAAAAACAGCTGTTCCGATCTGGATGTGGACCTTTGGCAAGCACTTGGAATCTCTGAGTCTCTTGGAGACTAAGAAAATGTGGAAGAGATTGGGAGGGGGGCAGAGAATGAGAGGGTTGAATGATTTAATATATGAGATGACATTTTGTGAGAGAGTGAACTAAGCTATCAAAGTACAAGTTATTTCTCTTCAGGCTGAGCTCCTGAAGGTCTGGAAAATGGTTTGTTGTTATTGCGTCCAGTGTTTTCCTCACTGCCCAGCCCAGCCCCCAGAGGAGAGCCGAAGCTCGATACCAACAGCCACAGCAGCAGCAGATGATATTTATCAAAAACTTGTATGTGGCACTGGTCTAAGGTATATGCACTATCTCACTTTAAGCCTGAAAATTTTTTGTGTGCAGGTATTATTATAATCTGTATTTTATAGATTAAGAAAATGATGGTTTATTTATTAAATTAAAATGCCAAACACACAGAGAAACATCCATCTCTTCCAAAGACAGTCTTTCTACTGATGCCTGAAATTGCACAATTAGAGAGTTTTTCATTGGAGGCGTTGTCACTTCTTAAGATGCAAAGGCTTTGGGATGGGAATGGCACGGTTGTGCCTCCTCAGTGCAAACAGGCTTATCAGATCTGAGAGCAGGTTTGATAAGAGGGAAGACAGAGACTGTAAGACACTAAAGAGTCCCTCACACTGAAGAAGAGAGATTGCCTCTGAGGAAATTTTGGGGTTGGTAGATAAAGAAAAGGATTTTTCTCAGAGCTCTTTGGTCACATAGCCAAATCCCTTAGCAGAAACAAGATGGGAGAATGGGAAGGGGGCCAGAAAGTGGGCCGGGCTACGTAGAGAGGCCAGCTGTTGTAATATGCTGTGGAACAGAGATAACAAGCAGAAGGCACAACAAGGACAGAAAAGCAGCTGCCATAAAAGCCTATAGACACACCACATGCACACAACTGTATACCCATCTCTGCGGCACAGGCTCAGCCATACATCAGAGGCCTCGTTCCCTCAGCTTGTTAGGTACCTAGGCCCTCATTTCCAGCCCACAGAAAAATATTTTTTTTCCTCCTATTCCAACTACCTTCCCATTATCTCTCACATAGCCAGCCTGAAAACAGGTTTGAAGTGACAGGCCAGTTCCATACAATTTTATTTACTCACATACTAGGCCTCCCACAGGCGCCTGATTTGCCTAAGGAGAGAAGCACAGTTAGAACAAGTTCCTGCAAGAATAACAGTGAGGAGGAGCAGGCTCACCTTGTTCAGCATATTACCTGCAAGGCCAAGTGGATGGGAGGAGTTCCTCTCTGGCCCAAGCTTCCCACGAAACAGGCCTCCATTTCCTATTAAGGTTAGATATTTAATCTGAAGGCTACAGTGTCTGAAAGAAAGGAATACTCATACTTTAAACTGAGAAAACTACATCATAGGTATTAATTTTTTTAAAAAAGAAACCAAGAAGTTTCTTGTAAAGAGCACAATTATGTTGTCCCTTTTCTGATATTAAAATAATTAATTTGTTAAATATCAACATCAAAATATGCCACACTATTAAAAATACCATTTTGGCATTTTTTCACGTTTTATAAAAAGAGCCTCTGAGAAGCCCAGCACATACTTTGGCTGACTTCACTTTCCACTTTAAAATTAAGAAAACAAAGAGACTGGCTATTTGCTTGTTTACTGTTTTTATCACTTAATGTTTAATATCTCTTCTTTCAAGTTCAACAATTATTACTTTTCTTTTCCCACCTACAGCTGTCCCAGGCCATTTCCACATCCCACATAGTCCAGCTGTGTTCTTACTCATTACCTAGAATGTGTATATTAATTTTGTAATACTCCCCCAAATTTGGGGGGCATAGACTTTCTCAGGGGCCTTTGCCATTTTCACCTCTAGGTTTTCACTCCACAGACAACCTCGGGTTCTAATTTTCTCTCCCTCTGCCTCTTTTCCCGAAGCCACACTAGCCCTCCGCCCCTCGAGGCTAGAGACTAGGTAGGTATAGGTGAGAAAGTTATTTAACTTTTCTTTTACTGCTAGTTTTGCCAGTTGAATAATTCCACAATACTCAAACGTAGAAGTTCTGTCCAATATTTAGAAGCCATTTTATCATTCTTCTGGGAGGAGCAGCCTGAGTAAGTTGACTGGTAGCTGCTGTTACTAAACTGAGTGCAGTATACACATCCCCTGTGGAAGGCAGTTTCGGAGCCCTAAAGGAGGAAGGGATGGTAGGACTACGGGAAAGGACTAATAAGAGAGGGAGTTGCAACCCCAGGCTGTCCTTGGACTGAGTGCTTAGGCTCTCTTGAGTGAGAGAGCCTCAAGGCCCCTACAAGATTTCGCATCTCAGAAATACTTGTGGGAGTATTTAAAAAGCTAAATGTCTCTATTCTAATTAGTATAAGGGGGTGGAGCAAGATGGCCGAATAGAAACCTGCAGTAATCTTCCCGCTGCAGCTAATTCAACAGCTGCGCCTAATTCAACAGCCATCCATTCAAGCAAGCAGCTTAAGAAGAACCAAAAATTGGGTGAGCGATCATACTACCTGGTTTGAACATTATATCAGTATCAAGCAAGGAGGCACTGAAGACGGAGGGCGGAAAAGGCAATCTTGCATTGTCAGTGCCATCCCTCGCCCATCCCCTGGCAATGCCCTGCAACAACCTGGAGTGGAGAGAGAATCTGTGTGCCTAGGGGAGGGAAAGTGGAGTGATTGTGGGGATTTGCATTGAAATTCAGGGCTGCCCTGACACGGGAACACAGCACAGGGCAGAATTCTGCCAGTTCCCAAGGAGGGAGCATTTTGACCAGCTTGGCCAGAGGGAAATCCTCGCCCCAAAGCCTGAGTTCCCACTAGCCCACTGGCAGAAAAAGAGCAGCCTGGGGCCTGGACTAAATTTATAAGACAGTTGGGCCACAGGGTCCACAGTGCTTGGGCAATTCCTGTGGCTGTGCTTGCTCAGACCCAGTAGACTTGAGGTGCACGTGACCCAGTGAGACACCAGTAGCTGTGGCCAAGCCAGTGCCTGTGTCACCCCTCTCCCAACTACAGGTAGCATGGCTCAGGGAGAGTCTTCTGCCACTTGAGGAAAGGAAAGGGAAGAGCTCAGTCTTCTGCCACTTGAGGAAAGGTAAGGGAAGAGCTCAGAGGACTTTGTTTTACAACTTTGGTATGAGCTCAGATGCAATGAAGTAAAGTACCAAGCAGATTCCTGAGGCCCCTGAATCCAGGCCTTAGTTTCTGAACAGCATTTCTGGACCAACCTGGGCCAGAAGGAAACATGCTGCCTTGAAGGGAAGGACTAAGTCGTGGCAGGATTCACCACCTGCTGACTAAGGAGCCTTTGGACTTTGAATAAACATCAGATGTAGCCAGGCAACAGTCCCCTCTGGCTTTGGGTGAGACTGGGAAGGCCTTAGGTGTGACCTGGCACTGGGTGCCCAAGGGACTTCCCACATCATCCCTCCCTCAACTCCAGCAGCCCAGCACAGAAAGTAAGGGCAGAGAGGGAGAGAATTTTCCTGGTAATCCAGGGAATTCACTTATATCTTGCCCAAGCTCACCAAGGCAGTACCATCAGGAGTCTGCAAGAGACACAGCATTAATGGGCTTGGGGCACCACCAGTGCTGATACAGCTGCAGTGACCAGAGACTTAGACTATAGCACTTAATTCAGTTTGAGTATCTGGAAAGCCTTCTCAAGAAGGACTGGCTCAAACAAGCCCAGACTGTGAAGATTAAAATAAATACCTAATTCTTCAATGTCCAGACATCTACAAACATCCATAAGCATCAGGGACATCCAGGAAGCCATGACCCCACCAAACAAACTAAATGAGGTACCATTGATCAATCCTGGAGTGATGGAGATAGGTGAACTTTCAGACAAAGAATTTAAAATAGCTGTCCTATTTTGAAGTTCATTTGTCAATGAACTTCAAGACAACACAGAGAAGGAATTCAGAAGCCTGTCAGAGAAATTTAACAAAAAGATTGAAATAATGTAAAAAACCAAGCAGAAATTTTAGAGCTTACGGATTCAATCGACAAAATAGAAATGCATCAGAGTCTCTCAACAGCAGCATTGGCCAAGTAGAAGAAAGAATTAGTGAAACTTGAAGACAGGCTATTTGAAAATACACAGCCAGTCTACGGCCATGCCGCCCTGAACACGCCCGATCCTGTCTGAAAATACACAGCCAGAGGAGAAAAAACAAAAAAGAATAAATAAGGATGAAGCATGCCTATAAGATCTAAAAAAATAGCCTTAAAAGAATAAATCTAAGAGTTATTGGCCTTAAAGAGGAGGTAGAGAGAGAGATTGGGGTAGAAAGTTTATTCAAAGAAATAATGACAGAGAACTTTCCAAACCTAGGGAAAGATATCAATATCCAGGTATAAGAATGTCATAAAACACCAAGCAGATTTAACACAACCAAGTCTACCTCACAGAATTTAACAATTGAGCTCCCAAATGTCACAGATAGAGAAAAGGTCCTAAAGGGAAGCAAGCAAAAAGAAAAAATAACATATAAAGGAACTCCAATATATCTGGCAGTAGACTTCTTAGTGGAAACATTACAGGCCAGGAGAGAGTGGCATGATATATTCAAAGTACTGAAAGAAAAAAACTTCTTAACCCTAGAATACTATATTCTGCAAAAATATCCTTCAAACATGAAGGAGAAACAAAGACTTTCCCAGACAAACAAAAGCTGAGGGATTTCATCAACACCAGACCTGTCCCACAAAAGATGCTAAAAGGAGTTCTCAATCTGAAAGAAAAGGATGTAAATGAACAATAAAAAATCATCTGAAGGTATACAACTCACTGGTAACAGTAAGGACACAAATGCAGAATACTCTATTGCTGTAATTGTGGTGTATAAACCACTTATATCTTAAGTAGGAAGACTAAAAGACAAACCTATCAAAAATAACAACAACTTTTTGAGAGAGGATAGCACAAAAGATATAGAAGGAAATAACAAAAAGTTAAAAAGTGGTGGTGGGGGGGATGAAGTTAAAGCTTAGAATTTTTGTTAGATTTCTCTTTGCTTGTTTGTTTGTTTGTAAGCAGAGTTATCATATGTTTAAAATAATTGGTTATAAAATGTTTTTTGCAAGCCTCATGGTAACTCAAATCAAAAAACCTATAACAGATACACAAAAAATGAAAAACAAGAAATTAAAACATATTACAAGAGAAAATCACTTGTAACAAAGAAAGACAGA
>NW_012141858.1:3873276-3875539 GCF_000956105.1 Propithecus coquereli
ATTTATAGAAATAAGTGCCTCTATCAAAAGAGTAGAAAAGCTTCAAATAAACAACCTAATGGTGCATCTCAAAGAACTAGAAAAACAAGACTAAACCAAATCCAAAATTACTAGAAGAAAAAAAATAATAAGGATCAGAGCAGAAATAAATAAAATTGAAACAAAAAATACAAAAGATCAGCAAAACAAAAAGTTGATTTTTTGAAGAGATAAACAAAATAGACACACCTTTATCCAGACTAAGAAAAAAAGAGAGAAGATCCAAATAAATAAAATCTGAGATGAAAAAGGAGACCTTACAACTGATACTGCAGAAATCAAAGGATCATAGAGACTACTATGAGCAACTATATTCCAATAAACTGGAAAACCTAGAAAAAAAGGATAAATTTCTAGACATATACAACCTACCAAGATTGAACCAGGAAGAAATCCAAAACCCGAGTAAATCAGTAACAAGTATTGAGAGACAAGCAGTAATAATAAGTCTCCCATCAAAGAAAAGCCAAGGACCAATAGCTTCATTGCTGAATTCTACTAAGCATTCAAAGAAGAACTAATACCAATTCCTACTTAAACTATTCCATAAAACTGAGGTGAAAGGGATACTACCAAACTCATTCTACAAGGTCTGTATCACCCTGATCCTCAAACCAGAAAAAGACACAACAAAAAAAAAAGACTATAGGCCAATATCTCTAATCAACATAGATGCAAAAATCCTTAACAAAATACCAGCAAACCAAACTAAACAACACATTAAAAAGATTATTTATTATGATCAAGTGGGATTCATCCCAGGGATGCAAGGATAGTTCAACATATGCAAATCAATCAATGTAATACATCATATCAACAGAATAAAGGGCAAAAACCATATGATCATTTCAATTGATGCTCAAAAAGCACTTGATAAAACTCAACATTCTTTCATGATAAAAACTCTCAAAAAACTGGGTATAGAAGGAACTTATCTCAACATGATAAAAGCCATATATGACAGACCCACAGCTAGTATCATAATGAATGGGGAAAAATCGAAAGCCTTTCTCCTAAGATTTGGAATAAGACAAGGATGCCCACTTTCACCACTGTTATTTAACGTAATACTGGAAGTTCTAGTTACAGTAATCAGGCTAAAGAAATAAATAAAGGGCATCCAAATTGGATGTCAAATTATCCTTGTTTGCAGAACAAATCTTTTTATTAAAAGGGATGGAGCAGAGAAATATGAAGTTTTTCCTGCCTCCTTTGGTGCTTAAAAACGAACAATCTTGAAATCAAAAGGCTGCAGGTTCCCCCCAACCCCACAGGTTAGTTCAGAAAAGGAAAGGTAGCTTTACCATAATCTCCCTCTGCACCTTCACAGTCACCCAAAATGAATGCACAATCTCACAAAAGGTTTTGGGCTCCCACATTTAATAGAAATTTAGTGCACATTTCTCCTACATTGCTGCTCTTAAATTACTCTTACATAGAAATTCTGGTATTACTACTGAGGCCAGTACTTGGAGCAAGAAAAAATAGGCTTTATGATATAAGTTTTTAAAATGTGTGGCAAAGCATTACAGAAAGTGATTGATTAGGAAAAATAATTATAATGTATAAAAGGTTATACATAGATTTCATAAAGGGGTTTGGTGCCATTTGTGTCATAGTGATTTTTTATGACACCCCATTAAAAAAACTAACAGTTTCATTTCTTAGTTAAGCCCAAACAATGGTTAGTTCCAAACAAGTAGTTAGGTCAAAAGAATTAAGGATGTCATATAAATAAATGTAATTCAATATTACATTCTGTGTAACTGAATGTTGAAACTGAATGCCCTTGAGGTAGTAGTTTGGGTAGTACCAAACAGATGTTCCATATTGCTGTGTTACCCTTTAAATGTTAAAACATCCCATGGCACTCCTGTGAGTTTGCTGCACACTCTGGGGACCTCAGAGCATAATTTGGATATTGTGGTCCTAATCTGTTAGTATTTATTAGCCAAGGATTGGAAAAAGGAAGCATAGAGGGGGAAGAGAAAAGCTCCTCTCATCCCAATACACTAAATATATATCCATGATAAAAACTGATATTTATAGAAAAGTATATTTTATTGTTTGTATGTACATAAATATGTATACAAAAATATCACCAAAAGATTAATACTGATTATATCAGGATGTTGGGATTAATAGTAACTTGACTTTCTTATTCATTTAGTCTTTTAATTTTGAGTTGAATTTCTCCATTTTATTTATAAAGTCAGATAAAATT
>NW_012141858.1:3877009-3877943 GCF_000956105.1 Propithecus coquereli
GAGATTTTAAAAGGCTGGTAAACCCGAATCCTGTTTAGATTGATAGCAGGGACTTGACTATTATTTTAGAAATATGTGACTACCACACAAGGGCACTGAGGTGAATGTCTTCATTAAACCGAATCCTGTGGGAATTCATTATAGTGAGAACCTCTTCAGCTGTTCCCTGTGTTACTAATGAAAAGGTCACTTCTACCTGTGACAGGACCCACTCAACAAGGCTGTGAGAACACCCTGACAAATGTGAGGTTCACTATTCTCAGTTGTTGCTGGAAACAATATGTGGTAGTTTTACAAATGATGTGGGCATTGGGTTTCAAAGTCAATGAGAAAGGGAAAACCAAGCTGTATCAAAATTGCTCTTGAACTCCTTAAACCACCCATTGTTTTGTGTAATAATTCTCTACTGTTACACACACACGCACATAAATGCATGCTGTGCAGAGTAACGTACATGTTGGGATTCTAGGGGACAGTAACATTTCTTTTCTTTCCTGATTTCAGGGCCACTTGAGAGGTAGACATGAAAGTCACTTAGATGGAGATCAAGTGTTACCTTTATTATTGAACAGATATTGGAAAACACAGGGTGTGTGTGTGGCTACAATGGACTTCCTAATACATTCCCCTTAATTAGACAGTGTGCACACTTAGCCATAAGAAGAATGGACAACTGTAGGCCTCCTCACAGAGACAAGCTCTTACATACATGGCAGAAAAAAAATTGGAATGCATCCATCTTGTGGACAGGCTGAAGGCAAACAGAGATGCCAGAATGGGCAGAGTTGAGCATGCTCAGTTCCTTCTCAAAATTCACTGATCACATAATCAAATTTCCTCCTAAGAGAAGGGATGAATAAGGAGTGAGAAGAGAGGCCAGGATAATTACTCTAACAGATGTTCTCCACATGGAAAAATTAGAACAGGAGTGAGT
>NW_012141858.1:3880658-3881057 GCF_000956105.1 Propithecus coquereli
GGACGTGGGGTTCTGGTGAAATAATATACTGGCCTTCAGAGTTATCACCTAACAGGTTCGGAACTCTGGCTGTACCAATATGGGAAATCAATAGCGTTGGGTTGTGGGATGCACATTTAAAAAACCAGGAAGGTATAGGCAAAGAGACATCAAACATCCACTGCATCTAGGTGAAAAAACTCATAAATGTACAGGAAGATATGGGAAAAAAGAACCATCCTTGGAATCCTAAATCCAAGGACATTGGGAAATACTTATATCCATAGCATATAAAAATTTTTAATTTAGTTGAAAGTATAAAAGACCAATTTATAAACGGAAGTTAAACCAGAAATTAATTCAAAGAGCACATTTCAAACTTAAGTTAAAGAACTGGTAATTTCCTTTGATAGCTCTAAT
>NW_012141858.1:3882703-3883659 GCF_000956105.1 Propithecus coquereli
ATGTATTTTGAGAACTTATTATTTTTAAAAGGAAATGTATGAAAAATGTGTTTTTGAGATAGGCTTTTTTTTTTTTTTTGAGACAGAGTCTCACTGTTGCTCTGGCTAGAATGCAGTGGTGTCATCATAGCTCACTGCAACCTCAAACCTCAAGTGATCCTCCTGCCTCAGCCTCCTAGGTAGCTAGGACTACAGGTGAGCACCACCACACTCGGCTAAGTTTTTTCTATATTTTTGTAGAGATGGGGTCTTGTTCTTGCTCAGGCTTGTCTCAAACTCCTGACCTCAAGTGATCCTCCCGCCTCAGCCTCCCAGAGTGATAGGATTACAGGCGTGAGCCACCGCGCCCAGTTGAGATAAGCATATGTTTTAAAACCCTAATTCTATTATATTCAGGGGCAGTTTACTATCATTACTATTATTTTGTGTTCTATAACTAAGAACAATTAGACAAGAGAAATAATAGTAAAGGTAAGAATATATCAAGATCCTACTATGTGTCTGGTACTCCATTAAGTTCCATTTATGGATTATTTATCTCATATAGTCTTCATAACTTTATGAGATAGATACTACTGTAACACCAATTTACTGATGAGAAAGAAAACTAAAGCTAAGGAAATTAACTCAGAGATATGGTAACACATCCAACAAGTTAGTAGAGCCAGGATTCAAATCCAGGCATTCTGATTCCAGACTTGGGCTCTTAACTATTACACTACATAATTTAATTGACACATTTGTATTGAATGTCTATCATATGTCAGGCCTATGAGCACTAGGGTTATAGCAGTGTAGAAAAGAGACAAAAATCCCAGCCCTCATGGAACTTACAATATAGAAATAAAAATTTAAAAGATTGATACTTAGAAAGAAGGGCAAAATTGTAATTATATGTAGATGATATAACTATTTACATAGAAAACCTATAAATTTTGAATGCATAATTATAAGAA
>NW_012141858.1:3885341-3890990 GCF_000956105.1 Propithecus coquereli
ATCCGCCCGCCTCGGCCTCCCAGAGAGCTAGGATTACAGGCGTGAGCCACCGCGCCTGGCCTATGAAATTCTTAAATTTCTAAATAGCAGAGAAAGAAAAACACCATAAGAAAACTCAAAAGACAAAAGATGGACTTCCGCTTCTGTCCATGATGGAGTAAATGGTACTGAATTAGCACTCCCAAAATAAACAATTGTCTTTACACGTTGAACAACAGAGAGCCCAGAACTGTGATCCCTGGGAGAAGAACAAATGAGGTGAGCTCTACAATTTGCCTCAGCTTTCTTCCTGAGCACCCTACTCTTTCTGGACTGTGGCAATGGGTTAGAGTGCCCAGATAGACTACAGTCTTCTTACTGAGTTGGAGAGACAGAGTTTGGAATTTGGAGGGGCTAAGGCAGAATGCGTAGGACAGTACTGCAGAGTTTGAGAAACTACCTGGAGAAAGCTCCATAATCTGCACAGAGGTCCCTTGAGTTCTTGGCTAAACACTAAGTTATGCACATGTAGGGTCAGATTCCACAAGGGTGGGCAAAGAGCAAATACAAGTAGGGTTGCCAGATTTGGCTAATAAAAACATAAGGTGCCATTTCAATTTGAATTTCAGGTAAACATGTATTAATATAATTCTTTTAGTGTCAATATATCTCAACTGTGCTTTATCGGGCAACCCTAAATACTGGAGAATAAACTGAACAATTACCAGAACTAGTACCGGGCTGGGACATATTCAAGTTCCAATTAACCTGTGTGTAGAGGCAGACTGGGCACTTGGAGAATTCAGTCAAGACTCCAGATTATCCACTCCTTAAGGACTAAACTAGCCCTAGAGTACAGGTCAATCCAGACTCATCCTAGCAAAGCTTATATAGACTATCTGAGATCACCCAGGTAGAGAGTATAGATAGAAAAAAGATCCAAAGCTTGACCAGAGCCCCCTATGTTAAGCAGTCTGGCAGCAAAGATGGAGTTAGTAGGAAAATAAGAGGTAAATATTAAGGCATGAAGAAAATCAAGTGTGTAATGTCCTAGAAGTTAAATGAAGAAGGTATAGCAGAGAGAAGGGTGAGAACAACCATGCCAAATGCTCCTGAGAATTGACCACTGAATTGAATGATGTAAAAGTCATTGGTGAAGTTGATAAGTGCAGTTCCGGTGGCGTCATGGGGGCAACAGCCTGACTGCAGTGCATTATTTAAGACAAAAGGGGAGGAGAGGAATTGGAGAGAGTAAGTATAGCCAACTCTTTAGAAGAATTTTGCTGCTAAAAGTACCAAAGAAATGAGCCAGTAGATATAGGAAGGACTGGGACCAAAGAGTTGTTTGTTTTGGATGGGATAAATAATATAATGTTTTAGGAACTTATGGGAATAGTCCAATAAGGAAAAAAATAATGCTATAAGAGAAGGAAAAAAAATTTACTGGAGTGATGTCTTTGCATATGTGTGAAAGGGACTGGGATCAACACATATGCGGAGGCATCAGCCTTAGACAGGTGCATGGATAGTTCATCTCTGCTAAGAGGCAGAAAGGCAGTATATATGGGGGCAGATGCTGCTATGGGGTGCATGTGTAGTGGGACTCTGAAGAAGTGCTCCTCTGAGTGCTTCAACCTTCTTAAGGAAGTAGGAAGGAAGATCATTGTCTGAGGACAAGGATGGAGAAGAAGGTTTCCTGAGGGTTTAAGGAGAGAGAAGGTGGAAAATAGTTGTTTATGAAAGAAAGTAGAATGGGGAATGGGCCAGGAAAATATAGTGAGATTGCCAGGCAGCATTCAGGCCATTTGATGTTTATGGTCATGAATTTAAAGTGGAACTAATCAGAAGGTAATATGAAGGTAATATGCTTTCCTTCAGCCAGATACTGTGCAGAGTAGGTGGAGAGTTAGATTTAACCAGGGTTGTGTTTTGCCAAGTTGATACAAAGTGAGGGAGAGGCAAAAGAATTAAAAGCACATGAACAGAAATGATAGGGGTTGTCACAGATGTTAAGCTGGGAAAAGCAAGAAATGAAGGGGGGTGTGAGGAACAGGAAAAAAAAATACTAGGATCGATGGATTAGAAGTCCTGATGAGGTCAAAGCACTATTGAAGTTGAACATTAGAGGGAAAAGATAAGAGGTAGGGGAGTGAAATTAAGATCATGAAGGAGTGGCAACTATTGGTCATAAATACCAAGATTACAGTATGATCATAGGGTGAGTGGCTGAGCTAGAGTGGAGGACAAAATCCTTGGAGAAAGGAAATTCAAAGGAACTGAGAGATAAGGCTCTTGGAAGAATCATATTTGCATAGTATAATGAAACTACCAAGAATTAAGACAGGAGAATTGTTGGAGAGAATGACTCTGAGCTATGAAATGAAGGGCTTTGATGGATTTGTTTGATCAATGGGCTAACCATGTAAGTACTGTAGGCCAAGATAGTTGTTGTGTTGGCAAAGACCCAGCCAAACACACTTTGACAAGATATTGTCTATTCTAACTATCTTCAGAGGCCTTCAGGTTTATGCTGCAGTGAGAAGTAAACGTTAATTTATCTGAGACTAACCCCTAGCAGTCCTCCCAGAGTGAGTTGGCTTCCTGCAGGGCGGGACCATTTGGCAAACATTCTGAGAGAATATTGAGGTGGAGGAACAAGATTGAAGGCCAAAGTTCTACATGTCATGCACCTGAAACTGCAAGACTTGAGCCTGAGCTCCTATTCACAACTGTAAGGATCTCCTGAATGTAAATACTGAAATGGCAGACCAGGGGACGTCCAACGAGCCTGGGATCCCAGACTGTCACCACACCGGAGGAGATACTGATGCTTCCCTAAGCATGCAGCTTATTAGCCTACAGAGTTTGGACTACAAATTGCTAGATCACTTTGTATTGTCCCAGAAAGCAACAGGCAAAGGAAGAACTATACACCTGCTCTTCTTCCTGCCTCTGTAATATTCTGTCAATAAATATTATTCCAGATATAGTGTGTGCAGTGTCAGGCCATACATTCTGTGTGTGGGCCATCAGCAGACATGATCAAACTCCCCTCTTTTCTTCTTCCTAGCTTATATCTCAAGAACAAAAAGAGAGGGGGAAAAAAGAATTTTTTCCCTAACCATACATTCAGGATAATATATTATAATGATTTGTTTTGTGGGGGTTTGAAGAACTATCCTGGGAAGTCCAATAAAAGAAGGAAACTCAAAGCATTAAGGCGTTTTGCAGGACCAGCAAGAGGTTGCTGAGTCAGGGATGGCAAGCCTAATGCTCCTCATGTATCCATTGTACTCCCAGTGTCATGGTAGATGCCAAGACATTCTTTTCTGCTGATTCACCCCAGAAGATTTCCATGCACAGCACTCCAGAGAACCACTCTCGCGTGTACCTTCCATGATAAAGAATGCATTGATGCATTGTTCATGTAACTCAAAGAGGATGGATCATGGGCACCCAGCACGGACTGGAGGTCAGTGTAACACATCTAAAATTATAACTTACAAAACAACAACAATCCAAAAAATTCGAAGATCTATTTTGCTTCCCCAATGAATGCAGAGACCCAAATCTAATGGCCTTCTAGTTCCTACCTCATTGCTACCAGCCACATATTAGCAGTTTTGGCTCAAATTCTGATGATATTTAGAGCTGAATATGATTCAAATCATAGTTTTACAATGCTTAATTCCACTACAAAACTGAGCTATTATGAGATTACTGACAAAAGGAAGATATTACAATGCAGTACAGTATTGGGGATTTTACATTCGGACAGAAGGAAATTTGTATCAACTTACCATCTCTTTGACTTTAAATAAGTTTTGTAATATCCCAAACCTCAGTTTCTTTTCTACAGAATGGAGACAATAATACTGACAATTTTGAAGGTGATTTTTACCATGAAAATTTAATATTTTATGTAAAATATCTATTGAATGATGTAAAAGTCATTGGTGAAGTTGATAAGTGCAGTTCCGGTGGAGTCATGGGGGCAACAGCCTGACTGCAGTGCATTATTTAAGACAAAAGGGGAGGAGAGGAATTGGAGAGAGTAAGTATAGCCAACTCTTTAGAAGAATTTTGCTGCTAAAAGTACCAAAGAAATGAGCCAGTAGATATAGGAAGGACTGGGACCAAAGAGTTGTTTGTTTTGGATGGGATAAATAATATAATGTTTTAGGAACTTATGGGAATAGTCCAATAAGGAAAAAAATAATGCTATAAGAGAAGGAAAAAAAATTTACTGGAGTGATGTCTTTGCATATGTGTGAAAGGGACTGGGATCAACACATATGCGGAGGCATCGGCCTTAGACAGGTGCATGGATAGTTCATCTCTGCTAAGAGGCAGAAAGGCAGTATATATGGGGGCAGATGCTGCTATGGGGTGCGTGTGTAGTGGGACTCTGAAGAAGTGCTCCTCTGAGTGCTTCAACCTTCTTAAGGAAGTAGGAAGGAAGATCATTGTCTGAGGACAAGGATGGAGAAGAAGGTTTCCTGAGGGTTTAAGGACAGAGAAGGTGGAAAATAGTTGTTTATGAAAGAAAGTAGAATGGGGAATGGGCCAGGAAAATATAGTGAGATTGCCAGGCAGCATTCAGGCCATTTGATGTTTATGGTCATGAATTTAAAGTGGAACTAATCAGAAGGTAATATGAAGGTAATATGCTTTCCTTCAGCCAGATACTGTGCAGAGTAGGTGGAGAGTTAGATTTAACCAGGGTTGTGTTTTGCCAAGTTGATACAAAGTGAGGGAGAGGCAAAAGAATTAAAAGCACATGAACAGAAATGATAGGGGTTGTCACAGATGTTAAGCTGGGAAAAGCAAGAAATGAAGGGGGGGTGTGAGGAACAGGAAAAAAAAATACTAGGATCGATGGATTAGAAGTCCTGATGAGGTCAAAGCACTATTGAAGTTGAACATTAGAGGGAAAAGATAAGAGGTAGGGGAGTGAAATTAAGATCATGAAGGAGTGGCAACTATTGGTCATAAATACCAAGATTACAGTATGATCATAGGAGTGAGTGGCTGAGCTAGAGTGGAGGACAAAATCCTTGGAGAAAGGAAATTCAAAGGAACTGAGAGATAAGGCTCTTGGAAGAATCATATTTGCATAGTATAATGAAACTACCAAGAATTAAGACAGGAGAATTGTTGGAGAGAATGACTCTGAGCTATGAAATGAAGGGCTTTGATGGATTTGTTTGATCAATGGGCTAACCATGTAAGTACTGTAGGCCAAGATAGTTGTTGTGTTGGCAAAGACCCAGCCAAACACACTTTGACAAGATATTGTCTATTCTAACTATCTTCAGAGGCCTTCAGGTTTATGCTGCAGTGAGAAGTAAACGTTAATTTATCTGAGACTAACCCCTAGCAGTCCTCCCAGAGTGAGTTGGCTTCCTGCAGGGCGGGACCATTTGGCAAACATTCTGAGAGAATATTGAGGTGGAGGAACAAGATTGAAGGCCAAAGTTCTACATGTCATGCACCTGAAACTGCAAGACTTGAGCCTGAGCTCCTATTCACAACTGTAAGGATCTCCTGAATGTAAATACTGAAATGGCAGACCAGGGGACGTCCAACGAGCCTGGGATCCCAGACTGTCACCACACCGGAGGAGATACTGATGCTTCCCTAAGCATGCAGCTTATTAGCCTACAGAGT